>NC_050444.1:97699727-98010227 GCF_903995425.1 Onychomys torridus
AAAAACATCCTTATAGTTCTCATAGCTTCCTGTTCCTATCTTACTTTATGACCTCTAGTAAATCTTTTTGAAAGAACTTATGACAAATTAGGGAAACAAATATTCTTAAATTTATCAGTAATTTATCATATCCACAGACAGGTTCTTAAAATAAATTCATTTTTTTTTAACTTTGAACTAAACTCCACTGTAAATGTGTACCACATTCTCTCACTCAAATACAGATAAATCTAAATGTTGTGAATCTAGTCACACCCTGGGTGGTCATGTAGCTACCTTTTTCTACCTTCACTCCAGCTGCCCTCACACAAGTTTCCCAAATTCCTTCAAGCAGCTGTGTCCTTCTTCATTTCTCAGGGATCTTGTGTTTGCTTTTGCCTCTAACACACTATTTGTTACTGATCATCTTTGATTTTTTCCTTATTCATTTTTTGCCTCAAAAGCACTTGAGAAACCTACACCCAATTTGAGTAGATAGCCTTCATATCTTTCAGAGTTACTGTATTCAGTTCCATTGTTTTACTTTACATTTACAACCACATGAACTTTTCTTACCTAGGGGAAAAAATCACTATATTTTTTTTCTCCTCATCTAGCATCTGATTGGTATGATGCTCTCCAATATAAAATATTCTCCAATATGAAATAGTATGCCATACCATTGGTTCTATAGGTTAAGTCAGCCAATTTTAGGATTTAAAAAAATTATTTGACTTATATAGTAAAGAAAATTTGTTGAGCTAGAGCTAGATACTCTTATTGCATTAGAGGTAATCTTTTATTCTAAAGCTTTTTATGTATTTGATGATAGTTGGTAGATGTAAATCCCATGTGGTGGTACATTAATTGCTATTGGAAATTATGCTCACATATTAGACTGTTTGGATTCAAGCACAACTTCACTCCCTTTGGAACATGTCAGTCTGAGCAAATCACTAAAACCTTCTCTGCCTGAGTTCTCACTAAAATGAGGACAAAGGAATTATTTCTCTCATGATGCACTAAGGATTAAATTCTTATGATTAGGCAGATGAGAAGACTTATTTTATTTGTTTGCTTGTTTGTTTATTTGTTTGTTTGTTTTGCTGAGAGTGTTAGATGAGTATGGGTAGTTACTCTACTTCAATGGAAAAATGCATTAGTTTATTAGTTTATTCCATTTTAAAAATGAAATAAACCTGCTCTGTGAACTCAGAATTGACTGATAATCTCATTCTCTCATTTCTTCTCCTCCAAATAAGTTCAGTGTAAAAACAGAACGCTGTGAACTATGTGTTACTTGACACAATAAACAACAGTTGCAGAAGTGATGTTGACCAAAAAAATAAATAAATAAACCAAAAAAAAAAAAAAAAAACCAAAAGAAAAAAGAGTATGAGTCATGCATTTGAAGAACCAAAAGACAAGGGCATGCAAGCTCACACAGCAGTGGGGATGCTGTGATGCTACAGCAAGGCAAGAGGACCAAGCTTTCACACCTATGAACACTGACTCAAGGAACACACTGCTGAGAAAGAAGCTATTGTCTCTGCTTCTGGCTCAATAGCTTGCCCATGGGCAGTTGTACTAATAGCATCAACAGCTGTCTGGGCTTTAGGCTTCACATGCAACATTTTTTTTCTCTTCTATCTAGAATTGTTTGGGTGGGAACTCCACCTCAACCTCTGGCACCCTGGCATCCCTATACCCAAAGAGTCTGGAATGTTTGGAAGGTGTCTGGTGGAAGATGCACCTCGGCTCCCTTCCCAACTCTTTCCCTAAACTTGCCCATACAAAGGCCACCAAACACAGCTCCTCCCTAAACCCGCCCCTTCAAAGCTCACCAAACAAAACTCCACCTGCCCCTTCAAAGCCTGCCAATCACAGTTCTTCCCCAATCCAGTCCCTTCAAAGCCCACCAAATATAGCTCCTCTCCCAGAGAGGTTCAGAATGACTCCCACGGGGGATATATAAGTGGCATCCCTGAAAACAGACTCATGGTTCTTCCAGTATCATCTCACTTTCCTCTCTGCAGTGCCGGGGAATCACTAGGGAGCACTTCCCCCTTTACACCTGGGCTTTCCAATTTGGTCTGATTCAGATTGTAACTGCATAGAGGTCTACAGCAGGCCTAAAACTTAGCATCTGGAGGTCCCACCGAGGAGGGGTTGATTTTTTTCCACACTGGCCCAGGGCCGCTTGGTCGGTAAACATCCCTCTCCTTGACACAGGCTTTCTGCCAGACTGAGATTGGCTCTTGGCTGGGTAAGTTGCCTTTTTCAAGTCCTTGCCTAGGAGGCCCAGGGCCTCTTTGTTTTTCAGGGTGTCTTGCCAGAGATGCAGCCCTGCCAGCCCCTTCCCCCACACACACCTGTTCCAGAGCACAGGGCGGCCTCTACTCCACCGGACCCTTTCCAGTGAGGAGAGCATCCTTGGCCTCACCTGAACCATTCCAGAGCAAAGGACTGCCTTTGTTCACTGGAACCCCTTCTCCAGAAGACGTTCTGTTGAAAGGAATTTCCCACACTCCCCTGTTTTTTTGACCAAGACTTACACAGTGGACTCATTGTTCTAGGCTTCAGGTCCCCGGCATAGACATGAGAAATGGCACTTGCTATTCAAAGCCTGATCCCTAAACGTGATGCAGGGTCTTCTACAAAATTTTCCATTTGGGGCTACAGAACGCCCTACATCCACAGTTTTGGGGTTTTGCGTTCTCGCCCTCCCTGCAGGGGCCAGTGTCACAAAACTGGTCCATTCACTGCTGGAGACACTGACCCTTCCACACTTCCCCAAAACTCTACCTACCCAACCCCCTCCTCCAGGTCCACAAATCTAAGACCAAATTCCTCCTTCTTACCCTCCTTCCTATCCTCCCCTCTTTCCCCTGCTTCCCCCATCTCTCAGTGCCTGAGCCTGCACACTGGCCTAACACCCCCAAATCTTCCTGTTTCTTCTCATACTCAGTCGCACCAGACTCCTGCCTTCCCACCAACTTCATTTCTCAGTCAGCACCAGATATTACATTAAAAAAAAAATTAAAAAGTCTGAGGAGGATCCCCAAACTCCCCTACAGGAATTGATGAAAATGGCTTTTAAAGGTTTTAGTGCTCAAGGATGACAGCCAAGTCAACCCCACAGACAAGGCTGCAACAGAATATGCTCCAAGTCCAAGACTTAGCAGCTGCTCTGAGGCCACCAGGCCCCTCCACAAGGGGTACAAGGGAAGTTGGCCATGAGGCTCCATCCACCAGAGCTCAGCCCAATTCAATTCCTCCAAAAACTTGTTTCAAATGTAGCAATCAGGGCCTCTGGTCATGGTATTGCCCTGAACCCCTTCCACCCAGGAGGCCATGACTGTCTGCTAACAGCCTGGGCACTGGAAATTGGAATGCCCTCATGCAGGCTCATCCAGCCTCACCAACACTAGCAACTAAGAACTCCTAAGCCTGGCAGAGAACTGACACAGCCTAGACCTACTGAATCTCATTGCCTTCTCTGAGCCTAGGGTGACACTGCAGGTAACAGGTAAGTCCATTGACTTTCTTTTGGACATGGGAGCTACCTATTCTGTTTTGACATCTCACTCAGGTCCTATAGTTCATTCACCAATTTCTGCCATGGGGGTGGATGGGATCCCTTTCTTCCCACTTAAGACCCTGACACTTCCCCCGAATTCTTGCAGGGAGATTATTCTTATACTTTTTCCGGTCATACCTGCTTGCCCTGCACCTCTGCTTGGTTGCATTGTTCTCAGCCTTTTTGGGGCCACACTCACCTTGGCCTCCACACTCTCCCGAGTATTTCACAGGTCCATTCACAGGGGCCCTCCAGATAGGTCAGCCTCTGCACCAGCTTTGAGGACATAAACCACAAGGTTGAGAAGGCCAATGGACTCATCAAAGGACCATTCACCAAGCTCTTCATTGAACTCAGAAACAGATGCCAGAGGTCCCCAGGATGACAAATAACCAAATGCTCCTCCACTCACACCTCCTGCTGAATGTAAGCTCACCAATTCCTGACTCCTCTTCCCCATGTCACCCCACAGGAAATAGTCAGACTTGAAACAGCATTTGTATACACAAAAAGTCTGGAATGTTTGGGTGGGAGCTCCACCTCAACCACTGGCACCCTGGCATCACTATACCCAAAATTCTGGAATATTTGGAATGAGTCTGGTGGAAGATCCACCTCAGCTCCCTTCCCCATCTCTTTCCCTAAACCCGCCCCTACAAAGCCCACCAAACACAACTCCTCCTCCAGAGAGGCTCAGGATGACTCCTACAGGAGATCTATAAGTGGCATCTCCAAAAACGGACTTATGGTTCTTTGGTCTCATCCCCTTCTCCTCTCTGTGGGGCCAGAGAATCGCCACGAAGCACTTTAACCATTAAATATATACTTAAATAATAAAGATAATTTGTTGGATTAGAAACGCCTGGTGTATTACAGTTCATCTCTTACTCTGAGTCATTTAAATGTATTTGATGATATGACTTAGCTGAAAGTCTCATATACTCAAACATTGGAAGCTAGTAGAAATTATGATCATGCTTTACATTGCTATCACACCCCTGTTACTAGTTCAAAATCTGAAAATACATATTTTATGTATGAGATTTCTGGCTGATAGTTCTAGAATGGAGAATGGGGGCATGGCAAGGAGCAGCCAGTGCACAAAAAGGAGTCCCCAGGGGAAGACTTCCTCTGCCTTGTAATGGTTCTTGCTTTACACTGAGAGGGCAAAAGAGGTGAACAAGAAGAAGGAGCTAGCAACCGAGAGAGATGACCACAGATACAGATGTAGTACATAGAGAGAGCAAGGAAGAAATGCACAATACACTTTGAATACAACTGCATTATGCTATAAACTCTCCCCAAAGTATACCTACTCAATGGTTGTCAATCCTTTTATGTAGCCTGAGAGTAGGCTGTTATGAGAGGGGAAAATTGAGAGACCTGATAGAACTTTGTAAAAGGTAAAAGTTTAGAATCATCAAGTCTTGAAGATGATAATGGCATATCCAGTTTGTAAAATTCCTCTGAGGAAACAAGAATCAACAATAAAGAGGACAGCATCTGCATTTTCAAAGGGGGGGACTCTGAAGGCAAATTAGGGAGAATTGGTTTGGGTGCTTTGTTTGTCTTCTCATTGAGATACAGAGAAAGATTAAAGGATGAAGATTTTGGCATCAGGAGATGGTGATATGAGGAAAGAACAGATGTGTTTCATAACAGATAAAGCTGAAGTACTCAATGATTTCTTTTATCAGCAGAAGGGTCAGAACTACATGAAATAAATCAGTGTTGGAGGTATGACCTAACCAGCTCTGTCTCAAATTAATTTTGTACTTGCTGCTACTGCTTGCAAGTGTCTAGGATAAGATATACTACAGTATCTAGGATGAAATCAAATTATTCAGTTGTCACAATTTTCAGGTTCCCAAGATAATATGCCTAAAGTGTATTATAGTCCTTCTCTTGAACACATAAGAAATTGGAGGTCTCTGAAATAGTGAAACTAAGGTCATTAGACCTTCAAATGTTGCTACAGAATGTATCATACTACAGAAGTCAGGTACAAACTCTTCATTCATATCATGTAGGAAAGATATTATAAGAAAAAAGTTCATAACTCACATTCTGTAGTATCTAATTAACCTCCCCCCCAATCCTAAGCTTTAACTCCCTCTCCTCTTATAACTAGGAAAATGTTGGTCTGTTATTTATTATTATTATTATTATTATTATTATTATTATTATTATTATTTATCATCATTATTATTATTTTCTCAAATAATACATCCCAACCACAGTTTTTTCTTTCTCCACCCCTCCAACCCCCCACCTTTACTCTCACCCAGACCCACTCCTCCTCTGTTTCCCTTCAGAAATGAATAGCTATTCCAGAAATATCAACCTACTATGGCATAAGAAGTTCCAATAAAACTAGGTACAAAGCCTTATATGAAGGCTGGATGAGGTGACCCCAGAGTGAAAGTGTTCCAAGCAAAGGCAGAAGAATCAGAGACCGCCCCCACGCCCCCTCTCAGGAGTCTGTCTTAGTTATAGTTTCCATGTGTGGGGAGACATGATGACCACAGAGCTCTTTTTTTTTTTTCTTAAGAAATTTTCTATTCATTTTCCAGACTAACCACAGACTCCCCCTCCCCTCCCTCCTCCCACCTGCCAGCCTTCCTCCTCAACCTACTCCCCATTCCCACCCTGTCCAAGGCAAGGTCTCCAATGGGGAGTCAAGGGAAGATCTCAAAGTTTTTCATGATAAAGGTTCTGGAAAGATCAGGAATACAAGAGACACACCTAAACATAATAAAGGCAATTTACAGGAAGCCAACAGCCAACATCAAGTTAATTAGAGAGAAACTCAAAATGATTCCACTAAAATCAGGAAGAAGACAAGGCTGTCCACTGTCTCCAAATTTATTCAATATAGTACTTGAAGTTCTTGCTAGAGCAATAAGGCAACAAAAGGAGATCAAGATCAAACTTTCACTATTTGCAGACAGTAAGATAGTATACATAAGTGACCTCAAAAATTCTACCAGATAACTCCCACAGCTGAAAAACACCTTCAGTAATGTTGCAGGATACAAGATTAACTAAAAAAAAAAAAAGAAGAAGAAAAACCAGTAGCCCTCCTATATGCAAATGATAAATGGGCTGAGAAAGAAATCAGAGAAACATCATCCTTTACAAAAGTCATAAATAATATAAAATACCTTGGGGTAACACTGACTAAGCAGGTGAAAAACCTATATGACAACAACTTTAAGTCCCTGAAGAAAGAAATTGAAGATGATATCAAACAATGGAAAGATTTCCCATGCTCATAGATAGGTGGGATTAACCTAGTAAAAATGGCAATCTTACCAAAAGCAATCTGTAGATTCAATGCAATCCCTATCAAAATCCCAACAGAATTCTTCACAGAGCTGAAAAGAACAATACTCAACTTCATATAGAAAAAAACAAACAAACAAACAACAAAAAAAAACAGGCTAGCTAAAAAGAATCCTTTACAGTAAAGCAACCTCTGGAAGCATCACCATTCCTGATTTCAATCTCTACTATAGGGCTATAGTAATAAAAACAGCTTGGTACTGGCATAAAAACCAGCATGTTGACCAATAGAATCAAATTGAAGACCCTGACATTAATCCTCACACCTATGAACATAATTTTTAACAAAGAAGCCAAAACTCCACAGAAACTCTTGTAAAGGAAAACATTCAATGTGGTGGCTTATAGCTTTAGAGGTTTAGTCCACTGTCATCATGATAGTGAAGGAGCTGAGAATACTACATCTTGATCAGCAGGCAACAGGAGTTGAACTATATACTGGGCATGGCTTGAGCATATATGAGACCTCAGAACTAGCCTCCACAGCGACACAATTCCTCCAACAAAACCATACCGACTCCAACAAAGCCACATCTCCTACATCTCCCAATAGCATCATTTCCTATGAGCTTATGAGGGTCAATTACATTCAAACTACCACAGAGTCCCACAAGAACAACAAGCTAAGAAGAACAAATATGGTATGTACTTACTCATAACTGGATACTAGATGTAAAGCAAAGGATAACCAGACTACAACCCACAACTCCAGAGAAACTAGCTAATGAGAAGAACCCTATGAGCAAACTGGGGGTGAGGGGGGCAGTGGAGGGTAGTGGATAGGGGATGGAAACATAAGGGAATGGGAGGTTCAAGCTGCAACAGGAACAGAGTGGGAAAGCATGGAAAGAGATACTATGATAGAGACATCATGGGAATAGGGAGAAACAGGGTGCTAGGGAGGGTCTCAGGAATCCATGAGGATGATCCCTCCTTGGACTACTAGAAATGGTCTGCTTCAGTAATCAGATGTGGTGAATACCCTGTCACCTTAGAGCCTTCATCCAGTGACTAATAGAATCAGATTCAGAGATCCACTGCCATGTGGCACACCAAGCTCCAGAGTCCAATCAATGAGAGAAAGGAGGGATTCTATGAGCAAGGGACATTGAGATCATGATGGGGAAACATACAGAATAAGGCCAAACTAGTGGAAACTGTGAACTGTGGACCAATATCTGTGGAGCCCCCGTGGGACTGGACTAGGCACCTTGGATAAATGAGACAGTTGTTTAGTTTAAGCTCTTTGGGGGGCCCCCTGGCACTGGGATCGGGATCTGTCCCTAGTGCATGAGCTGCCTTTTTGGAACCCAGTGCCTATGGTGGACACCTTGAGCAGCTTGGTGCAGTGGGAAGGGGCTTGGACCTGCCTCAACTGTATGTACCATGGGAGGCCTTGCCTTATAGGAGGTAGGAATGGGAGGGAAGGCTGGGGGACAAAAGGGGGAAAGAGAGGGAGTTTGTGGTTGGTTTATGGATTGAGTGGAAAGTTTCTTAATAATAAGAAGAATAAATGACAGAGTTTCCCATAAAAAAAAAAGAACACCAAGGTACACAACCATAACATATATGCAGAGAACCTATTACTGACCCATGCAGGATCAGTGATTGTAAGTTCAGTCTCTGTGAGCCCCTATGAGTCCTGCTCAGTTGATTCTGTGGGCCTAGCTCTTGAGGTATCCTATACTCTTCTGGCTCCTACAATCATTCCTCCTATACTCTTCACAGGATTGCCCAACCTCATCCTATGGTTTGGCTGTGAGTCTCTGCATCTACTCCCATCAATTGTTCAGTGAGGCCTCTCTGATCATGATTGAGCTAGGCACTAGCACAGAATATCATTAGGAATCATTTCATTGACTTCTTTTGCTTTTTTTTTCCCCCAGTTGTGTTTGGTTCTATCCTAGGTCTCTGGGTTATCTAGCTTCTAGTTAGCGGCCATCCAGGTAGTGTCAGGCATGGGCTTCCTGTCCTGGTGTGGACCTCATGATAGACTGGTCATTAATTGGCCACTCACACAAGTAATAAATTATGTGAAAGGTTTTCCTCTAGAAAACGTGTCATCTACCGACCTTGAGGATATGAAAGCAACACTTTAGCTCCTAAAACTTCACACACTTTCCCAGCCAAGACTGTAAAAATGTTCAGGCATTTTGCAGAGAGTTGTTCTGACATTAAACTCAGAAAATGAAAGAAGTATATGCATTAAACTTGGAAATGAAATGGAAAGGGGGGTGGGATTTTTTAGTTTGCATTTAACAACTGGAAAAAGTAAGTACAAGCCTTTATGGGAACATAATGATCCAAGCATACTCTTAACTTTTCCAGGTGGATAGATTTTTGTGAATTAGACTTCATAGAATATATACAGAAGAATCATTATGTAAGTGAAACAGTGAAATAACTGACATGTTGGAAGGTTTTGAAAGAAGACTTGGCATGGTCAATGTTCATTTTCAGAAGATTCAAATACAGCTATTTTCAGAGAAGGTATTTCCAGAGAGGTTTAACTATGAAGGGAAGATCTATCCTGAATGTGAGGTGCTACTGGAGTTCCTGATTAGGTAAATAGCCCATGCTTCAGTGGTTTATATACATGTGTCTAACTTCCCAGTGGGACAGCTGAAAGCCAGTCCTGTCCACTAACCTTCTCTCACAGGATGATACATACTCTCATTGAGCCATAATAATAATAATTTAAAATTCTCTCTTAAGTTGCTTCTTGTTAATTATTTTCATGGCAATGAGAATTAGGGGTAATTTGGGGGGAATTTGAGATGAAAGAAATCCAGATTTTACTTTTTATTTGTTGATTGCAGGTTATCACCTCAGTTAGTAGTCTGCTTTTGGATTTTTGTTGGCTGTTTAGTTTTGTTTTTATGGGAAAAATTATTATGTCTAGAGGTTACATATAGAAATAATGAGTCCTTTTCTTGGAGTACTACAGCACTTGGCTAGAGACCTGCCATTCTCTCAGTTGTTAGAGGCAGTTCAGAAGGACCTGTAGAGGTTCCTCTCCACATTGAGAGCCTTATGTTTCACAGATGTGCCCTACATCTGTCAGGATTGTGATGAACAGTTTTGAATGTGGACATTTCCAAGTGCTCGGGAGTGGTGAAAAGGATAAAACAATTGAGGTGATTTAGCAAAGCTGTTAAGAATTAAAGACAAGCCATAAAGACTGCTGGACTTCAGAGTTATAACTTTAGGTGAAAATAAAATCATAACCTTCTAATGGTGCTTTTAGATTTTAATCATGTGTTATGTTGGCAATCACAGGACCCAAAAGAGGCAGAAAGAAATTTGAAAAGGAGAATTAAATGTCAAATACTTTAAGCCCATCTCATGTGGGTAGGTACTTATTAACCTTTGGGTTTAACAGTTCTCCAAAGATGAACTAACCTGGGGAAATAAGAACCCCAGAAAGTTGCTTGTTCTTTTAAACTACATTTCATGAGCTTTTGTCATTTGGAAAAATAATGAACTGAATAACATAGGGTCATGGTAGCAAATCATCAGGCAAGGAGGAAATGAATGCCCAGACTAGCAAGAATTACCTCTGGGGTTCCCATAACCACAGAAACTTCACAAAAAAGCCAGGAAGATATTCATTAAGCAGAGAAATGGAAGAGGATGTCTGTTGTACAGGAGTAAGGAATTAAGTCTTCATCCATATGGTTCCAAGAAGTTGTCCTTGCATGGAAACGTAAAATAAGAAAAGGACCCCCTTTAATACAACCAAGATAACATGTCATTGTGTGACAAAAGACAGATGCCTAAAGCACTGAATTAGGTGCAGTGACAGCACATGGATTCTAATTTGCCCAGCTGCATAAAGTCAAGAGAAGTTGACCTGTAAACCTTAGACATGAGATATAAGGATGGACGTTAGTTCATGAAGAACCTAAGCCACAGTACAAGAACACACAAATAATAGCTTTACTAAAGGGACATGTTGTTTAAAAAGTCCATATTAATTTGATGAGGCATCAGTCTCAGACATCTGCCACCATTTCACACACACACACACACACACACACACACACACACACACACACACATGCGCGCAAATGTTTTTTTCTTTTCCTTTTATATGAGCATGACTGGATTTGTATCACGTAGGAAATACACATCTGGGAGTTTTGGTGGGTTCATTCACAGAAAACATTCCCTAAGTCAGGTTTTTACCATGAAGTGAGCAAGAGGCACCATTCTATTCTCTGGGAACCCAGGATGAGTAAAAAAGAAATGAGAAAAATCTAGAATATCCCCCTGAATTTCCCTTTCCCTGCTCTCTGTTTTACTGAGATGCCAGAAAAGAACCTTCTGCTGCCATGCCTCCCCATCATTATGGACTTCACCTCTCAAATTTGTAAGATGCCCTTGTTCCTCCTGAGTTACTCTCGCTCAGATATTTTGTCACAGCAATTAGGAAAGCAAATAGTACAGAAGAGAATGGCATCTAGCTGTAGCTTTTATGGAAAAATGGGACAAATGTATTAAAGTTAGCAAACAGCATAGCAAGGAGCCAAATGGGGGAAATTCTATGGCTAGCTGGTATAAAGGTATCTAGTGTTTTCTTGGGAAATAAGACAAAGCTAAGATATGTGTAAGGAGTAACAGATTCTGAGAGTTTAATAAAGACCAAGATGGGTAAGAAAAATATTGGCCACTCTTGATCATAGAGGAAAGGAGAATATGAGTGTAGTGACTGTAACTACTTTAAACTAAAGGAGTAAATTAAGGGGGAAAAGGCTCAGGTAGTATTTGCTTAGCACATCCCTATATGATTAAGTCAAGAAAGAAATGGGGGAGGTATAAGGTTCTAAGAAGTAATGTAGGAGGGAGCAGTAATGACTATCAGTCTATACGTGCATGAAAAGTCACTGCTATCTGTGCATCACATTTACCATCTGGAATTTGAAATTTCATACCATCACATCTCATTTATAAACCATTCCATATATCTAAGGATATGTGAATTATTTTATTGCAATATTTATAAATCTCTTTAAATAACTCTATTTCCATATCTTAAAACATACTTGATGAGATTTCTTAAGATAGTAATCCATTGCTTTGTGAACATTTTATCTAATTCTTGATACAATGACATTCAATATATGTTGGTTTTGTTGTTATTGTCTTCAACATCCTGGGAAAAATATACTTCACAGAAAATAATTTATATATGGGAAATTTGCCTTCATGATCTTTTCTTACATATATTTCCAAAAGAAGAAACATATAGAATATGAATTTACCTATGACAAGCAAACTTTTCAGTTATAAAAAGATTAGAAATTAATTTGGAAAATTATGTTTTATTGTTTTAACTATTCAAAAATGATAGGAAAGTAATCTTGGAATTACTTTTAATCACCAAAATCAAAGCCTTTAATTTAAAAATAATTGCATCCATTCCTGTTAAAATACTCACCAAAAGGATCTTGTAGATACTTTGTCCTTTACAAATAGATGGGCCACAAGTCCACAGGAGTGAGTAGGTTTAGTAGTTGCACTGTGGTCTTTTCCTATGCATGAACTTCTCCTTGTGCTACAGATTTTAAAGTACTCTAGATTCTGTGCTAATTATTATCCTACCTGTGTGTACTAGGCTGGGTACAGAATTTAATTCCCAGGAGTGGACTGAGACATACAGATACAATTGCAATTTAATATCTGCACATGAGTTAAATCTATTCTAAGAATCTCCATGTCCCTTTGCACATGGCTTGAATTTTTGCAGATGTTCTGTCAGCTCAGGACTTCTGGTGTCTTGTGCATTTATATCCATTGTTATAAAAAGCCTATAGGTCAGATATATACATAATGATTAGAAAGTATTACAAATTGTAATAAATTAAAAACAATAAAATAAAATTCCTTACTATACCCTTATAAATATAGAATATGGGAGCATATTCTTAAATTATCTCTGTCATTTTACCCATAGCTAATTTTGGCTTCTCTAGCTTTTTCTTTTCACCTATATTTTCCTCAAAGGAGCTCTTTAAAAATTAGTTATATGTCACTAAATATGATTTTGACTCCTGGGGGGAAAAGCACTTAGAAAATGGGGTGTGTTATATATTAATTGTTGCATCAAATTATAATGTGGAAAGATGTTTATTGAGTTTGCAAAATACAGAAACTTTAAACATATAATCTTAAAAAAATCCTTTGACAACATGAGGTTTTCAGGCAAATGGATGGATCTAGAAAAAAATCATCCTGAGTGAGGTAACCCAGACTCAGAAGGACAAACACGGTATGTACTCACTCATAGGAGGATACTAGGTGTAAAACAAAGATGAATAGACTGCTACACAACTCCAGGGAGGCTACCTAGAAAATGGGACCCAAGAAAAGACCCAAGGATCACCCAATGACAGAGAAATGGATGAGATCTACATGAACAACCTGGACAACTGTGGGACTAATGAAGGGGAAGATTTGAGAGAAAAAAAGCTTAGGGGAGCAGGAGATCCCAGCTGGATCAAGAACAGAAAGGGAGAATGAGGAATAACAGACCATGATAAATGAAGACCACATGAGAACAGGAGTAGGCAGAGTGCTTGAGAGGTCCCCAGAAATCCACAATGATATATCCTCTGTAGTCTGCTGGCAATGGTCAAGAGAAAGCCTTCTCTGACCTAGTCTGGTGATCAGATGGCCAAACACCCTAACAGTCGAGCTGGAACTCTCATCCAATAACTGATGGAAGTGGATGCAGAGATCCTCAGCCAGGCCCCAGATGGAGCTGCAGGTGTCCAACTGTCAAGAAAGAGAGAAAGAGGAGGGTCTGCAAGAGCGTGAATTGTTGAATCCAAGATTACAAAAAGCACAGGAACAAATAGCCAAACGAATGGAAGCACATGAATTATGAACCAAAGGCTGTGGAGCCTCCAGCTGGATCAGGCCCTCTGGATAAGTGAGACCATTGAATAGTATGATCTGTTTGGGAGATACTCAGTCTGTGGGACCAGGACCTACCCTTAGTGCATGAGCTGGCTGTTTGAAACCTTGGGCTTACACAGGGACACATGCTCAGTCTGGAAGGAGGTGACAGGACCTGCCTGTACTGAATCTACCAGGTTTAAATGAATCCCCATTGGTGCCTTGATCCTGGAGGACATGGGAATGGAGAGGAGGGGCTGGGGGGAAGGTGAGGGTGGGGGCGGGAGTGGGGAGGACAGGGGAACCCATGGCTGATGTATAAAATTTAAAACATAATAATAAAGAAAAAATTATAAAAAAGAAAAAATAATAATAATAAATCTTAATTAAGTTGAAAAAAGAAATATTTCTATTAGAGAAATTACATAATAAAACTTTTCATCTTTTAAAAAAACCAAATCCTTATAAAACAATTTAGAAGAAAATTGGCAAACATTAATATTTCCCTTTTCAAAGCCACTATACTACCTTAATCACTATGTCCATTTGTAACTGCAGTTTCAACTACAACTTAGATTAAATTTTCTACATCTAAATGATAGTGTATTGGTGATTTTCCATAAACAGTGTTATGTAGGAATATTCCTTCCCATACAGGAACACAATTATTACAACTCTTTGCCATGTAAATATTTCCAATTTATGATGTCTAATTTCACAGAGAATGAACTCAAGGGCCTCAAACTGACATTATGGAAGAGTCGAGCTTGCTTTGCTCTTATCCAAAATGTCTTGATTATCACAAACAAACCACAGGTCTGAGACTATATCCTTACATTAAACTAATGAAATCATCTGGAGATATGACTCAGTTCTTCCGAGCACTGGATGCTCTCTTGCAATTCCCAGCACTAATAAGGTAGTGCAGACTATGTATAATTCAGTTCCCAAGGAACCTGATGCCCTCTTCTGCCTTCCCTGAGCACCAGGAATGCACATGCTGCACATAAACACATGTGGACAAAACAACCATGAAGAGACAAATTTGAAATTTATACTAAGTAAATAAATCTGTAAAATATTGGGGCTCTTACTCTGTTACCTGCTTTTGGGTCCCTGTCCTCCTCCTGGGTTGCATTGTCCAGCCTTTGTACCAGAGAAGGTGCCTAGTCTTACTGCAACTTGATGTGCCATGGCTGGCTAATATACATGGAAGGCCTGCCCTTTTCTGTAGAGAAAGACAGAGTAGATGGGGTTGGGAAGGGGAGATCTGGGGGAACCACTGGAATTAGAGGAGGGAGGGATGGGAAAATGTGATCAAGCTGGGGAAAAATTAATTAATTAATAAAAATTATTTTAAACCCTCATGAAATTGGATCAGATGTGAAATAAAAAATAGATGATAAATTGTAGGCCCATGCTAACCAAAATTTCAGGGTAAAGTGTCTTATATGCTCAGCAGTGTCCAGAATAATTCAGCATCTGATGCTGAGGTACAATTGCAATTTTTGCCTGCTTAAATAAATATGGAATAAGAGATTCAGTCCTTTATCTTCTATCTCCTACGGCTGATACTTTCTACAGGGAAAAAGCTGCAAGTGTTAATGTCACAAGCCACCTTTACATAATAATATTGACACAGACGGTGTTGCTACAAGATGAGGTATAAAATCATGTAGGCCACCTAAAGTATCATCAAAGTAAAGAAATTCCATCTATGCAATGTACACAGTAGGTTCATGTCTTGGTGAGTGAAAAGCCAAAATAAGCACCACCAAGATATGGAAGCAAATCAAAACAATGGGAAAAATCTAACACTGTCTACGAGGAACAGCTGAGCACAAACAACAAGATAATTAATCACTATGTCAAAAAATATTGCCCAAAGACAGTGAATGAAGCTGTCAGAACTGATATGAAGTCCTGGTGGCCAGAGTAGTCCTTGAGTGGAGCTGCAGCACTTAGGAAGCCAAGGCATGACAATGGTAAGTTTGAAGCCACCCTGGGCTGTACAGCAAGAGCATACCACACCAACAAGATGTTGTAGCTTGTGCCAGACCTTCCAAAAACAACTAAAAACCAAGAGGTTATGCAACTTACACAAGCTAGCCTGACACTATCAGAATGTGTTCTAATCTTGGATCCTACTTGTATTCCGTTTAGAACATTTGTTGCAGAAACACATATATTTCACCTCAAGGTCTGGGTGTTAAAAAAAAAGAGTGGAAAATGTATGGGCTTGTCTGGAAGGAACACACACACACACACACACACACACATATATATACATGCATACATACATATACATATACATATATATTCTAAAGAATCATTTATATTCCTTTATTTAGCTATCAGACTATTGAAATAATAGATGCTAAGAAATTAGAATTTCCCAGAAGAAACTTGACTTACAACATGTCTGACATGTCTGATAACTTGCTGAAGGGACTTGGAGATGATGTGGTGGTGGGCTTGATAGACTCTTAAGTGTATCTCTTGCCTTCTATTTAAACCCTATTCTCATGGCATTCCTCAGGCAGACTTGAGGGAATCACTGGATATTTTTGACCCTCTTCCCAATGTGGAGATACTGGATAAATCTCCTTTTTATACTTTTCTTTATTAGGGAGGGAGAGAGAGAGAGAGAGAGAGAGAGAGAGAGAGAGAGAGAGAGAGAGAGAGAGAGAAGGAAGATTGTTATATTGTTATATGCAGCAGGCAGGTAGAGCATGGGAGTCATTTCCATCAAGTTACTCCCCCTAAACAAACTGGAGGATTTATTCTGGGTGTTACATATATACATAAAGGGATTTACTGGTTCATAAATGTGCTCAGTAAAAGGAGTGATTTCTTTAGCATGCTAGTTTAAATTCATGCTTACCTCAAAGTAACAGAACACATATTTAAAAGATTAAAGTGATGGGTCATAGTGCTTTTGGAGATGCTCAGATTACAGCAAAAAGTTTTTGCTGAAGACAAGAGAAGGGATATTTGGAAGGAAAGTAACATAGGAGCCTGCCTTGCTTAGTTACTAACACCCATAGAATATCACTGTTTGTCCTCAATGATTGTTGTCAACTTGACACAACCTAGAATTTTCTAAGAAGAGGGAATCTTCATTGAGAAAAAATATATACCTCTAAGGTTGGCTTGTAGGCTAATCTGTGGGTTATTGTTTTGATTAATGATTGATGTGGGAATGTTGGGTGCTGAAAAACATGGACAGGTGATTCTGAGTTGTATGAAAAGGCAGGTTGAGCAAGCGAGGAGGAACAAGCCAGTAAGAAGTATTCCTTCATGGCTTCTGTTTCAGTTCTTGTCTCATCTTCCCTTCATGATGGACTGTGCAATGTAAGGAAATATATTCTTTTCTCCTCAAGTTGTTTTTAGCCATGATGTTTCTCTCAAAAAACAAAAACAAAAACAAACAAACAACAACCAAAAAAAAAACTGCACTCGGGAGGCAGAGCCAGGCGGATCTCTGTGAGTTCGAGGCCAACCTGGGCTACCAAGTGAGCTCCAGAAAAGACACAAAGCTACACAGAGAAACCCTGTCTCGAAAAACCAAAAAAAAAAAAAAAAAAAAAAAAAACTAATAAAGACACACCACTAATAGAAAAATTTATGATCACACATGTATCAACAGATATTACAGAAATTTGTGTTTGCCCTCAGGGAAACAAAGACTACTGTCTTTGGATACATGAATACTATGATTAAACCATATAGTTTTTTGCAAATATATGCATGTTTATGTTTCATCTGAATGAGATTTGTCTATGAAGTCATCCAGTTATTTATGAAAATATGTAATTGTGTATTTGTTATGATTTTGCCTCTACTATAAAGAAAGAAAATAAATGTACTTCTTGTTTCTGTAAGCCCTCACAAAAATGCCAAGCTCTCTGAAAATAGTAATTTCAGTCTTTTTTAGTGGTACAGTATATGAAAATTATGAATATAAATTACCAATGTTTTATTAGAGCTCAAAAACTCCATAAAACAAAAAATCTCTATATTTTCGGTGTAACAATGTTTCATGTTACTGAATTTAACAATGATAGTATTAGATTGTAAAATTTCCTCTACATTTCTTGGATATATGTGAAGAAAGACTACCATATTTTCATCTTGCTAAAATTTCATTCTGTAGAAGACAGAAATGGCTCTTTTAAACATACAAAATGTTCAGGTTCTAACAATTATGAAATAGTCAAACAAATATTATTAAGAAATTCAAAACCTAAAATAATGATAAAGAATGGTAAATCAGTCTACACAAAAGTGAATTACAGAAATAGAATTTTTTACATGTATAGCCTCTGAAATTCTGAGTAAAGACTTAAATGGGTAGACTGTATTCATATGGGGATTAATTTTAAGCTGTAACCTAGTCATTGAATATTCAAAAGGGGACTTTTATCATATAACTTTATTTTTCATGCTTGTCATAGTAAAACTGAGATTGAAAAATATCATATATCCTTTGCCCCTGCACATGCATAACTTTTCCTCTTAGCTGCATCCCCCACCAAAATGATACATGTGCCACTGTTAGTCAACCTATACTGACAGATTTCATTTTAAATTTTGTAAAATTTATACCAGCAACTACAGAAAGCTGTTTCCCCACATAATATTCATAGAATTTATTCAAAGGTTATATTTTATTTTCCTCCAGAAAGTCAAGCACTGAAGACAGGAGAAAAGTCAGAGAAGGAATTGAAAATGGAAACCAGATAATGTGACAGTACACTATACTTGCCTTCAAAAATTGCCATAAGATTCTAAAACTATAGATCTTAATAGTAACACTTTATTGTTTCTTTTTAAAGACTGTTTTATGGTCATTATGACCCATGGATTTCCATTCTCAGCCTCACTCTGGGCTGGCTGTATGATCCCAGGAAACCACTTGTCTCTTTCTTCTCAGTTCTCAAAATCTATCACATGGCAGTAAGATCAGGATCCATCCCTGGTGTATGAGCTGGCTTTTTGGAGCCCACTACCTATGGTGGAACACCTTGCAGAGACTCAAGGCAAGGGAGGGACTTGGACCTGCCTCAACTGAATGTACCAGGCTCTGGTGACTCCCCATGGGAGGCCTTACCTTCTTGTAGGAGGGAATGGGGAGTGGATTGTGGGAGGAGGCTGAAGGGGCTGGAGGAGGGAAGAGGGGGAATCTGTGATTGGTATGTAAAATGAATAAAAAAATTCTTAATTAAAAAAAAAGAAAGTGAAATAAAAAATTAAAAAACTCAGAAAATAAAATAAAATAAATCTATCAAGTGACAATGATACAGCCTAAAAATTAAAGTGAAAACTTCTAAATATTTGGAAAATACACAATGCCTCTTTAAAAAAATCTTTTTACTTATTATTTGTGCCTTACACATCATGCATCTCGATCCCATTCATTGCTCTGTCCCATCGTATCCAGGGTCCAGGCACCAAGAGATCCTTCTTTCAATCCTGTGTCTTCAGTGTCCTCTCTCGGACCCGCCTTGTAGGCGTGACAGTTACTGAAGCCTCAATGGGGGTTGGAAATTCCAGGCCAATGCTGGAATGGCTACAATCCTCTCCCCTTGCAGCTCTCCCCAAAAAATAAAATGAAATAAAATTAAAGATGAAAATGAAAAACACGGAGTTAAAGAAAAAACACACCATAAATCTCGTCATGAAAGCTGCAGTGTGACACAGTAAATGATGCATTAAACCCTTTTATCCATACATCTTTACTTGCAAGTGTTCATTACAAAGAACCCTTCATGTGGTTCAGGGCCTCTGGTTTCTGCTATGCCATTGATACTGGGTCCTCATTGGGGCTCCTCTTGGATATTCTGTTGTTGCCCTTGTGGAGATCCTGCAGCTTTGGGTCTTCAGGACATGTCTGCTCCCGGCTCTAGCAGATCACAGACGGGGTGGATGTGGGGTGGGCCAACTCATAACCCTGTTTCTGGGCCTGGGTAGTTTCAGGGTTGGTTTTGATCACACCTTTTCTTAGACTCATAAACAGAATGAATGTATCTGCTGCATATACTTTGTGCCTCTGCCCTAACCTTTTCATGAGCAAATTAGGATTGTCCTCATTCCTCTTAATAAAAATTGTCAGAACTAAAATAATGAACTTGCAACTACTTTTCTTGCCTCTATAGGAAGAATGTATCCATGTGGTATACTTTCAATATCAATTTTGTAGACTTTTAAGTGGTTACTAGAAGCTGAGGAGAATCCAGACACAGTACCATAGAAACAGAGACTTCTCCTATTTTATGATACTTCATAGTGAATGTAGTTAATTATATATATATGGTAAAATAAATAGTTGACTGTGCATTTAATCAATCTAAATGAATAAAAATAATTTAAGGTGTTGGGTATGTCAATTAACCAAATTTCACTATTAAATAATATATAAATTAATTAAAATAACATTTTTATGTCAAAAGTATGCTCAGACCAGTTGCCAAGGCATGCATACAATGTACTTCCTTATGAGCCAACATGGAGTCTGCCTGAGGGCCTACCAACAGGTGCAGTCAGAGTTCCTGATCATACCCAGCCAATGAGAGATGACCATGCAATGCCACTGGATTTCGACACAGACTGGATGCTGGAAGGAGGGAATATAAGACCTTCCCCATTATAAAATAAAAGAGTTTTGTTGGCCTTCACCTGACTCCCTGTGTCTGTGCCAATGATGCCTTGCCTTCTCACCCACTCCTCCCGCCTGAGGGAGCAGTCAGGATCCAGTGACATCTGGTGCTTGAACATGGGGCTTCTTTTATTTTCTCTCTCCCAGTGCAGGTTCTGAAGGTCTCTCTCTCTTCACTTATGGTTCTTGAAGCATCCCCAAGACAGTGTGTTTCAGTGAGAAGGCCCTATGGTGTTGTCTTCTTTAGGTCCCTTCGGCAGGGAAGCATTAGGACCCCCACTTCTTTCCTTCTTTTGTGTTGTATGTCTTGTTTGTCTGCATGTTCCATTAGGAAGGCTTTTTTTTTTTTCTGTTTTGGTTTGATCCCACCCAGGAAATGGAACCAAGGCTCAGCTCCCAAATGCCATCCCTCATCTAGAGACACAGTATGGGCATACAGCTGTGGCCTAAACTAACCTTGGAAGTCTCCCACTAAGCACAAGACATAAGGGTTCAATACAAATTCCACCCCTGTTGACTGTCATCTTCTGACTGTTGTTTGCTTGCTGTTTCCCTCTAAAACACGGGTAATCTTTTCATCAACTCCATCACTTCCCTGTGGGATATCTCTACAATATCCTATGATGAGGAAGCAGACAGTTTGGACCCTCAAAATCTGTCAAGTAGAATGTAGCTGTCAGTTTGGAACCCCTGAAATCTCTCAAGGAGAAAATAGCTGTCAGTTTTGGCCCCCTGAAATCTGTCAAGTAGAATGTAGCTGTCAATTTGGGACCCATGAAATCTGTCAAGGAGAACAGAGCTATCAGTTTGGGCCCTGCAAAATCTGTCAAGGAGAACATAGCTGTGAACCCCTCCCCTGAGGGCAGGATCCTACAGCATCAAGAACCTATTAGAATCCAACAACATATGTCAATCAAAAATCACAAGCCTGAAATATTAACATAGCACACAGAAATATGAGCAACCAAATATATTGATTCAGATTATATACAATCTGAAAATTTTCTATATATTAAGGAATAGTTTACTAAAAAATGAAAAGTAAAATTTTGCATTGCAGACATTTTCAAGGTTTGCTTTCTATTTTGATTTTAGCTTTTGTATGGAACACACTCCATCAGCAATTTTCAATGGATTGCTCTGTTCTCTGCTGACAATGTCTACCACCCAAGCCAAGCAGTTAAGCTAATACATGCAGCACAGTTAGAACACATCTAGAAATCTGTTTTTTGAAATCATGCTCTTTTAAAGATTTAGCTTTAGCTTTTAAGATTTGACTACATGACTTTTCACTAATTTGAAAGGGATGAGAAAAAGGAGGGATATGAAATAATAGTAAGAATAGCAAACAAATTGGAAAATTTACAGCTGCCAATCAAACCTTAAGACTCCTAATGCCAGCCAGGCGGTGGTGGCACATGCCTTTAATCGCAGCACTCAGGAGGCAGAGACAGGAGGATGTCTGTGAGTTCAAGGCCAGCCTGGGCTACCAAGTGAATTCCAGGAAAGGCATAAAGCTACACAGAGAAACCTTGCCTCAAAAAACAACAACATAAAAGACTCCTGATGCCTAAAGTCAAAGAACACTCACCTGTATATTGTCATCTATACAGATTGAAGAATAATTCTCATATGATGATAAATATCCCAAGTATTAATGAGAAAACTGACCCTAGCTTACCTGCAATATGCTTATTTTCATGAAAGAGACAATTATGTATGTACTTGGCTCCAGGGGATTTTAGGGTACATGTTTAGCTGTGGGTATGTGAATATATGGATGAGTGGTTATACAAACAAGTATGATTGTTTAAAAAAAATGAGTCATTTAACATTAGACAGAAAATTTTATGTTACAAGTTCTGTTATTAAGTATTAAATCTCAAAATTTAGTATTTTGAATAATAATATTTCTCCTTGTTGTCCCTAAGGATCACCTTGATATAATCTCTATAACAATGAATTGCATCCAAGACTAGTTATTATGGATGTTAAAATCCAAAGAAATATTTGTTCTGTCACATTGTTACTTCTAAGTACTATGTGTGATGTTTTCAATATTGTCTTTTGAAAACTGTGGAAACCAAACAGGAAAAGAAACCAAATTAAAGCCAGAACATGGCAATTGAACTTCCAGGCAGGTACCCTATCAGTTGAGTGGTAAAGATTCCTATTTTCATAGCATCTTCCTATGTTAGTTTAGGAGACCTCAAGGACAGATTAAACATTATCTGCCTCCATTTTGCAAATATTGCAGATATTGGAGATGTGAGTGAAGACTAAAATTCCCCACTAGCCAAGAAAATTCTTCCTGTCATGTGAAAAAGGAGAAGTAATTCACATTCCCTCTAGATAAGGAGGAGGTTTTCCTGCTTAGACCTACACAGCTGGAGCAGGAGCAGCAGATTTCCAGTAAGTCTTTTTTCTCTATGCATCCTTATTCTGTAATGAGGCTAGCATGTAACTTCCTCTTTTGGGAAAAGGTATTACTTGAGTCTGGAGATGGCCATGCAACTATATTTTAAATTAAAAACATTTTACTCAAGCATTCAATTTTCCATTACCAGTTTTTATTTCATATACCTGATTTTGAAGAAATTTTATATTAAACAAATGTTATTAATTATTTTAATTAATACACCTAGTATTAATACAATAGTCAGGGTCAGGTGCAATCTCAAAAGCATTGCTAATGTGGCTGTGGCTACTGGGAGATGGAAGGCTGAGAATTGTCTAGGCAGACATACAAAATAGATTTAGGAGGAGATGGTGTTAACTTAGTCACTTCATTGAGACTGTGAGAGTCATAATCTTTGCTTCTGATACTTCCTGGGTCAGGGCCATTTGGTAATAGGACTTGAAAGTTTTCTGTGCCCACAGATTTCTCAGAACATCTTTATTAAGTAAGTAAATAAGAAAATTGAGGTAGTATAGAAACTTATTAATAACTTCACTGTCACTAAAATTACATTGCAAAGGTGGTATGAAGGGAAGACATGCTTGGCTACACATGGCTTCTACAACAGTGGGCTGTTGCTATGAGATGTGACCCAGTGACTGGATCACAGAAGAATGTTCTGCCCAGGATATGCATGAAGTCAGTGGACTTAGATTCCACTACTTTGGAATTAATAATTTTTTTTATTCAGATGTCATTTATTCAGTTTTTCCTTTATAGCACTTATTCTAGTGTTAAGCTCATAAAAACGCATGCATTCAAGTCCTGAATACAATAATGTAAATCATTCATTTAAATCAACACATAATACTAATATAATGGTCACATACTATATATTCTCCAATGTAGTAGTTGCTTTGAAGATACAGAATTAAAACCAACTTAAAATTTGCTTTAGGAATAGCTTACAATGTAATTTAGAAAAGAATAATTAAAAGCATGAGGGACAACAAAATCCATTATTCAAATATGTTAAGACTGTCATGTGTAAATTTTATACATCAGTGCTATTGATATGAGATGGAATTAATACTTTTATGTTACCAAACTAAGAGAAATATTTTGCTTTGTATTTAGCAGTAATACTTCAGCTGTTTTCTTACCATTACTGAGAATGAGGCTTTGGAGTTTTTAGTTATATTATTTAAGAAATGACACAAAGGGGGATGTCAAGAAAACAGAGATTATGAGAGCTTGATACTCTTGCACAGGATATGGCTTAGATTGTCAGCACCTTTATGGTGGTTCATAACCATCCATAACCCAAGTTCCAACAGATCCAAAAGGCAACATGTGGTATATGTTCATGCAAAATATTCATATACAGGAATTAAAATAAATTAATCTTTTTTGGGGGTTGATACTTTATTTTTTTAATTAAGGACATTTTTATTCATTTTACACACCAATCACAGATTCCTCTCTCTTCCTTCCTACAGCCCCTCCTCCAACAAGGTATGGCCTCCAATGGAGATTCAGTAGAACCTGGAACATACAGTAGAGACAGGACCAAGCCCCTCTCCCTGTATCAAGACTATGCAAGGTGTCCCACCATAGATAGTAGGCCCCCAAATCCAGCTCATGCACTAGGGATGGATCCTGATCTTACTACGGGGGGTGGGGGGAGGCTTAAGCAGATCAAGCTAACAACTTTCTTGCTTATGCAGAATCTTAAAAAATAGTGTTTTAGCCCTGAGACACTCATAGAACATCCCCAAGAGACATCATCATCCATACCAAATTAACAATGCATTTGAGGTTTTATTGGTGACAATTATATCTTGTGGGTGAGATTATATGCAAGTATATATGGACAATTAATTATATTTATGTGTAATTATGAGCCGGTCATTGTTTCCACTTGGAAATTATGACAAGGGAGACTTTTTTTTTTTTTTTGCTTTTTCATGCTTGATTAACTTTACTAGTATTAGAGACTACTTCTTTGGAATTCCAGTATCTACTGAAGACTAGCTGAGACATCCAGACTGGTAGACTGAACATACTCTGTGTTCTCGGAATTTCTACTCATAGCCAGTCATTGTTGGATTAGCCAGGCCACAGCATACATGTCATTCTAATAATTACACTACAGTGTAATACAGTGTGTAGTGCAATTATTAAATATATAGCAATATATAGGTAATTATATATAATTATAAACATACACATATTTATTTATAGTTCCATTCCTTCTGTCTGTTCAGGTGTATGAATGTGTAGAGACCTGAAGACACATACCTTTAATCCAGATCTTGATGCTGGAAGGCACACCCTAAATTCAACCACACCCTTTGCTGTTGCTCTTTGCCTGCTTGCCCTCACTGTGCAGCAAGTCCATTCCTTCCCTGGCTTTAGAGAATTCTTCTCTGGAATGCCAACAGATACTGAAGACCAGTTGAGCTGTCCAACCTCCTGGACTGAGTAAGTACTGGATTCTTGGACTTTCCCTTCAGAAACTAAAAATCTAAAAAGAAAAAATTTGTAACTGTGACCCCAGGTTGAAGCAGAAAAAAATACCAGTTCTTCATTTTGGATCAGCTTTGATTTCAAACCATAACAAGCAGATAAATGAGGGTTCCTGGTACTCAAGAGCTGGAGCTACACACAGATCAGCATCCAGAATTTCTCCTACTAGTGGCCAATCTTCAACTTCCATTTTTGCTTGTAGGGAATGTGGTAAGCCATACATATTGCACCAGGAGCCAATGACAAACAGAAATGGTGTATGACAGTAAAACTGGATAGGGTTGATGAATAATATTCTTCTTGACAAAGCACAACAGAATCATTCATGCCAACTATAATCCTCCTTTCTGAAACTGTTCACAAACACTTATCCTGAATTTGTAATTACCTTCCTCTACCACTGGTGGACCAGCTTGTCTCCATATTAAGATCAGAAATCATCTTTTTATAGGGTCAAAACTAGTTTGTTTCTATTTACTGTAAAACTTAAGTTTCTGGAATTGGACATGTTCCACACTCTATGCCCTGACCTCAGCCCTCAGAGGTAAGATGTTCTGCTAAGTTACCACATCACCGAAACTCCTCTGGAACTCTCAAGCCTTTGAAATGGTTTGCCTTGAATTTTTTGGGATATAAAATCCCCAATTCTACTATGTTACTTGCTACTTCCTCAAACTTGGGTTTTGGGACAAAACCTATTACTGTAGAAAATAAAACTTACACAATAAGACTAAAAAAACAAATAGTGTTTTAAATGTGACACTAAAAAAATAGAATACAAGCATATGGGTGAGACATTATAGTATTTTACTTCAAGACATACTATATGGCTAAAATAGCAAGGACAGAATGTCTGAATTGGTGAGTGTAATAGGTTCAAGATTCCACAAATGAATCTACACATGCACAGCCAACTGATTTCCTTCAAGGATATTCTAAATTAAAATTTACAATGGAAAAGAAGAATCTCTTCAGTCAAAGTTGCTAAGATAATAGACATAAAAATCCAGAAGAATAAAACCTGGCCTTGATAGCACTGTTGTAAAAATCAAGTGCAAATAATTAAAGGCTTGCATTTAACACCTGAAAATGTGAAACAACTAAAGAAAAATCAACTCATGGCTTTAAATCATGACTCTTTTGAGTTATACCCTAGACAAAGAGAAAACAAAAACAGAAACCTACAAATATGGTTGTATATACAAATGGATAATTGACATATAAACATCTGCACAAAAATCAAGATTGAAAAAATAGCCTTCAGAATGAGAGAAAAATTCATTTAAACTAATAATCATCTAAAATGAATTAGTATCTATAATATACAACAAACAATAGAATGAAAACTCAAATTTCAAATGAGCAAATAATCTTAATTGACATTTTAAAATGGAGAAATATTAATGGATAATTGCCATATGAAAAAATATTCAGTAAAATCTGCTGTCAATGATGTGCAAGTCAAAAACAGGGTTATCTATTATCTTACTCTTGTCACAATTGCAATTTTCAGAACGGCAAAAAAAAATACAATACCTTGGTGAACAGTGTTTTCCCTAGAAGACATGGGTTATTAAAGTTATTAAATGAATATCACAGTGCAATGCATAGGGCAATCCCCTATGAGTCATTGGTCTGGGAGATGCTAGAGATTGTCAAAGCAAAACAAGCTATGGTAATTCTCTGTAATTACTCACCATAACTATGTAACTACATGGCAAGACATGACTGTTGAGACACCACACACATTGACTATAACACATAAAGAATACAGATTCAAAGTTAGAAACCTACAGACTACTAGCTAGCTTTAATTATGCTGGAAGGTTCTATGCAAGTTACTGGGGTGAATTAACATCAGTGGTTTTACCCAGCATTGGTCTTTGAATGTTATAATGCCAACCAGACAGGCAAGATATATCCACTGGGACAATTATGTCATAACTACTATGAGGTAATCAACTGCTTTTGCATGAATGTGAGGCTTGCTTGAAGGAGGGGAATTTTGTGCCTGGTTCTATAATCTTAGTCAAAAGTTCATGGCAACTAATGCTGTAGACCTTGGGGTTGAACCTGCTCTTGTCATTTTGCTAAATGATCATGTCAAATATTTACTTATGTACATACCCATAGACCTGAGACTTCTCAACCTTGATCAGAACTGGTTCTTTTTCAGAATTAGTAGCAGTTAATGCAGAGATACAAAACTGTCCAAGGTGCTACAAACCAAGTATTGAGTGCCCAGCCCTAAATGGGTGCACACACACACACACACACACACACACACACACACACACACACACACCTTGCCCTATACCAGAGAATATTGTGGTAGAAAAGATGCAAAAATAATATAGAAGCTGGTAGAAGGGGAACTATGAAATGCTGTTTATCCAAAATTACAAGTCTATCACATCAATATAACTAGCACAAGATGTGCACGAGATTAAGCCAGGAAAGATTCCAGCACAGAAGGCTGAGATGCTCTCTTATTCCCACACATTACTAAGAAGCTATTGAAAATTGATATCTGTTAGGAGAGAGAGAATTGTGTGTGTGTGTGTGTGTGTGTGTGTGTGTGTGTGTGTGTGTCCACAAGGAGATTTCCTATGCTCCAGCTGTAATCACATCAATGTACATACAGATAGCATTAATTGAAATTAGTAGATTATGAAGTCTAGAAGAAGAGGAGGAGGAGGAGAAAAGAGGAGGAGGAGGACAACCACAAGATTACAATGCCAGTGCTAAACACATGAATTTGGAAGTTGGGCAGAAGTGCTATGACCATGTTGCATTATACCTGTGCATTAAATTTGACAGAATAAAGAATAATAATATTCTAAAACTACAAATATTGACAAAAATTAAAAAAAGTAATTTTTAAAATTCCTGATGAAAATGTAAATTAGTCTTTCCACTAAAGAAAACAATATAAAGTTTCTTCAAAGAAATGAACCACAGCTACTTCTGTAGTTTTGTCCAAAAGAAATGAAGGCAGTACATCAAAGAAATACTTGACTGGCTATTTTTTATTGCATCCAAGATTTGGAATCAACAATGTATCCACCAGTGGATTATGTGATAGAGAAAATATGTTATTTATTCACAGAGTAATATTATTTAGCCATAAAAATGGATAAAACTTGTTAATTGCAGGATAAAGATAAGGGCATTGTGTTAGGCAAACTATGTCAGGAACTAAAAGACAAATACCAAATGATCTGCCATTTGTGGAAACTAAAAGGGTTAATTTTAAAATGGAATAGAACAGTCATTTGAAGAGGCTGAGAGGGTGGGAAGGAGGGACAATGAGAGAGACTAAATAAAGGGACACAGCATACACCTAGATCCCAGTGCAGCAGGATGGCTAGAGTTAACAACAGCCCTCCAATATTCAGGGAAGCCCTGCAATATAGGAGTTTGGAAATGAGAAATACAGGGAATGTAAGGAGACATAAGTATGCAGTACTTTGACTTCTTTGTTATATAGCATTACACATGACTTCAAATGTTATATTTGGTTTAACAAGTAGAAAAAAAAAAACATCTATTTTGGTACAGGTCTGTGGTCGTAGTTGGAAGTATGGTGAGCTCTATGCTAGTCCTGGGTACCACAGTGATTCTCTGTCTACATAATGGATAAATAAAAAGAAAATAATTAACATTATACAGACTTCAGTTGTCCAGATCATAAATCTATTTAGCTCATTCTAAAGATAATATAATAAAACTTGAAAAATAATAAACCAAAATAATAAAACAATAAGAAATAATACAAGAAAACTATTATATTTCTGTATTTTCTTACATATCATATAGCAAATTGAAAAAATCCTTTGGAGATAGCTCACTTTCACAACTATATTTAAACAATGAGTTAATTTAGCCTATATTTTCCCCCTTTTAAGTTCTAAATGGTAATAAAAACCCTCTGGGGGGTTTTGACCTTCATTAACTGAGTAAAGATGACATGTTCCCAACCAGTTAACATTGTTAATTAATTTAATCATCCCTTAGACTATCAATAAAAGTCAAAAGATACATTTGACCATTGACATATAATATAGGCTACAGTTCCAGGCAAATAACATGGAAGGAAAAAGTCATGAAATTTTGTCTCACAGATGGCAGGATTGTGAGATGACACCTGAAAATATGCCCAAGAAGCTCCATGCAGTAGAGCTCCCAAATATAGTTTTTAGAGGATAGTTGGACCCAAAGTCTGGTGGGCACATTTTCCCTTGATAATGCTGCAAACATCTGAAAGGCAGACAAATAATGGAATTCCTGGGATGCTGAATCAATCAGTCAGACTGGCTAGATTACTGTAAGCAGGCCAGTGTTGAGGCATACAGCAATAGCTTTCTTGGAAAAATGTAGTTTAGACTTTGGAATGTCACTTTTGAGGTGAATTAACAAAGCTACTCTCAAAATGAGAACTCAAAAATTCTCAGAAGGGTCAAAATTTTATGACCATAGTAATACAGATTGGAGATGATAATGTCAAATTGACTTTATTTTTCTTCATTGGTTTTTAATACAGGTAACAATAATGCAGTAAGTACAATGGTAGTAGCCAAAACAAGAGGAGAGTCATGAGAAACAAACTCATTGCAACTTAGGGACACAAAAATAACATGAGAAGATGGAATGACACATCAAAGAATGGAAGTTTTTGAGTGCAGACAAACTTGCTAACTGGGATGTGAAAAAAAAAAAAAGGAAAAGAAAACAGATAAGTGCTCTGAAAAATGTGTCTTAGGGCGTGGGGTACAATCTGATGAATTTGAAATTACAGTGCATTAAAATGGAAATATCCTGGGAGTGACTGAAAATCCAAGAATTGCAGACAGAATCATCTCCAGGAAGAAGCCAAAATTCAAAATAATATAAGTGTCCAAGTCCCAGTAATGAGAGTTGAGCCTATGAAGATGAATGAGGTCCCTAATGAGACAATATTTTACCAGATGCTTACCCACTATGATAAAGTTAAAAGGTATGAGGGAAAGAAAAAAAGATGAGTTTATAATTAAAAGGATTCTCAAAGGAGATTATGTTTATATGAGTCAGTAAATAAAAATATATATAATCTTGAATGTTTATCATTCAAGCATTAAATTCAACAGACATTTTTTAAATTATTTAATTCAACATTAATTTGAACATGCCTCTGAAACCAGAATTACATTCGGCTACCACCAGATTGCAGACCCCTCCTGGAACAGGCACAGAGAGAGACAGAATTCTTAGCTATTGAGGTGGCATTGCAAGAGAACCAGAGATTGATGAATGCCTGAAGTCCAGGACAGGAGAGTGGCATGGCTATAAGAGGCAGATGCTACATCTCATAGAAAGTGGCTATGAATGAAAATGTTACTGAAAAGATAACCAGACATCTTTCAGATAAAAGAAGGTTTATACAGCAGGAGAGCAGGGGTTGACACAGGGGCAGCTCTGGGGAGAGAATAAAAATATCCACTAGCTAGTAAATCGTGACTAGAAAGGGGATACTGTGCCAAGCTTAGAGGAAAATTATCAGTTATCAGAGTTGAAGCTCAAAAGTAAATCTTATCTGGAAAGTGTTGCAAAGAAATGTGTTTTCCTTTGGCCACAGTGAATACTGGGAGTTGACAGAGGAACCTGATATTTATGTCAGTCAATAATGACATTAACCTTACTGTTTCTAGTTTAAAAACAACCAAAAGATGAACAATGAGCAAAATCAACCAACAATCAAGGAAAACCACAATCTTGCCTATTTCTTATCATTTTCAAGTTAAATGCCTCAAATCATAGACATGCAAGCTATATAAATGTGAATTATTACCTATTTTCATTTAAAAATTTAAAAATTGAATGGTCTCTAATGACAAATTTGGATTGTTGTTAATCATATAAGACATTGTGTTTAGAAATGAAGCCCAAATCAGCATGTATCTAAATAAGCCAATGGGAACAGAATGGAGCTTTCATGGATGGAAATGTAAACTGAACTCTGTTTCCTGCATTTGGAAAACCCAAGCATTTCCCCATGGCAGTGGAAAAATTTCTCTCACTGCTATGTATTACAAATAATCACTTGAGAATCACTTGTCTGTATAACTAGGTTTCAAAAAATAGAAGAAACTCCATCATCTTTCCCATTGAATGGTTTCATTTGCTACTGTTTCAGAGTTCTGAAAATACATCATTAGATCTTGTTCTGTAACAAGAATAGTAATATATCGATGCATCTGCATTATACAGGGATTGGATCTTAGACAACATACAATACCCATAATTTTCCAAAGTTACTATTTGGGGGAGTTGGAGTATGGGGAATTAGTCATTGAAGAGAAAAAAAAAATCATTGTTTTGTTTTGTTTTTAAATTACTAAGACCCAGTTATTAGGAACACAAGGGGTTTTGTTTGTTTGTTTGTTTGTTTGTTTGTTTTAACTAAATGATCACATTTGAAATTCATGACCCAAAAACCATTGTTCTTGGCTATGCTAAATTATGTAAAATAATTGGCTGCAATATAAATAGTGCAGAGTTTTACCATTTGGATCGCTTTATTAACTGAAAAGTCAGGTGTTGAAACAATTTTAAATTCTGTTATTCTGTTCTCTGCTGCTGCAATGTGGGCAGATTCTCACTTGTTAATTATATTGTGTACAAAAAAAGAAGGAAATCTCAATTGAAGGAAATAGAGTAATATCTTGTAAATTTTCTTCTTCTCTGTATATGCCTACAAAGCAATATGGCGCTTGCTATCATTAAACCAACTTTGTACTAGACACAACTCCACAGGAGTTTTTATGCTACTGTTCCTCTTAACAAAACAATGTTTTCTGCTGCAAAGAAGGTACCTGACCATTAATTACACCATCTACATTCAATACATGCATGCAACTCCTACAGATAACTACCCAGGAAAAACATAACAAACTTGGAGTCTTGTCTTTGTAAGTAAGCAGCATTTTACTAGACTGTATTAAAACCACTTAATCTGTAGGTGCAGACTCATTATTTTTACACACCTTCTAGTTTTGATTTTTTTTACGACATTAAATTATCTTTCCCTTTGTGTGTTTCTTTCTATTCTCTTTGCATTACTGAGAGAATGCTACTTTTGTAACCCAGGCTGGCCTCGAACTCATAGAGATCCATCCGCCTACCTCTGGCTCCTGAGTGCTGGGATTAAAGGCTTGAGCCACCACCTCACGGCTGTTACTTTTAACAATTTTGCTATGGGACGTTGTTTCTGTACACTGTGAATATGTGTTGCTACTATTGGTTAATAAAGAAGCTGTTTTGGCCTATGGTAAGGCAGGATAAGAGCCAGGTGGGAAATCCAAGAGAGGTACAGGGAGAAGAGGGTGGAGTCAGGCAGACACTATCCACCTGCCAAAGGAGCAACAAGTTGCCAGCAAACCAGTAATGCCACAGCCAGGTGGCAACACATAGATGAATAGAAATAGGTTAATTTAAGATGAATGAGCTAGCTAACATGAAGCCTGAGCCATAGACCAAACAGTTTATAAATCATATAAGCCTCTGTCTGTGTGCTTATTTGGGACTGAACAGCTTCCAGACCTGGTGGGACACAGAAAAACTTCTGACTACACATTTTTTTTAACTCAATTTACCAATTGCTGTGGTGGTATTGTGTTCCCCCAAATATTGTGCACCCTAATAAATTTATCTGGGGTCAGAGAACAGACAACAGAGAGTCACTAGATACAGAGCCAAAAATGGTGGCTAGAAAATGGGTCAGAGCAAGCCATAGCAGAAGCTGGGTGGTGGTGGTGCACTTGGGAGGCTGAGCTAGGCAGATCTCTGTGTGTTCAAGGATACAATCAGCATGGAGACACACGCCTTTAATCCTAGGGAGTGATGGCAGAAACAGAAAGATATATAAGGTGTGAGGACCAGAAACTAGCAGCATTTGGCTTGTTCAGCATTTGGCTAGTTAAGCTTTTAGGCTTTGGAGAAGCACAGTTCAGCTGAGATTCATTCTGGATGAGGACTCAGAGGCTTCCAGTCTGAGGAAACAGGATCAGCTGAGAAGTTGGCCAGGTGAGGTAGCTGTGGCCTGTTCTGTCTCTCTGATCTTCCAGCGTTCACCCCAATAACTGGCCTCAGATTTGATTTAATTAATAAGACCTGTTAAGATTCATAATACAAATTGCTGTGAAAATTCACAATGATGTTTGCCTGTGGAAACTTTGATATTATAAAAATAGTGTGTAGACTGATTTCTTCAAATATAATAGCTATACCAGCTACCCTTCATTTCAATACATGATATGCATAAATTTTTGTTATGGGTTTTGAATATCAGATGATACCTCAAAAATTATAATTTTACATTCAAATTTAACATAACAAATATAGAATATCATTAGATTTGTTGATAATGCTATGTGCACATTGCGCATGTCTTCATTTCCACATTCCAATGTCATTGAGAACCTTTAAGCATGATAAAAGCATATGCATTCAAGGATATATTAAGTCAGACAGCATAAGCCTTTAGTAGTCAGGAGGCAGAGGCAAGCAGATCTTTGTCAGTTCGAGGACAGCCTAGACTACAGAGCAAATTCCAGGATGGGCTCCAAAGCTAAATAGAGAAACCTTGTCTTGAAAAACAAAAACAACAACAACAACAAAAAAAATTAAACTCATTATCGTGTATCAATAATTTAAAAAGAAAAAGTGAACATAAGTTTTGCTAGAAAATACTGTGTGCTGAAACATAAAATAATGACAATAACCTTTATTTCATATGTCAGAAACTAAAAAAATATAAGCCTATGAAATTATGTAAATAAATCCATGGTGTGGTCAGGTGTTTATTATGAGGCTTGATGATAAATCAATTTCTTTGTAAATATAAAACCTAGATTAATTTCCTAGAACAATATTCTTTAAATTGAAAAGGCCATTAGTACTTTGATAAATGAAAGAAGATGAGAAACTATAGAATCAGTAGAAAGTAGATGAATAACATTTGTTTAAGTTAATATAAGTCTTTAGAACATTTTAAATCCAATAGGAAAGAAAGTCAATGAAAATCTGAGTGATTGGCATGTAAGAATGAAGACACGCAGGAAGGACAGGGAAAGTTAGCTGTAAAAGGGTCTGCAGTTCAGCTGTAGCTGCAAAGTGTTATAGACTTGGGACACTGTCATCAATAAGGCAGATTCTACCACACAGCCTGAAAGAGAAGCAAGGAAGAATCAAGCAAAACAAGATATTCATCATGTTTCCAACACCCCTCGACACCATGTTGTAAGTTACCTCTGTCTAAAGCTGAAAGGATAATAGGCTTAACAGCCCTAGGAGGAAATACTGCCACATGTGAAATGGTTGAGAAATGACTTCATTTTCAGGAAGAATTAATATCTTGTAACTCATGCAAGTAATGTAAAAGGAAAAGGCCAAGGAGTTAAAAAGCACACACAGTAGAATGTGGACAGAGTTCGTGATATTGCTTTGGAAAATGTTAGGGGATGTCCCTTTGATGAGACATGAATTCTACATAGAAGGAATCTATGGGACAATGCCAGCAGGTCCAAGAATCCCAGTGGCAAGAAATCCTGCCTTTCTAATACTACCCATCCATCATAGCCTTCCAAAGAAGTTGATTAATTAGTAACGAGAAAAACATTAACAGGAAGGAGGATTCTCATAAGTATATACCATGTTAAGACATCAGAAGATTTCATAGATTAAAGGTGAATGAAGAAATTATTAAATGAATTAATTTACGACTTACACTTTTTTTTAAAGATTTATTTATTTAGTATACAGAAGAGGGCTCCAGATCTAATCACAAATGGTTGTGAGCCACAATGTGGTTGCTGGGAACTGAACTCAGGACCTCTGGAAGAGCAGCTGGTGCTCTTAACCTCTGAGCCATCTCTCCAGCTCGACTTATAATTTTTTTTCATTTTGCTCTCTGTATAGTATATCTTCATATCCCCAAACCATTTAATCTTTATTCATCAATATTGTTTGAGAGATTAAGAAATTGTACAGAATTTGTTTTTTAACTTAACAAGCACTTCTGTATATCAGAGACTTTATAAACACCTGGTTAAAGACAAATGCCAACAATTTGCATGGAATGTTATGGTTCATGGTTGGATATTTATTAATCAGATGTGAAGTATAAATATTTTAAATTTAAATGATTTGAAGAAATGTACACAGGGTTCTGGGGCTAGAACAAAGGTATCTGATCAAGTTGAAAGGCAGGCAGTACCAGCAACAGTAGCTACACTTGGAATTATTGTAAATTCATAGGTAAAGAGACCAAATAGGAAAATCTTCAGGTAGAATCACCAATATCACAGTCAATAGAGATCCTTAGGAGATTTTTATAGTTCCTTGACACTGTTCAGCCATATTATTTTCTTAATTTTCTTAAGACTGTACATAGATGAGCATGGCCTCTATCCAATGTCTTCTTTGACCTGTGCATTTAATCCACAGGCGCAACTCTTAAACCTCCTACACAGAAAATTTGTAGACACTGAATTTTCCAAAATTCTCCTATGCCAATCTTACATTCAGTACTTTAAGACAAGAAACTTAAATCCCTTTTAATTTCTAATAGTCATTTTACATTTAATACCAATTCATGATTTGCAGCTATCCAAGCTTATATTTCCTTCAATCTCTTTAAATTATGCATATTTTTTTTCAAAATTTTACAGCCAGTACTCTTGAGAGACTCCTGCCTTATTGAGTCAGTCTACAGGACCATGACAACTAATAATAAATTGTTTTAGGTGATCTTTTATATATCAATATTTAAGTAATTGCTATGACCTACAAAACCCACTTTATATTATTGACCAATTCTTCTATGGTTTCATCTCCTACCATTTTTCTTCCCACCCCTCCTTCTATTCCAATTTTGATGGACTATTTTCACATTTCTTAGACATTCTAAGTATACACTTCTCTAAGAAATTTGTGGCTGTTCGTTCTAACCATATCCTTGCTCTCCTAAACAGTTTGGCTAATGATTGGCTTATCTATATCCTATACCTATATATTTATGTAACTTGATTGAAGAAATTCTCCTTGACTACTAAAAGGTAAAGTAAATAATACATAGAGTTCTCTTTGCTCCTTGAATTGGTTTATCCTTAATTTTTCCCCAGAGTTTTTGAGAATTACTTGAAAAATAATTAGCATGTACATGTAAGGCTATAATAGGATATTTCAAATTGAGTATATATTATGATAGTACTACCATAAACAAGCTAATTATCATATCTGTCACTTCACATAATTAGAAAATTATATTTTCAGTGTTTGTGTGTGTGTGTGAATGTGCAGAAATTTACATGTTAGCAAGTACATATAGACATGAAAGCACTCTTATAGGTAGTTTTCCTCCCTCCTGGAGGGGTCCAGGGATCAAACTCATGTTGTCCATATACAAACACCTCTACTGTGTCATTTCACCAGACAATTACCACCTTTGGAAAAAAAAAATCAGGATCTAATTTTCTTAACATTCAAGTACACAGCATAGATTGTTAATTATAGTCACAATGATGTGAGTTAGATCTTCAGAACTAAGAACTGAAAAAGTGAATTTTGGTAGCTTTTGACCACAGTGTCAACATTTTGGTTATCACCTACATGTTTCCTTCTTTGTAATACTGATTAGTATAAACTACATGATTTCTCCCTTCTTTTCTTTTTTATTGACTTTATTCATCATCATACATTGCTATGATAGTAGGACCACTTTTGTCTTAAAGTATAGCTCCAGGACCTAACATTGTATCCAGCATCTGAATCTAACCTTAATGCTTTTATGAGTGAACTGGTTAGGTAATGGAGAATTGTTGATAAACAGATGAATGGATAAGGGTGGGTATATGCATTATAAAAACTCACAGACAAACAAAATATTTTCTATGCTGCTTAATTTATATACCACAATACTAAGTTATTAATATAAAGAACACAAAGGGACCTAATGCTTGGAAAGAAAGATGAAGTTTTCATTTCTATAAAGATTAGACATAAATATATTCTAGAAACCAAATTATAAATTGGTAACTATAAATAAGTGTTCCAAATGAGACATCTTCTTTAGGATAAAGTCCATGCTTTTATTCAAATTGTAGTACTTATGTACATAAATATGTATATGTGAATATGTATGCATCTACATATATCTATATCTATATATCTATATATCTATATATCTATATCTCTATCTCTCTCTCTCTCTCTCTCTCTCTCTCTCTATATATATATCTATATCTATATATCTATATATCTATATATACACACACACACATGCTCACATTGGATTACTGCTATTTACTCTAGGCATGACCATCATGAAGCAATTAATTCTATAGTAACCTATAGAATAAATTTGCCCTAAATTAGTGACAATACACTTATAACTAGCACTATGAGCATAGAAATGGAAACTGTGGCATTACCTGGTAGAAGAGGAGGCTCTTCATTTCAGTTCCAGCCATCCCTACCCACCTGTCCCTTAGCTGCATACGGTGGGCATGTTTGAGTTACCAGAAAGTTGAATATTTATTGAATGTGGAATTCCAGTGGCTCTATTTTTGTGAGTTTTGAACAATGATTAGTACTTTTGGAGAATGAAGCTGATTTTGAGTCAGCCATGCTCCTTCCTGTAAGTAAGCCAAATAAACCCATATGCTAAGACCCTGAATTGAATGGAATTATTTCTTTAATCTGTTATCTGGTGCCTAACTGGGATGGATAGATATCTGTTCTTTTCTCTCCCAAGAAAAGTAATGCAACAAGAGATTTAACCATGACCATTGGTTTACTTTTCTGTAGAAAAAAAAAAATGTTGAGAGAAGGCAGACTATGATGGGATATAAGCAAAATAAAAACAACACTTGAATTATAGTAGAGTCTAGTGTCAAGAATAAAGGAATGAATTTATAAGTGAATAAAACAAAGAAGGTTAGGAGTGGAATAAATCCAAAGTAATATAACTTAATCTGAAAGTCTTCCAACAAAATGGCAGCATTTGGCTGACTTGTAGCGTCTTTATGTCACATATGATACTCTCTTTTCCCATAGATAAGTGCTTATGAATTTAAATATTTAATGTTACTGATTGACATAGTTAGTAACACATACAAGGAGCATTTTAGAAATCCAGAGAGTAAGAAAACAGTCAACACTATGGCCACTATGGGTCATTAGCTTCATAGGAGGACTGCCAGACTGTCAATCAAAGAGACTAGGTGGCTATGTTATAAAACCACATAGTTGGACACTGGGGGAGAGAAACCAAGAGACTTACAAACAAGTGGAAAAGAGTACTAAAAATAGCTATAGTATTATATTTTCACTGGAAGACCAGTATATCTAGAAGGAAGAAATGGAGTAGTCCGATCATATGGATGCAATTAGATGCATTTCCAGAGCACAAAAGACTTGATTTATTTGTGTGTGCCTGCACTGCCAAGCAATTAGTGGAACCTAAAAGCAATTTGCTTAGAGCTGGGCTTTTGCTCAAATGCTGCAAGTTTTGGCAGTTGAAGCTGAATTCACTCTGTTGCTAGGAAAACAAGGAGAAACAAAAGTGTCCAAGATGTTTCCAAGGTTCCCTCTCTTATGCTCCTTTTTGAGGCAGTCCTATCTTGATGCTGCTGCTGTCACAACTGCTTGGTCAATATTATATTTGCAGGCAGCTGAGAATAGGCTTTTTCTTGGGGACCCAAAACACATACTACTGAATACTATGACTTTAGATTTCTGTCTTTTTTGTCATAATATTATATTCTGCTCTATTTGCTTTCCTTATCATATTTTTTTTTAATTTGGAGTATTCTGAGAATTATATAAGAAAGCAAAATGCAACAGGTAAAATGTTGAAACACTGCTGCCAAAGGATGATGCTTTGGGCCACATGTCAAAAATGGCTCACTACCTGCCATATTATTTTAAGGCTAGTATGATTCACAATTTCTGAAGGTTTCTGTTCAAAATGTAAAATCAGATAATCTTTAAACAGTATCTGATTATATGATTCTAGTTCATACTCATTTCATGCAAGGTAAGCTGTTTGAATTTTTTATTATCTATAATAATATTTAGACACTAAATGACTCATACTGATTACTGCAGTCATTAAGCTTTGGACAGCAAAATATAGTAGAGGACCAGAATGATGATGGCTCAACAGGTAGGGGCATTTGTCAATAAGTCTGATGACCTAAATTTTATACACAGAGAGCACATGGTGGGAGGTGAGAACCAGCTCCTTTAAGTTGTCTTCTAACAACCATATTCATGCTGTGGACATACATGTCTAAATAATATGCACACACACACACACACACACACACACACACACACACACACACACAAAGGGAGAGAGAGAAAACAAATGAGAGAGAAAAACAACACACAAAGAGAGAAGAGACAGAGAGAGGGAGGTAGGAGAGAGAGAGGTAGTACACACAAAATAACTACATAAGTGCAATGAGTTGTGGTTTCTTTTGTTTTGCTTTGCTTTGCTTTGCTTTAAGACAGGTTTCTTTGTCTATTCCTGAATGTCCTAGAACTAGCTCTGTAGATCAGGCTGACCTCCAAGTCAGAGATCCACCTGCCTTTACACCCTAGTGCTGAGATTAAAGGAATGCATCACCATCATCTGGCCATAATATTTTTTTTTTAAATACAGTGCTCATGGTCTAGATTTAGTAACAAATAGGCTTGCATGAGCAGCCTATATTAACCATTTATAATAATATGTAGGTATATGTTTCGATAGTTTTAAGCAACAGTGTTCTTATTTGTAAACTACAGATACTATTATATAAATTGTGGAGCTGCTATTAAGGTCAAAATAGTACATGTCTCACACTATTCTATTACTATTCTTAAAGCATCCATATACCTTAAAGAACACATCATAACAGACAGTTATATAGCTCAACATTTTTCGTGCTCATGATTCCAATGAATAACCATCAACACTTACATTTCACTCCAATTTCTTGTTTTTTAAAGTTTTTAAAAATTGTTTTGATATGCAAGGACATGGAAGTCTGCATTAACTGAGAAAATCTATGAAGCACCAGTTCTTTGTTGGGATATAAAGCTTGTAGTTCTTCTGTCAGCAGTTATTCAGGGGAAATAGCTCAAACTGCTGAAAATCAGAAAGGGCTCCACTGATTTCCTCTCTGCTTTGAGTTCAGAGAAAGGGGCAGGAAGACCTGTAAAGGCTGGTTTGGCATGTGAGCTGTTGCTGTTTCTGAAGCGTCTATTTCTGTTTTTCACATGACAGAGGCTCCGCTCATTGCTAACCCTTCTCCGTTGTTAAGCTCTACAGGAAACTGATGTAGGCCATGCTCAAAGGCAGCCAATCAGAGGCCACTATGCTTCCATTGACTTCACATCTCCACTGGAGGAAAAGAAAACTAGCTGCAGGATGTCAGGCCAGCCTTAAAATGTTGTGTGATGTTATTGCAAAAGAGTTGGAATTCAGCCACTAAAATATCCCCCTGGGTAAGGTAACTGTGGGAGAATGGAATGTGTCAACAAAGAAAGATCATAGTCCATTCTTTTTTTTTTTTTTTTCCAAATCCCTTTATACATTTCTTGAAAGGTAATGTCATGAGATCTTTTGGCAGGGGTATGGGGTTTCTTTAGTAATTTCCTACCAATCATCCTTTCCCAAGAAAGAAGAGCAGATGGGATTCTATTAAAAAAATAGTCTGAGACGAGTCTATTTTTACTGTTCCACTTAGGAAAACTTGAAAGCAACAGAACTCCAGGAAATCATTAGTGCTTTACTGTGAAAAAATGTTACTGCTCATGAGCCAGACCTCATCAAGGCACTATGCAGGAGTCCTGGGATCCTCTACTGTCACCTTTTCCTCCCATTTTGGAGGAACATACATCCACACTGTAGAAATCATTCTTATCAGTGTATACAGAAATCTGTGACAATAAAGCCTCTAAAACTCTGAGATTTTTATTATTATTATTAAATTTATTTTAATATATAAACACAAAAGTTACATATATGCACACACACACACACACACACATTTACAATACAGCAAAGGCTATTTTAACACATGGTAAATTGTGTAGAGTCATTGGAGATATAATTTTCCTCAAACATTTATCTCTTTGTGTGAGGAATACATTTAAAACTGTCTTGGACATTTTTGGGATACACAGGCACAATTGTTGTCTATATTAACCCTGTTTTACAAGGGTACATTGTAGAGTCTTACTAGAATCTTGAACTTAAATAATATTTAAATTTATTTTTCTTTCTTATAATAATTCCTAAGTGAACAGGCCACTTGGTATCACATTTATCTTCTTCTTTTGCCTAAGGTATTAGATGTCTCTTTAGTTGAAGCAGGAAGCACCTATGTTTGGATTGTGCTATCATAGAATGGTATTTAGATTGTCTTCACATCATATTGAGGTTACCTTGCTTGTGCTATGCATTCCCTCACTTCAGATTTCCTCATAATCTAGGAAGTCAAAGTTCTGGTAAATAGTGGCATTCACAATAAATATTGTTCAGGGGATAATAATAAAACATCATATTGCTAAAAGAAAATGGTGACAATGAAGATTGGGAGATCTATGTTCTTTGCTATGACTGTGCTAATAGGAATTTCCTGAGGAAACACTGTGGTCCTATGGCAATTCTTCACTAACAAAAGTTGTTTTAGGCTTGAATGCTAATGGGGGAAAAGGTTTGGGTTCTAGGGCTGGCAGATGATATAAGTGTGTGATGATTCTAATGTTTCTTTATAAGTGTGTACACAATACCACCACAACAAAAATGAGTGAAAGAGTCCTTTATTAATGAAAATCAAATGCCATGAATAACATTGCAGTCAGATTTTATCTATATTGTGTTTTTGAAGGTGAACAAGTTAAACATAAATTCTTGAACTGCATACAAGTTCAGTATTAGGAAGCAAACAGGCACTCAGTAATAAAGTAGGAGAAAATTGTGGTACATTAACATAGTATCTTCAACTGTAATTTTAACAAACAAGAATAGTTGCCAATAAAAAAAAAAAGAAGAAGAAAAAGAAAATAAAGACTACGACAACCCATCTGGCTTTAGCAAAATATAAGAAATAGATCATAAAATGATGAGAAATAGGCTTTTTTCTCTTCCATGAACAGAAGTTACCGTTTTATGTACTCAGGACTAGCAGCCCTGCTCCAGCCTGTCAGCAGCTCTTCTCTCATTTGCACTGGTGGATGCTCTGACAGCCTGCCTCACTGCAGGGTGCAGGCATATGCATAGCTTCCTCACTCCCTTTAGTGCTCACACATCTGAGGAAAGTACTGTACAAAGTGCAGAGACAGGCTTAGCACACTGCAAATGACAGTATTCCTGAACCATAGTGTTGAAAAGAGAACAACTTCAAGATGCATCTAACTTTCTGGTTAGATCAGAAATTCAAAAACCGTATGAGATCTATTTCATACATTATAGCAACACCAAAAGACTTTAAACACAATTGCCAAATTGACCTATGAGTATGGATGTTGTAAATCAGGGGACTGTCTTACCAGAATCTAGAAGAAAGTAGTTGTTTGTTAGTACCTCCATGGCTGTGATGACAGTGGGCATACATTTCTAGATAGAACACATCTACTGATCTGTAGATGAATTTCTAAATGGTCTTATTAATTAAAAAACACAGAGCCAAATATAGGGGTGAAAGCCTTAGAGATCAGGGAAATAGGAAAAGCCACCAGCCAACGTTACCTCACCAACTCTGCAGCTTCCAAATGTGACCTACTTCCTGTCTACCCACGCCTTGATGTGCCTTGCTTTTCTGCCCTCTCATTGTCTTTTAGCCCACTGACCTCAATTCCTTGTCACTACCTATCTGTACAGACTTCCAGATCTCTATGGTTGGTAGTGGGATTAAAGGCATGTGTCACCACTCCTGGCTCTGTTCCCTAGAATAGCCTTGAACAGAGACCTTGCCTGCTAAGTGATTGGATTAAGGGGATATGATGCCTGACTTCTTTGTTTACTTAAAAAGGCTGGCCTTTTCCCCCTGATCACCAGGAAAGCTTTATTTATCAAAGCACAAATAAAATATAACCATATTTTGGCACAAATAAAATATCAACACATTTTTCCTTTTTTTGTCTAATTTAAATTTTAAAAATTTTTTAAAAAGTTATAACTAATATAAGAAAAACTAAGTACAATAACTATACACAATATATACAAGCAATAAATACATCAACAATGTCTAATCCATTTGCATTTGACAAATTCAAAGAAAATATTCCATTATCTACTCTATTTTGGTGAGTCTAAAATGTACTTAATTCACTTTCTATCCTAACTTATATTACCAACAGAAAACTATCTTATGATATCTTTCAAACTTTTATACTTAACACATGATAGTGAGTTTCTTTTCTGAATTTCTTAACAAGGAAAATTGAAACTACACCTATCTAATCTTTAATTCCTTCAGAGACACAAGAAGGAAATAATACTATATAGTAAAACAGGAAGCTCAAACAAGCAGCTTCAAATTAATGTGAGTTGACAGAAACAGCCAGATGCCTAGACAGTCACCTGAGGTTTCTCTGGATGTTGGGGCATCATCTTCAGCCTACAGGCTTATGTATCTGACAGACTCATTTGTGAAGTAGGATATACACAGGGCCTACAGCTCAAGCTCACATTCATTGTGAGTAGTGTATGTACCAGATAAACTTGAATTCCACCAGTGTCCTGTCATGATTTAGAATTTTAAATTTTGGAAATTGTTGGTGTTTTGGGAATTCAGCTGCCCATTTTTTCCGTTTGTGGGTGGCTTCATCTAGGCATCCCATTTACCACACTGATCCCTCAAACAAAAATAGAGCCAGTAGACCTATGGATAGAAATGCAAAAAAGAGACAAGGACTACATGATTTTTAAATATCTCCCTTTGGACTAGTCTTTAAAATACAATTATAGTTGTTTAATAAAGGAAACCATTAATGAAAAAAAGAGAGAATAGAGATTATAGAATCCATAACATTAAAATCCTCTTTAAAAGATATAAAAATTTGAGGTGAATAAAAATGACTGAGCAAGATATTTAGTAATCTCACTTACAAATGTATAAGTAAAAGTTAATGAAAATTTACTTCTCATTAGTATAACAAGAAACTGAAATAAATCAGCTTTAAAAGGAAGAAATTTGGGGCTAGAGAGATGGATGCATGGTTAAGAGCACTAGTTGCTCTTTCAGAGGATGCAGGTTCAATTCCCAGCATATAAATGGCAGCTTATAAATGTCAATAACTGTCAGTTCGTTGCAGGGAATCTGATACCCTTTTTTTGTACCCATGATCATGAGGCATCCACATATTACACATACATATATGCCAACAACAACACCAACACACACACACACACACACACACACACACACACACACACACACATCTGCCAATGTGTTTAAAGGCATGTCTCCCATGTCCAAAATTCTTCAAACTAGACCTCATTCCTTAAAATTTCTAAAATTTTTAAATGGTATCTTGGGATGAGAATCAAGACTTTAAAGGCTTTGGGGAAGTATTTCAGATCCGTAGTATGGCATTAAGGAAGGTAAAGGATGTTTAATTTAAGAAAAAAATTAATAGAGGGTAATAAAATTATTTTTATGAGCCATGATCTTTTAGTGGTGGAAAATAATTTTAATTTGAATTGATCATAACTACCACGCAGGAATCAACCTTCTGTCAAGTGTCATAGTCTGCTGTTCTTGCTGTGTGAAAGAGACTAGGTAATTCAAGACAGAAATGGGCTTCCACTGTTCTGAGGCTGGAAGTTCATGTTCATGATGGTGGTGGAGGTAGTATGTGGTGTAGTCCTGGTCCATTAATGGCACAGTAGTGTGGTGATATATTATGTCCCCCAATATATTGTATACCCTAATAAAGCTTATCTGAGGATCAGAGGAAAAAGCCAGTGACTATATTAAACATAGAATTAAGACAATGGTAGCACACACCTTTTATTCTAGCATTTGGGAGGCAGAGATCCATTCAATCTTTGTGAGTGCAGGGCCCCACTGGGGAACAGAGCCAGACATGATGACTAATCCCAACACTAACCATAGAGGTCTGGAGGTCTGTACAAATAGACAGGAAATCATGTAGCTGAGCAGAGAGAGTAAGTGAGATGCAGAATCAAAAGGCATATAGGCATGGGTATACAGGAAGTAGATCCCTTTGGCTGAGGATTTTCAAGTGGTAAGAACATGGCTGGCTTCTTTCTGCTTTTCTGATATCTCAGTTTTTACCCCAACATCTGACTCCAGGTTTTTATTAATAAGACCATTTAGCAATTCATCTTATATGGTAGCATTCTAACATGGCATAGATATGGAGAGAGAATTCAACTCACCTCTAAGAGAGGGCAGCATTCACAGCCCATGCACCTGTTAAAGCACCTCCTGATGCTGATATGCAGAGCATCATGTTTCAATGTGAATTTTAGAGGGAAAGCAAGTGTTAAAACCACAAAACTAAGTATCTGCCGTTATCTCACAGAATCTCCAGAAACATGCAGAAAACATCTCTACCTGTGCGACCACCAATAGGAAGAAGTACGGTGAAAATTATATATAATAACCCATAGCAGAGGAAGAGGAACACTTTGCAAGGGATCACGCACACACACACGCACACGCACACACACACACACACACACACACACACACACACACACATATGCACACACACACACACACATACACACACATATACATATATATATATATATATGCTTTTATGAAGCTGAAGAAAGATTTTATTCTAACACTTGAAATGATTCATGTTTCAGTTGAAAGAATTAAGCAGCTAACTCTCTTGACTAAAATGAGTCCAAATATTAATTATTAAATAATTATATCATGAAGTGAAATAATGTATTTGTGTACTAAGAAGGTGGGTGAAAATAATTTAGTGATATTATGTATAAATAAAACTTTACAACTCAAATTAATGAAAATTTTATAAACTAGGCCTGTGATTGACAGTTATATTAACATGGGAAACAAGGAGGTCCTAGCAGAAGAATGTGAGCAGATCACATTATTTTGAGAAGCATAATATTACATTTTCTTTTATCATTATGGAAATGAAGATAGGTTTGCATTTAATAAATTAAAATGCATTCATGACTAATTTTCAAAATAAGATTTATAATTTTAGCCAGGCGGTGGTGGTACACACCTTTAATCCCAGCACTCGGGAGGCAGAGCCAGGCAGATCTCTGTGAGTTTGAGGCTAGCCTGGTCTACAGAGTGAGATGCAGGACAGGCACAAAGCTACACAGAGAAACCCTGTCTAGAAAAACAAAAAACAAAAAACAAAAAACAAAAAACAAAAAAAAAACAGAAAAGGTTTATAATTTTCATACAAACTATAGAAAATATATACAACACTCCCAGAAAAAGTTAAAAGAAGAAAAACCAATGCAAACTGAGTAAGATTTCCTAACTGCTAAATATTAAAACATACATGTAGATGCATACAATGCTAAATATTAAAACATCCATGTAAATTCACACAATGTTAAATATTAAATCATGCATGTAGTTGCATACAAAATTAATTATTAAACTGTACGTGTATATTGCACACAATGTTGGGGTTTACTTGAGCTCTGAACTGTTGGGAAATCAATAGCCCATCATGCTATGGGCTGGAAGCAGCTGACAGCAAGAACTACTTTCCCTCTACTTTCATAAATAACACTTACCTAAGAACAGATACGTTAAACATCCACATTTTGTCTTATAACTGAATAACTGGACCATGTGATTCTATACAACTAGACATGGAGACAAATCTTTACTGGTTGACTCACTAGGGTAACCTGAGTTAGAAAAATCAAATCTTAAGTACAGAAAGCAGCCTATTTAGAACCTGCCACCTGCTCTTAAAACATCTGAGGAAACATCAGACACTCACTTCCTGGTCTGGAATTTATCTGTTAATGGTGACTAAATAATATGAATTTTCATCAGCTTTAGTTTAATTCCATGGCTTATGTGGTGGCTGCATCTAGAGCACATATTCTCCACTTGGCTAGGGGCCTCTGGAAATCACTGTGCTCGACAACCAGCATCTCACTCTGTGTGCTCACTCTGGACCTGTTTCTAGTAAGGTACTAGAGATGAGATTTTGCTTGTGTCTGGGCTACTTTTGGGTTGTTTACTGTCAGCCTTTGTTTGGTCTTGGTACTAAGGGTAATCCTAGTTCACTCCTGAGCCCTTCAAAATTTTTATGGGTTATCTGTTCATCCCTATGCCAACAGTTCATCATGTCATTTTTCTCACTTTGGCAGAAATTTGTTAAGGATAGTGTCCCTTACCAGCACTTAACCCTCCCTTCTTCTCTTTCTTCATTTCCAACAAACATTTTTTCCTCACGCTGAATCTCCCATGCACACTAATGACTTGTTTTCACTATTAACTACATTTCTCTACCTCCCTTTCAGTGTTGATTCATCTTTTCTACCCTCCCCTATCTACATTTCTCTACCATATCCTCTATTTTATATGTTTCTTCCAAGTTTGCTGTCTTAGGCCATAAAACCTGTCACTCTTCCTATGCTGTTAAAAAAAAATCACTCACCCATATTTTAAGCCTTGTTATGACTCAGATGCATATGGTACCAGGAAAGACTTTTCAGGATCCTAGGGGGTTATAGGAGAATTTAAACATCAATTCAAACTAATCCTTTAGACCTACTCATGCAGGTTGGCTGATGTCTGTTCACTTACACAGCTGTTAGTGAGAACAAAGGACAAACTGAAACAAATCAGAACACTCGTGATACTGACATGTAGAGTATAACCACAAAAGAACACAACATGGTCTAGAGAAAGACACGAGGTTTCAGACAACAAAGATCTGAATCTAACTCAGATCATGCATTTAGAATTAAATATACTTGAAAGAAACGTGTGGGTGTGTTTGACAACTGAGTCACTCCTGCCATTACTGTTGGTTTCAAGAGCTTTCAACAAAATCAGAAGTATTTTCAAAAACATCATACACACTAATCCATGTAGTTAAAATATAGTTACTGCCTCAAAACCATGAGAGCTTCTTTGTAGAAAACAAAATAAACACAATATAAATGCATGCCTAATGATTAAATTAGGAAGAAACATGTCAGGGCAATTTGTGCCTTATAAAATTTTACAAAAGAACACTTGGAGGGAGCAAGAACCCCCATATTCCTCTCATACATTGTTTTACTTATGGCAAACATCCTCATTGTGTCTGTAACAGATTCCTTATGTCAAAGAGAAAGTAATCATTCCCATGGATGGATCACTCTGTGTGTCTTCCTAGTGGAAAAAACCAACTTCATCCAGTTTTCCCATGCACCCCGAAAATATTAAAAACTACATTTAACGTGGGAGGCAAGGTATACTATGAGTTAAGTTTTTCTTATAGCCTTTGCCTACTAGTACCACTTGCTGACCTGCATAATTTTTTGATTTCTACTACTTTAGTTAAACTTGAAAAATTTTTACTTATAGCTGTATTAGTATTCTTTACTATCCTCTATGTCCCTGATTTCATACTGCATACATTTGTGTCTAAATTAACATCATTGATCATAATTGTTTTATTCCTTTTAATTGCCACTCTGAGGATTTAATGAAAATGAAAGATATATATGGCAATTGATGACATATTTGCATTTGATCAACTTGAACAATTATTCTGACCAACTTTACTTCAATAGTGTTTCTCTTTCGCACTCTATAATACAGCTGAATAATTTTGAATGTCTCTGTGCAATTTAAAAGTATGCATTTATAAAATTAAGTAATTAACAGGTAGTCATTAAACATCCAGATTATTTCTAAAAAAGTAGAATACCAAAGAATATTTCAAATTTAGAAAATTGCTACTTATGCTTAAGGTATGGAAAGCCTGTATAGATTTAGATCTGAAGACCATTATAACTCAGTGTGAAATGTATAATTTATTATCTCTGGGAGTCTGATACAATAAGTTGGTCTGTGAAATATAGCTCATAATTAGCTGCTTCCTATTTTTCTTGGAAAAGAAGTTACTGTGTCTAAAACATATTCAATGTGTGTGAAAGAACTCATCCAGAGTAGTGACCTAAAGGAGCAGTCTATATGCATAGAGAGCACTAATTATGTCTGATAAGGTAAAAGAGCAGCTTGGTTCTAAAGTTTGTAAATGTATTTTCCACAGTGAAAATGAGTAAACACTATAAAATATAAAATTATATATATATATATATATATATATATATATATATGAATATAGAATATAGAATGGTATAGAATGTCATTTGAAAAGAAATTTCATTTGATGAGATCAAAATGGACAAAAGACAGATTAATTTTTAAGAGTATATTTAAGCAGCTCTAGTTCTAAACAGTGTGTTCATAAGAAGTAAATTGTTTTGTTTTCTTCAAAAATTATGATATTTACTTGTGCTCTTCTCTTAAACATGTCTTCCATTACTTCTTCAGGCATACAATTGAAGGTCAAAGAAACTGTGTCTTACTAGAGTAATCATTGTATTATACGCTGACTTTATTTTGCCTTTGGTTAATTGAAATGAAATACACTCATTTTGAAATAGCTGAGATTTAATATCCTTTTCAATAATTCTATTTTGTATTCTTATTTTTGAAATATTTTATTGTCATTTTCATCAATAAATATCACCATATATCTAGGAAGAAGAAAATTTAACTGAGATTATGCCTCCTTAAGACTGGAGAGAAGGAAAACCTGGCATGATAATTGATATCAGAGTACATTGGAGTGCCATTCCACTTCACAATGGGGAGTGCCACACATGGGCTGTTAGTGTTGGGCTGCATAAGAAAGCATGCTGAATGAGCCATCAAGAGGCAGCCAGTAAGTAACAGTCCTCCACAGACTATGCTTCAGTGTTTTCCTCCAGCTTCTTGCCTTGAGTTTGTATTCTTATTTACCTCAGTCATAAATAGTCAAGAGCCTCTTACCAGTGAAGTAAAATCTTTGCTTTGCTGGAATAATTGATGCTGACTTGCTGGGGCTGAAAAATTAACTATGATTGACATGAGTCCAGCATTACCCAGGTAAAATGTTTTGTGAAGTATTTCTCTGGGGTCAGCACACAGTAGCTGTGGCCAGGAGGGACCAAGGCTGCATTTCAAAATGGAAAAAAATGCTTATCAATGAGTAAGAGTTTTCTATGTCATTCTGACTTTGAAGCATGAATGTCTTATGGACAATAGCTGAGACCTAGAGATCTAGGTGTTCAAGAGTGACCAATGGTAAAGCAAAATCTCAGTTACAGTGAAAACCACAGGAATTAAGGGATTATCAAAAGGAGCTGAGACTTAGCATCCTGTGAGAGTCTCAGGGTCCCTGAAGAGAATCTGGACAGTCATCAATAAAGATGAAGCCTCAGTTGCAGTACAGGCATCAGGACTGAAAGTGTCATGGACAAAGTTTAGGCTTGGCACTTCAGGCAGTATCGGAATCCCTGAAGAAACCTGAGGAAAGGCCATTGGTGAAGGTGCATACTCGGTTTGAGTGAAGACCCTAACATATTGGAAACACCAGGATCATAAGATAGCAGGAGTCCACCAATGACAGCATCAGATATGGAGTGGAGCCAACCTGAGACTATGAGATCAGCTGTGTGTGTTTCTGTGCCCTAGCCAGAAAATGGTGACTTAAGAAGCCCTTTGGAGCCCAGAAGATCGTAAATGAGTTCCAGATGTTGAATACCAAGTTATTTACACTGTTGTGGTCTGATTTCACTTTGATTTGAATTTGTCTATGTCCTGGTCCTTCCTTCTTAGAGTAACAAAGCATTTAACTTATTTTTGAATTTTCAGAAACTCACAGTTGAGAGACTTTGAATATTAAACAGGCCATTTGGGTATTTTAAACACACTGGAACTTTTAAAGTATTTGAAATTTTAGAGACAATGTGACCTTTGAAGTTATACTATGATTTATGATGTGATATTAATGAGATATTAGGGATAAAAAAGAAAGAAAAGGTTATGGTAGAATAATGATGTATTTCTGTATCAATTTGACAATGGGTTAGTTGTGCTGGTTTTTGCTTTGTTTGTGTTTTGTTAACTTGGCACAAGGCAGGATCATCTAGGGAAATGGAACCTCAATTGAGAAAGTATCTCCATCAAGTTGGCCTGTGGGCAAGTGTTGACTAATTATTGATGTGGGAGGGCTCACCTCACTGTGGGAGGTGCCATGCCTTGGCAGAAGGTCATAAGTTGTATAAAGCAATGTAGTGGATAGCCATCCCAGCATTGGCCTGGAAGTTCCAACCCCCATTGAGGCTTCGGTAATGGTCACGCCCACAAGGCAGGGCGGAGGAGGAAGCAGAAGACCAAGGATCAGGAAGAGGTCACTCTCTTGGTTCCCGGACTCTGGACGCTGGAGGTAGACCAAACAGAGTTCTCCAGAGAACACGGCCAGACTGCACTATACCCTTGCCAGACCCTGTAACCTACCCCCTCATTTGTAAGTACCCCACAAAATAAACCTCCCTTTTAACTACGTGGAGCGGCCTGAATAATTTCACCAATAAAGCAATGTGAGTGAAACATGGAAAACAAGCCAGTAAAAAGCATTTTTCCATGGTTTCTGTCTCCCAGTTTCAGCTTGAAGCTCCTTCCCTGGTTTCACTCAATTATGGACTTTAACATGTTAGGTACAATAAAACCTTTCTTCCCCCAAGTTGCATATGGTTAGTTTTTTATTTTTTAATCACAGCATCAGAAAACAAAGTAGAATATTCCTATTTAGTTAAATATACAAATTTAATTTTTGATAACTTTTGGCAATGCAGTAACAGAATCAAATCTCAAATGATGTATTTTTCACCTAAAGTTGCACCTGGGAAATTACAAATAGTTTGTTCTTTCACTTTTTAAAGGCCATTGTACTAAAATAATTCTGTTTGTTTCCTATAGTGTGAGTTGTGTGAAGAAGCATTCAAATCTGCAAAGATGCTAAGTTTTCTGTAGTTATAATTTATATAGGTAAAACAATATTTTCCTAAACATTCTGTGCTGTCTGTGGAGTGCCAAGATTACCATCAGTGCCCTTGCTGTTCATGAGAAATTGTCTTACAAGAGCTCCAATGCTGCCAATCTTAGACCAAAGCATGGACTTTTTCCATCAGAATTTCATGTATACTTTTTAAAATATAAAATAAATCATAATTTAAAACATAGGGAACATTAACAGAGTATGAAAATGGAAAAGGGCCCAGCTCCTGTCTTGCTGGTTGACAATAAAGAATTTTGACACAATTTCTCAGATCATGGACAAAGTGTCTGCAAAAGCACTGTAGTCTGTTTTCTGAGAAATATCTCAAAGAACACTGAATACTCTAATAAATTATGCTTAGGTCAAACTATGTCTTAACCACTTGAGACAATGAATTTTAAGCTTATTGGTACTTTCTTTCTCATCTGTTAACTTTGCAATATTTTTATTTGTTTGTTTCTCTCTAAGTATGCTTTAATTAAAATTGAATGGCACCACATCTCACTTCCCATTCTGCTCCAGCCCTTCCCAACTACCCTCCTTTAAAGTTCTCCCTTGGCCTCTCAAGTGGATAGTCACTTTTTCCTTTAATGTTATTACATGCACATATGTATGTATGTGTAAACGGGCGTTTCTCCATTCTAAGGTCAGGCAAATCCCTCCCACCCGTGTCCCGTAGCCACTTGGTCACACAGAGGCTTATATTATTTACAAACTGCATGGCCTATAGTTCAGGCATCTTGTTAGGTAGCTCATATAACTTAACTCAGCCCATTTATATTAATTGATACATTGTCACATGGCTGTGGCATTACCAGTCTGCAGGCATCTTGTTCCTTGGGTGGTGGGCTGGTGTCTTACTCTCTGTTCTCCTTTCACTATCTCTCTTGGATTTTCTCACCTGGCTCCATTCTGCCCTGCCAAAGTCCAATGCACCTTTATTTATTAGTCAATGGGAATAACACATATTCACAGAACACAGAAAGCATCCCACAGCATGTATGGATGCTTGTATAATTGTAAATATGTGTTTGCATAAATACATACACAGACACACTCACACACAACCTGCTGAGTCCACTTTGTTGTTAGTTCTCTTTCTTCCAGCAATTGTTGGTTGCCTATTCCTAGTTCTTTGCTCAGGTATGTCCCCTCCCCCTTCCATATTAATTTACTCACTGATATTGCCATTGTTCCAATCTTGTTTATGCAAACTACTTCAAGGAGAGTTTGTTTCACAGAAAACTTCCTGCTATTTTGACTCTTACAACCTTTCTTCTCTCTCTTCTGCAATGCTCCCCGAGCCATAGATTCAGGAACTGTGATGTATATGTATCCACTGCAGATGGGCTCCCCATGCTCTGAGATCTCTGCATTGTGTACAATTGTGATTCTCTGTGATGGTTTCCATTTGATTTAAACAGAGGCTTCTTTGATTGGGGGGAAGTTGTAGCTACACTTACCTGTGGGTTTAGGGATATGATTTAAAGTGAAGTAAGAAGTTATACTGGTCTAGCAAAAATGGCAATATTACATTCCTTTCTAAAGTCCACAGCCTCACTAGCCCAGAAAAGCTGGCTAAGTTGACAGTAGCAGATATGATTTACTTCTTATTGTATGGATTTTAAATATAAATTAGACAGCTGTTGGATGCCACCAACATGTAAATGCTACTTCTGGCACTTTTGCTCATATCTGGGCATACTGACAATTGTTGTGTTTCATAGGTAGGACCATTTAATTGCTTCCATCAGCTTCGGTTGGTAGATTGAATGATGTTTTCGACAACCATAGAAGCTACGCCATAGGAAAGAGGTTTTCATGTCAGATCCAGCTTGAATCACTCAAGATCTTTGTCTCTAGTGTGTGGTGTCTGCAGCAATAAGGAGCCAACCTCAACCTCTTAGAGGCAACCAAGAACTACATATGTAATCTAAATTTTTAAAGCCAAAATTCTTTAAATAAGGGAAATAAGTAAATCAGCTAAATTAAGGAGGTTTATTTGCTTTATATTTCATATTAGGGTTTTTTGGTTTTATATTTTACTTCATCTTCAAATTCATAGATTGCATTCTTTGATTAAGATAACCTCAACAATTACAAAATGTAGCTATATGTGTAGTCTGCTTAATGCCCACACTCTCATCCATTTACTGTAGTAAGTTTTTGCCTTTACATAATAAACATTTTCTTATATTGATTGTACTGAAGTTTTTATTTTGTTTTGTTTTTTCCTTTTGGTCTCAGTCAAAATGTTAGCTTGCACAAGAATGGAGATTTCAGAAATCGTAAGGCTGAAATATGGTGATGTTTTATTTGTACTGAAATGTGATTTTATTTGTAATTTAATAAATAAAGTAGCCTGGGGGGTCAGAGCTAATAGCAAGCCATAGCAGAAGCCAGACGGTGGTGGCATACACCTTTAATCCAGATCACATGACAGGCAGATGTCTGTGCATTCAAGGATACAGCCAGCATGGAGACACATGCCTTTAATCTCAATACCAATCACAGAAGACCTGGATATCTGTATAGACAGGCAGTGATGAGGAGGTCTTGTGTTTGGGTTTACAACCAATGAGAAGGCAGAACAGCAAGTTTATAAAAAAGACAGATACACAGGAAGTATATCTCTTGCTGAAGGAAGGACAGCAGTGGCAGGAAGTGTAAAGAAGTTTTAAGCTATTGCTCTGAGCTCTTGGCTTTTAACTCTGTATTTGGTTCTGTGTTTCTTATTTAATAAGACTGTTCATCTACACTGATATGGCAAATTGCAGCTCAAATTGCTACTAAGAATAATTTGGTTGCAATATCACTTCTATATTCCACTTTTTGGATTCTTGAGCTTTTCTTTTATACTATTTATATAGTGCTTTTACAGTAAAATATGAGACAACCTGCTAAAACTTACCTTCTATCTTTGTGTGTTATGTGTGAATATGTTTGTGTGTGTGCATATGAGTGTGTGTGTGTGTGTGTGTGTGTGTGTGTGTGTGTGTGTGTGTGTGTGTATGGAGGCCACAGCCAATGCCATGTGTCTCCTTTGGTTATGCCCCCTTTAGTGTTTGAGAAAAGGTCTCTCAGCTGAACCTGAAGTGCACTACCTCATGGATTCTGGCTGACCTGTAAACTCCAGGGACCTCTGTCTCCCTTTCTGCCACCTAGCACTGAAATTGCAGTTGTGTATTCCAGTAACAGGCTTTTGCATAGGTTCTGAGGCTCTGAACTCAGGACCTCAGGAAGGCAGAGAAAGCACTGAACAAGCCAAATCCCTAGCCCTAATTATTATGTTTATATCAAAAAATTAAATGATTTTTTTATTTCATTCATAATGCCTCTTGAATACAGATACTATCTTCTTTTCATGACTATGTGGAATAATCATTTTTTTTTTTTAATTTGTTTCCTGATTAAGAGCTCACAGGCACTGGCTATAATAAAGTGATTGATTTCAGAATCATGCATGTTTCATCATGTTGAGGAGAAACTTTTTCAAAGTTACCAGGATGACCTTAACTTCCCCTCAGCTTGGTGTAGCTTTAAACAGACCCCTTCCTGACATTAGGCGTCTAACTTCATGTACTTCATTAGAATACTTACAACTCTTTCTTGGGTCCCTTAACATATAGGTAAATCTTGTTACCTATAAAATCCACTTTTATAACCCAAATATCTTTTCCAAGGATCAGGTAGCAATTACTTCAAAATGTTTTGAAGTAAAAGAACATTCCTAACTTTTAGTTTCTATAAAAGAGGGGATGTCTGTTTCTGGCATCTTGCTCCAAGTTGTAAAACTCTCTGTTGTCAGAAAGATACAAGAATGACGATTTTTCCTTTGGGTAAAGCAGATGAGCTATTGTCCCCTTTCTCCAGCACTTAGAAGCTTTCCATATTTGGTTCAGTGAAGCTACATACACAGACCTTCTATGAAATAACCTTCCTCTATAGCTAATAGGCTTAAATGAAGTCGTCCTTGCTGGCTTAACTTTGGGACAATTGTTCTTTATCAGAGCTGAGAATGCTTTTAGTAGCAAGGCTTACAAGTCCTCTTTAAAAAAACAAACTAGCTGAATATCTGAATCCTAGAGTTCCTAGCTTCAAAATACAAAGAAAGTTATTGCCAGAAACAGAGATCTTAGAATATTTTAGAAAGCTTGAGATAGAGCAACTCATCCAAATCTCATGCTATTTTAGATGGAAAACAAAAGTTTCTCTGATTGGCTTTATAGTTGAATGAGATTTTTCTTAAGACCCAGTGTGGCAAATCATTTGTGGGTGTTTTTCTAAATGATTTATCCACATCTAATTAGACAAGGCAAACTTTATGATAAAAAATAATATTTTAAACACTTTCTTTGATCAGAACGAGAAGGGATTATAGACAAAAAACATAGATTTTAATAGAAAATTATAGCATATCATTTTAAATTTTACAAATTCTAATTACCTTGATTCTTTCTATAATTTGTACATTTTTATAAATTGCAGGTCACTGACAAATTCATAATTTCCACTTAATCTGGTAAATTTTTATTGCCTTTTTTTCAACTTGGAAATGTCACAGTTTTATCTCATACCTGTAAATTCCCATCATATTGCAAGAACTGTCAACTGTGTTAAAATCAATAAGAACAAGCAATGTGCTAGCTATTGATTCAGAATTTTAAGCATAAAGGATAGAGACAGTCATTAGCACTTGATGGCCACACAGAGGGAGAAAAATTACCAAGAATACTTTGAAATAGGAAAACAGGGTTTCCGTTATGTCCTGACTAGAGGCTGTTGGAACAAAAATAAGCCATGGACAGGTTACTAGAAATAGGCCACCATATCATGTTTGTTAGGAGTACATATTTGCTATAGCTACTTGGTTCTATGTAGAAATCAAAGGCAAATACTGAGGATTCTTTCTAACCCAATGCAATTGTGGCAGGATTACAAGGCCTGGAGACTGACTCATCAAAATTAACACATGAAATAATCCATTTTGTAAAGAAGACCAGAATCCCTTTCTATCCTGGATTCATGTCAATAACAGACAGCACACAGGCAATCCTGATCTATATGGACTGTGGAGAGGATGCTGCTATGTAAATGTCCTGGTAGTACCATAGGATTTGTAGACCACTGTCTTAGTTAGAGTTTTGTTGCTGTGGGGAGACACCATGACCACAGTAACTTGGATAAAGCAAAACATTTAATTGGGGCTGGCTTACAGTTCAGAGATTTAGTTCATTATCATCATGATGCTGGAAAGCAGACATGATGATGGAAAAAGAGGTGAGAGTTCTACTTCCAATCAGCAGACAGCAAGAAGTAAATATCACACTAGACATGGCATAAGCATAATGAGACTTTAAAGTCTACCCCACAAACACTTCCTCCAACAAAGTAACCTACTTTAGCAAGGCCACACCTCCTAATAGTGCCACTCCCTAGGAGCCCATTGGGGCCATTGTCTTCCAAGCCACCACTTTGTGAGTATGTGCCACCCACTAGTCCATAACTGTTTTCTGGAGTGTTTTGATGTTCATGCTTCCCCCCTTTACTTAAAATAGATTTTTTTCATATAACACAATCTGACTACAGTTTTGCCTGCTACAACTCCTCTGGGATTCCCCCCTTGTCCCATTATTAAAAAGTTTTCACTATTTCTATTTCTAATCTTGTATGTCTGGTGCAATCTTTAATCCTGGGACACAGGTACTTGGAACAGGTTACCCTCTGATCCTTGGAATGTTTTCTATCCCTTCACCTGGCCAAAAGTCTAAGCATGCTTTCTCAAACACTCTGGTCTTTTCTCTTTCTTTTGCTAAAGCCTACCACCCTTTCTACCTTGTGGATACTTGCAAATCTCCATTATAGAACAAGGTGCTTTCCTGGACCCTCATAGCAAAGATATGGTTTTTACATCTCCCTCCTCCTAACAGAGGCTGAGAGCTATGGCTTGCCTGTCTGTTGTTCTTCTTTTAAACTCGAATAAAAATTGTTCTTGAGCTTGTTGCAAATCTATTTTTACCACTAAAAAAGCTCTACTAGAGATGGATTAATTTATTCATTTATTTTCATTAAAATGAAATGAATAAAACTATGAAATTACATTAAAATATCATTACTGAAAATTTAAAATTATTAATCCAGGATTAAAGCAGTAAAGATAAAAATATATTAAATTGTATAAAATTGAACATAGAGAATAATTCATAGTTGGAAAATCTTAACAGTTTCAGATAAGTGTCTCAAAATATTTTATTAGATTTATATAAGAAAGATCACAATCAAGGATCATAGTATCCAATACTAATATTTTCCAGTATAGGACATATGGCTTACAGATGTTATAGATCAAGCTATTAAGTCTTGCACCTTTTTTTAACTCATTAAATTGGAGTTGTGGAGATGGCTCCTGCTGAAAAGCACTTGCTGCACAAGTATGAGGCCATAATTTTGTATCCAGGTAAACAGACAGGGGTGGCCATGCACACTTGTCAGCTCAAAGTCTGGGAAGAATGGACTACTATAGCTGGCTGTCTCCCAGCCTAGCCAACAAACAAGGAGTTCTGTGTTTACTGAGAGATACTGCCTCAAGGGAATAGTGTATTAAGTAATAGGACAGTAGACTCCCTCCTTTGACTTTGTTCAAAGATGCTCAGACGTGAGTACCTACATGCATATCTGTACACATACCATGTACAAGCAAGAACAAAACAAAATAACCAAGTAAATAGACATGTAATACAGAAAAATAAACAGAAATGCTGAAGCTAACAGACATTATAAACCAAATTAACCTAACAGATATCTACAGAACACGTCATCCAAACACAAAAGAGTTTATTTTCTTCTCAGCGCCTCACAGAACTTTCTTTAAAATTGAAGACATACTCAGTCACAAAGGAAGTCTGAAAATATACAAGAAAATAAAAATAACCCCCAGCATCTAATCAGACCACCATGAATTAAAGCTGGATTTCAACAAAAATAGAAATAGCAAAATACCTACAAACTCATGGGAAAAGAAAAACTCTCTACTGAGTGACTACTGGGTCCAGGCAGAAATAAAGAAAGAAATTAAGGACTTCCTAGAATTCAATGAAAATGAAGGGGCAATATACCTAAAATTATGGGACATATGGAAGTGGTACTAAGAAGAAAGTTCATATCACTGAGTGCCTAAATAAAGAAATTAGAAAGATCTCATATTAGCAACTTAACAGCACACTTGAAAGTTCTAGAACAAAAAGAAGAAAGACACCTAAGAGAAGTATATTGCAGTAAATAATCAAACTGATAGTTGATATCAATGAAATAGAAACAGAGAGAACAATTCAAAGAGTCAGTGAAACTGAATTGGTTCTCTGAAAAAAAAAATTAACCAGATAGACAAGTTCTTACCCAAACGAACTAAAAGATTAAAAAAAAAAAAATATTCAAATTAGCAAAATCAGAAATAAAAATGTGGGACCTAACAACAGGCACTAAGAAAATCCAAAGAATTATTAGATCATAGTTTAAAAACTTGTACTCCACAAAATTGGAAAATCTAAAAGAAATGGATAATTTTCTCAAGAGATATCACTTACAAAAGTTAAATTAAGATCAGTTAAACACATTAAATATACCTAGAACCCCTAAGGAAATAGAAGCAGTCATTAAAATAATCCCAACCAAAAATCCTGGGGCCAGATGGCTGGCCTTAGGGCAGAATTTTACCAAACTTTCAAAGAAGAGCTAATGCCAATACTCCTCAAATTATCCCACAATATAGAAACAGAAGAAATACTGTCCAACCCAATTCATTTTATGAGGCCATAGTTACCCTGATACCCAAAAGACAAAGATTCAACAAAGAAAGAAAATTATAGACCAATTTCCCTTATGAAAATTCATGCAAAAATACTGGTAAACTAAATCCAAGAACATACAAAAAAAATCATCCACCATGACCAAGAAGGCTTCAGTATTAATCCTGAAATTTACAAAGAAATAACCAGTTCCAAAATTTTAAGCAAGCTTTAAGTAAATACTGATCATAAATTGTTTCTCTCAGTGACTGTGCTACTGGTGTTATATTTAGAAAGTGATCTTCAGTGCCAATGAGTTCAAGACTACTTCCTACTTTCTCTTCTATCAGGTTCAGAGTCACTGGATTTATGTTGAGGTCTTTGATCCACTTGGACTTGTGCACGGCAACAGTTATGGATCTATTTGCAGCCATTGGCATCCAGTTATGCCAGCACCATTTGTTGAGATGCTTTATTTTTTGAATTGTACATTTTTGGCTTCTTTGTCAAAAATTATATGTTCACAGGTGTGCGGGTTAATGTCAGGGTCTTCAATTTGATTCCATTTGTCCACATGTCAGTTGTTATGCCAGTAACAAGCTGTTTTTATCATGGTAACTCTATAGTAGAGCTTGAGGTAGGGGATTGTGATGCCTCCAGAGGTTGTTTTATTGTACAGGATTCTTTTGGCTATCCTGGGTTTTTTTGTTTTTCCATATGAAGACACAGGGATCACCCAATGACAGAGAAATGGATGAGATCTACATGAACAACCTGGATGACAGTGGGAGTAATGAAGGGCAAGGCTTGAGGGAAAGAAAGCTTAGGGGAGCAGGTGATCCCAGCTGGATCAAGAACAGAAAGGGAGAACAAGGAATAACAGACCATGATAAATGAAGACCACATGAAAACAGGAATAGGCAGAGTGCTGAAGAGGTCCCCAGAAATCCACAATGATACATCCTCTGTAGACTGCTGGAAATGGTCAAGAGAAAGCCTGATCTGACCTAGTCGGATGATCAGATGGCCAAACACCTTAATGGTCGTGCTGGAACTCTCATCCAATAACTGATAGAAGTGGATGAAGAGATCTTCAGCCAGGCCCCAGGTGGAGCTCCAGGTGTCCAATTGTCGAGAAAGTGGAGGGACTGTAAGAGTGTGAATTGTTGAGACCAAGGTTGGAAAAGCACAGGGACAAATAGCCAAACGAATGCAAGCACATGAATTATGAACCAAAGGCTGTGGAGCCCTCAGCTGGATCCGGCCCTCTGGATAAGTGAGACAATTGAATAGCTTGAACTTCTTGGGAGGCATCCAGGCTGTGGGACAGGGACCTGTCCTTAGTGCATGAGCTGGCTGTTTGAAACCTTGGGCTTACACAGGGACATTTGCTCAGTCTGGAAGGATGTGTCAGGACCTGCCTGTACTGAATCCACCAGGTTTAAATGAATCCCCAGGGGAATCTGGGCCCTGGAGGAGATGGGAATGGAGGGGAGGGGATGGAGAAAGGTAGGTGTGGGAGTGGGGAGGACAGGGAAACCCATGGCTGATGTGTAAAATTAAAACACAAATATAATAATAAAAATATTTTTAAAATACTCATCATAAAAATGGACTCTAGTCAAGTCTACCCCTGGATTCCAAGTGAGTGACCACAAGCCACATTTTGTAGGGGTTGATATAGACACAACCCATATTTCATTGCATTTCCTATCAGGTCCAATCAAGGGCAAAGTTATATATTGTCATATTCTTGCCTACACAACTTGTGTGTACATGTGATCATGCATATCCAATTTAGTTGGTTCAAACAAACTTGTTTAGGGAAGTGGCTTGTTATTTTCCAAGAACAACAACTCCCAGCAGTCCAGAAAATTACCTTATCCTTGGGCATGTGGTGTTTACAGATTAACTTTAGTTCTTACAGCATCCCAGAGATGCAGGGATGGGTCAACGTATGGAAATCAGTCAATGCAACCCATGATATAAATAAACTGAAAGGGAAAAAAAAGCACAAAATCATCTCATTGGTTACTAAAAATGCTCTTGACAAAGTCCAATATCTCTTCATGATAAAAGTCTTGGAAACAATAGAAGTACAAGGGACTTACCTTAATACAATAAAGGCAATTTGCCACAAGCCTATATTCAATATCAAATGGAGAGAAACTCAAAACTCTTACAGCTGATACACACCTTTAGCAAATGACTAGATATGAAATTAAAATGTAAAAATTAGTAGCCTACCTATATACAAATGACAAATGAACTGAGAAAGAAATCAGTGAAATAACATCCTTTTCAATAGACACAAGCAATATAAAGTATCTTGGGGTAACTCTAAATAAGCAAATGTAAACTTTGAATAAAGAAATTAAAGAAGCCATCAGAGAATAGAAATATTTCCCGTACTCATGTTTGGTAAGATCAACATAGAAAAAATTGCTAAACTACCAAAAAGCAATCTATAGATTCAACATAATCCCCATCAAAATTTCAACACAATTTATTATAGAACTTGAAAGACAATACTTAATGTTATATGAAATATCAAAAAATAGCCAGGATAGCTAAAACAATCTTGAAAAATAAAGAACTTGCAGAGGAATCACCATCCTTGATTTTAAGCAGTACTACAATGCTATAATAATAAAAACCACATGGTATTGGCATTTAAAACTAAAAGCCATATTGATCAATGGAATTGATTAGAAGACCCAGATGCATATCCATGAGCACATGCTTTTTTTTTTTTTTTATAAAGAAGCCAGAAATACACAATGGAAAAAAACAAAGCATCTTTAACAAATGGTGCTGATCTAACTGCATATCTGCATGTAGAAGAATGCAAATGAATTCATAGTTATCACCCTGCACAAAACTCAAGTGAATCAAAGATCTCAACATAAATTGGGCACAATCTGATAGGAGAGAAAGTGAGGAGTAGCCTGGAATGCACTGACACAAGCAAGAACTTCCTAAACAAAACACTGGTAGAACACAGGACAGCTCTAAGATAAATGACACATTATGAAACTAAAAAGCCCAGAACACACTCAATAGGACAAAATAGCAGCCTACAAAATGGGAAAAAATTTAACCTACTTCACATCAGACAGAGGGCTAATATTCAAAATATATAAAAGACACAAAAATCTAGTTAACAAGTAAACAGATAATCCAATTAAAAATTGGGGTACAGACCTAAACAGAATTCTCAATAGATGAAATCCAAATGGCTGAGAAACACTTAAAGGAGTGCTCATCATCCTTAGCCATCAGTTAAATACAAATCAAAATGACTTAAATTCTATCTTACACATGAGAGAATAGCAAAGATCAACAACACAACTGACAGTTTATGTGGTTGAGTATGAGGAGCCAGGGGAACACTCCTTCATTGCTGATGGGAGTCAAAACTTGTACAACCACTGTGGAAATTCATATGGTAGTTTTTTTTAGAAAATTGGGAACAAATCTACCTCAAGACCCAGCAATAGCCAGGTGGTGGTGGTGCATGCCTTTAATCTCAGTACTCAGGAGGCAGAGCCAGGTGGAACTCTGTGAATTTGAGGCCAGCCTGGGCTACATAGTGAGTTCCAGGAATGGTGCAAAGCTACACAGAGAAACCCTTTCTTGAAAAAAAAAAAAAAAAGAGCCAGCAATAACACTTTTGGGCATATACTGAAAGGATGCTTCATCTTACCACAAAGACACTTGCTCAACTTTGTAGCAGCTTTATTCATACTAGCCAGAAACTATAAACCTAGTTGTCCTCAACAGAAGAATGTATAAGGAAGATGTGGTACAGTTACACAATGGAGTATCACTCAGCTGTTTAAAATGCATCATGAAATTCCATTGCCAAATAGGTGGATGGAACTAGAAAAGATCACCCTGAGTAAAGTAACCCAGAGGCAAACAGAAAAGCATAGTAATTACTCATTTGTAATTGGATATTTAGTTGTTTGATTTTTACATGGTATTTTAATTAAAACAAAAACAAAAACAAAAACAAAAACAAAAACCTAGAGCTAGAAATCAGAGTGAAAGCTGAAAGATCAGAGAAGCAGAACAGCCAGTCACTAGTTCTTACCTGTACAAAATCCTCAGCCTAAAGAGAGTGAGTTCCTATTTCCTCATGCCTTGTACAACTTTCTCAACCCTGACATCACTTCCTGGGATTAAAGGTGTGTATGTATCCCAGTACAAGGATTAAAGGTATGTGCTACCATTGCCTGACCTCTATGTCAAATCTAGTGGCTGGCTCTGTCCTCTGATCCTCAGGCAAATTTATTAGGGTGTACAATATATTACCACATTTCTCCATTTTGTCTAATATAAAAACGGTTATAACTAATGTAATAAAAACTTTATACAATAAGTATATACAATATATACAGTCAAAGAGTTACATTAACAATGTCTGGTCCATTAACATTTTACAGATTCAGACAAAAAACTCCATTATTTATCCTATTTTGGTGAGACCAAAATGTTGTACCTAATCTACTTTCTACCCTAACTTGTATTGCCAACACAAAACTACCTTTTGATGTCTTTCAAACTTGTACATGTTACACTTCTTTAATGAGTTTATTTTCTAAATTTGTTAGCAAGGAAAACTATATCTAATCTTTAACTCCCTTGGAGACCCAAGAAGGAAATAACATTAACTGAGTCAGGAAGAAGTGTAAACAAGCAACTTCCAAAAAAGAATGTGAAATGATAGAAACAGCTGGCTGCCTGGACAGTCACCCAAGGTTTCTTTGTAAAGTTGGGGTATCCACCTCCAGCCTATAGGCCTAACATATCTGACATCTGTGAAGCAGGATTTTCTGAAGGGCTGTCCTACCTTGTGTTGGCAAGGTACAGCAGTGCTTTCTTTTGTGTCTTGCTCAAACATCTTAGACAGTATATTGTCAGCAGTCAAGGCAAAGACACTTTCTTGCCCGTGGCTAACTTTACACAAAGAAAGTAAACTCCATATGGAATTTCTTCAATGTCCATCATCTTCTCTAAAGTAGATTGGTGCTGCCAGGAGCAGACATATTTCCTTGTCATAAAAAAAAAAAAAATCTATGTTATTAAAACATCCTAAATGGTATATCTGTTTGACCTTGAAAATACACCTAATATGACTGCAAATTCTATTGTAATAGATGACTAACTACTAACTGGCATTTCTTTATATCCTAAGTAGTTGGAAATAATAGCTTCCAAGGACTAGCAAATTGCATTACATTGTTAAATGAGCTGTACAGGTACAATACCTTGAACAAGATTAGAAAGATGTACAGTATTTTCTAACAAAATCAATCTCAAATTTATATCAATATAAATAATTTATATACAATATACAAAAATCCAATCCAATGTAAAATATTTAAAACTAGCTGTTGCCTTTTAAAAGTAGATCCAATAATCTACCTTTTTATCTTATATCTATATCCTCCTCTTTTTTCTTTTCAGAGTACATTCAATAATCTACCCTTTATCCATCATTTCTGTATCTTTTATTCAGAGTAGATTCAATAATCTACTTTTCATCTTATCATATCTGTATCCTCTTTTTTCTTTTTTTTTCAAACAAGAACAGTGATCTAATTTCATTTATGTAGTTTTTTTTTCCTGAATATTAACAATTAACAACCTGCAACCAACCATCCTAAACAATGACAATTATCTATAACCCATTAAATGACCAAAATTTTCTTGGGAAATGTGGGCATCCTGTTCTTAAATTACTTCTGGTTGTCTGGGAGTGAGGCGTCTTTAGGGGATCCTGAAAAGAAAAACTTGGAGTTAATTGCCAAGTCCTGGGAGAGGTAGCTATATCATTTGTTGTCTAGTCTCTGCATAATCAAAAAGTGTAAGGCTTGTCTTAAGTCCTTGCTGGAATAGTCTATGGGACTGAATCATCTCAGCTAGCCATCTCAAAATTGTCCTGAGTAGTTTGTAGTCCAAAGCTGATTTTGGTGTGGTGTTTGTCCTCTTAGTGGTATTATCATCATCCTGATGGAATCTTCATTGTTGGATCCTATCATCTTTTGGGAGACTTCAAAGTCGCTGTTAGGCGTGGTCATAGTTTACTGTAGAAAAATTTTTTGTGGGACTTTTTTTTTTCTGGATGATTTGTCCTTTTTCTTCAGATATCTTCATTCTCCTGAAAGACAAAAACAAAGCCCTTCCCCAGTCCTAACTTTGGGGAGTTTCCCTTTTCTAATCTTTATCAATTTTAATTGATGGTTTCTGCTTAAATTTTTGTTTTATTTTCTAAAACTGTTCTGTCATCCAAAGCAGTATGTTTTCTTACAATATAGAGTAGGTTCTTTATTTGATCTGGCAAGGGATTTCTTCCATGATGGCAGGAAAGGACTAAGCTACATTTATCATGGGGACCTGTGAGAGACCCCTCAGGGAGTTTCCCTATGACAAAGGCAAAGGATTACCATGTTTGTCACTTATTGATCTACATTCATTAGTCCAATCACTGCATTTACCACACCTTCTGCATAATCCAGAAGGGCAGCGCATTCTGTTGACATTGCTCTTTGAAGAAACATTGTTTCTAGGAACATCCTGCTCACAGTCCCTTTTTAGGTGACCTTGTTTAGTGCAGTAAAAACATCTGGCATTTCTATTTTTCTTCAAACCTCTGGAAATCACCTCTCCTATCCAAACATCATCATGGTCATGAGATTCAGTATTCATTGTATCTCAGGTCCATTCTTCCATGGGTGTTGCTCTTGCCTTTAATGGCCTAATTACCCATTTGCATTGTGTATTAGCATTTTTAAAAGCCAGATATGTAATTATTATGTGCCTAGCTTCTGAATTCTGTATCATTCTATTTACTGCTGAAGACAGCCTTTGTAAGAATAGTGAAAGTTTCTTTTGGGCCCTGTATAACTTTTGTAAATGATTCAATTTTCTTTCCTCCTTCTTCAGTTCTGTCCCAAGAATTCAAGTCTGTCATTCAGCATAAAGCCAGGTGTGGTGATATACTGTGTACCCTAAATGTGGTGATATATTGTGTAAAGTAATAAACTTATCTGGGGATCAGAGGACAGAGCTAGCTACTAGATTAGAAATAGAGCACAGACAGTGGTAGCACACATTCTTAATCCTATCACTTGGGAACAGAGATCTATCTGGATCTCTGTGAGTTCAAGGCCACACTGAGAACAGAGTTAGTCAGTGGTGGCACATGTTTTTAATCCCAGCACTTGAGATCTCAAGCTTTTGTTTGGAAAGCACACATGCCTTTAATCCCAGGAAGTGATATGGCTGGTTGCAGAATGGTATATAAGTCATGAGGAGACAGGTACAGTAGTTCAACTGAGACTCTCAGGCATGAGGACTCAGAGGCTTTCAGTCTGAGGATTCATGGAAACTGGATCAGCTGAGGAGTTGGTGAGGTGGGGCTGGCTATGACTTGTTCTATTTCTCTGATCTTTCAGCTTCCAGTGCAATTTGGCTCCAGGTTGTTTGTTTTATATTAATAAGACCTTTTAAAATTTGTGTTACAGCCAGGGTGTGGTCATTGTATAGAAATTGCCTTTCTATATTGGCATAATCTCCCTCTCCAAGAAGTTGATCTTGTGAGATTTTCATACCTCTAGCCCTACTTTGCTGTTTAATGCGCTTAGCCTCATTCTTCCTCCAGATCATCCATTGTAATTGGGGACCAGCTTCTAAGATAGATGTACCAATATCTCTCCAGGCTTGAGGGAAAATTCTTTTATAAGTTGACCATGAGTTTAACAACTGCTTCATGAATGGGAAATGCTTACCATATAATACTATAGCATCTTTCAATCTCCTCAAATCTAACATTTGCACAGGAGTTCAGTCAGCTCTTACACAGCCTTCAGTATTTGGTAGTTCCTGCAAGGTTACTTGACAGATTAAGGTTGGCTATTTGAAAGCCGTAGGCAGTTTCTCTGTAACTGTATAATGCAATGCTGAGATTGGTACACTTTAAATTCCTGTCTGGGTCTGAATTTCTCTATGATCTTTTTTAACAGGTTTTTCTAAAATTTTTACCTTGGCACTCACATTAACCAACTTTTTAAGTAATAAAACAAAAATTATCAAAAATTTAATATTTATAATTTACATTACATAAATCCCATCTACATTAATTATCTTCTCATTTAATTGTTCTATTTTCAGATTGTCAATCATATTATCAGAGACCAAATATCCTCCCCTGTGAAAATGTTTTCCATCTTTTATTGTGGGAAAAATTCTTTTTAAATTAATTTCTTCCTTTAAGAAATCCCAATTGTCTCACCTAATCTGCCCACAATGACAATTCAGATGTGAGGCTGCATAGAACAGGAGAAGCCAGAGAAGGTTTCAGGACAGCTACCTAGTGTGGTAGCAGCCCAAGTTGGGGACCCAGGAAGAGCCTACAACCCACCAGGAGAGAAGAAGCCAAAGAGCCAGCCATCTGCATGAGGGAACTCGATAAAGTGGCTAACACCTATGGTTTTGGAGCCCAAAACAACTATGGAGTTTGCTGCAGAGAGGCAGCAAGCAACAAAAACTTAGCAAATGGGTTACAGACTGACCAATTTGGGGTGGAGACTCAGAATTTGTGCAGCTCAGGCTTGAGCCAGGGCCTTCAAGGTCACAGGCAAGTGGCTTTTTCATGAACTCATGTCCCACAAGTTGATCACCAGATGTTGTCTGAATCTTAGATGGTCTTTTAATTAAAAAAAAATCCAGAGCTAGAAATCAGGATGAAAGCTGAAAGGTCAGAGAAGCAGAACAGCTAGCCACTAGTTCTTACCTCTATGAAATCCTCAGCCTAAGGAGAGTGAGTTTCTGTTTCCTCATGCCTTATATACCTTTCTCTGCCCAGACATGGCTTCCTGGGATTAAAGGTGTGTTTGCTTCACAGTACTGGGATAAAAGTTATGTGCTACTATTGCCTGACCTCTATGTTTAATCTAGTGGCTGGCTCTGTCCTCTGATCCTCAGGCAAATTTATTAGGGTACACAGTATATCATCACATATTAGCTGTTAAGTGAAGGATATGCATGCTACAATCCACAGATTCAAAAAGGTTAAGCAAGAGAGTTCTAAGGCAGATGCATGGATCTCACTGGAAAGGAAAAATACAATAGCTTTTTTGGGTAAACTAAGGACAGGTGGAGATGGGAATTGGGGAGGTAGAGATCAAGTGGGAGGGACAGAGATAATACTATAGTTTGGACATTTGAAGAGCATTTGGGGAAATGATGTAGAAACCTTGTCTAGTAGAAACTCTCAGGGATTCTACAAGGATAACCCTAGAGAGAACTCCTAGTAATAAAGGGTTTGGAGCCTGAACCAACCATTCTCTGTAACTAGGCAGGGCCTCTAGAGGTGAAACTCAGATACCAAACCATTGACCTATATTCTGTCCCACCCACAAGATGTACTGGGACATTGGAGGCACAAAACTTGTGATACTGGAAACCAATGATTGGTCTAACTTGATGCCCACACTCAAGAGGGAGCTCATACCTGGCACAGCCTGGATGACCAGGAATCAGAGACTGGATAGCCCAGAGACCTGTGAAATGATAAATAAATTAATTGATTACTAACAATATCCTTTTACAGTCATAGATTGGTGCCTTTTCTAGTCATTATCAAAGAGGCTACCACAGACAGCTGATGGGATCAGATGTAGAGACCCATAGTGAAACTCTAGATGGAGATAGAAAAGAAATTGAAGATCTCCATTGGGTCTTTTCCCCTTATAGCTTAGAGAACCCTGCTGAAGAGAGGTGTGGAAGAAATTCAGGAGCCAGAGAAGTTGAGAATACCAGGAGACAATGGCCGACAGACTTCAACTAAGTAGGGCTCATGGGGACCCCCAGAGACTGAAACATCAATCCTGGAGTCTGCATAGTTCTGCACTGTGTCCTCTGAATGTATTTTATGCTTGCTTGCCTGATATTTTTGTGGGAACCCAATAGTAGGAGTGGGGGTATCTGACTCTTATTTTGCTCTTGGGACAATTTTCCTCCTACTGTGTTGCCTCACCCATCTTTGATACGAGACCTTGCACCTAATCTTATCCAATCTTATTTTGCCATGTTCAGTGCATATTCTTGAGATGCTATCTCATGTCTGAAAGGATACAGAGGAGGAATGGATTTGAGGGAGATGGGAGGTAGGGAGGTAGGGTGTGGGGTAATGGGAGGGATTGAGGGAGGGGAAATTATGGTTGAGATGTATTGAAAACAAAAAAAAAATAGAGTAAAATATATAGTGAAGGAAGTTTCACTATTAAGGGAAAACAATCTCAGTCCTATTTATACTTTCAAATTCTCTTAATCAAGAATATTTCATTGGGAATTACATTGTTTTTCCAAGATGGTCATGTACTAAGGAAGAAAATTTGGAGTCATATTGAAGAATATTCTTCAGTCTCTCAAAAGCAATTATTAAATAATTATATTGTTAAGGGATGGCATACCCAAGGTGGTAGAAGAAGGCTTAAATTGTTATCTAGCAACCAAGAAAGCAAACTGGACAATGAAGCATGGGTTTAGAAACAATGTAACAGCATTATCTGTTACAATCATGCTAGGAAAGAATTATGCAAAGGTTCACATGTACATAAGCATAAAACCTGCATCCAGAAAATAGAAATCATAATTTACTTGAATGTAGCTCAGAGGCTCAGAAGTGTTCATCACTATTGCTGTAAATGCAAGGCTCCATAGTGAACATTAGAAAAATAATAATGATTCTATCAATATGAACTTGTATAAAAATTCCATTAAAATGTATTTGAAACATATAAGACCTTGGAGAATTGTCACAAAATAGTGTGAATTTAGCCATATATATTTTGTACAAAGTTCTGTTCTAAAACGCAAATGTACCTTAGACACATCTATTATATTCTGCTATATACCATATGTTTACACTGGCAGTTATGGAATTATTTCATAGGAACACATGAAAGGAAACTGTGCAACTTAATATTCTGGCAATTGCCCCATTTATAATTTCTAGATGCGTGTTACTATTTAAGCTCCCTTTTTAAAAATATTTTATAGAAGAAGTAGTTACTTGTATTATTTCTAATTAATCCTTTATACTTATGAATGCTAGAAAATGTTTTTAGACACATATTGTAATTTAACAGATTTTAATAGTGCTAACTGAAATTAATTTCCCACTAGCATCAGTGAGAAATTTGGAGTTCATATATAGCTGCCCTCCCAGGGGAACACATTAGTAAAAATGCATTAGCAACAGTGCTGAGAATCTAAAAAGCAAACCCAGAAATGAAAGTATTGTACTTTTAAAATTAAATTTTACATTTTAATCACACTACATAATTTCTCAAAAATATTTTAATGTTTTTTATCTTACAAAGTAATCATGTACATTTATAGGGTAATGTATAATAATTTGATATATGTTTATAATGTACAATGATCAAATCAGTTATGTTAGCCTTTCACTCCAAGACAAATTATCATTTCTGTTATTACTTTTAAAGTCTGTCTTTTCAGTTCTTTAAAAATTTATGAAACAGTTCATAAAATATATAAAATATGCTTGGCCTACAGAGCCCAGAACACTATTACTTGACCATTTAACAAATGTTTTTTGATACCTAGAGCCCTTCCAAGACTTCAGTAATCACTGAGTTAGTCAATTTTCTAATGCTGCATAAAAAACACAAGGTAAGCAACTTACAAGAGAAAGGTTTAGTTTGTCTTATCTGTGGAGATCACCATGCCATGTCAATAGATCTTCTTGCTTCTGGGCCTGAGGCAGCATAATATCTATCTAATGGTGACAGTGCGCTGCAAAATCATGCATCTAGTGGCTGGAAAGCAACAGAGGGGTGAAGGAAGGACCTAGAGTCCCATTTTCAGATCTAAAGACACATTCAAAGTCTCATACTATGTCTTACCTCATTAAGACTTTACCATTCTCAGGAACTGGAAGCTATGAACTCAGCCTTGAACAAGTGGGCATTTCAAGGACATTTAAGACCCAAATTATAGCATCCTGGTGTTGCCCTCCCCTCAAAATAATACAAAATTTAAAATGCAAATGATTCCATCCCATGTCTAAGTGTTCAAGTGTCATAGGTTCCAGCATTGCTCAAAGACTTAAATCTGAAATCTTTCCTGAGATTTAAGACAAATTATGTTATGATCCTCTAAAAGAAGTAAAAATATGTTGCATTCATGACAAATGCAATGGCACAGGATAGACACTCAATTCTCCAAGGGAAGAATGAGGAAACAAAACAGGAAGATTTAACCAAAACAATACAGAAATCCAGCAAGGCAAATAGAAAACCCTATAACTCCATGCCCAGCATCCAAGGTAATGTGTGGTGGGATAAGGTTCCCAGTGGGTTATTATAGCCTTATCCTCATAGCTTTGGTGCAGTTCTCATAGCCATTCTCTTGAGGTGGTTTCACTTTCTGCTTTCTGCTTTCCTTTGTCAATATTCCACATTCTGGGTCTTTTTAGGCTATTTGGGCATTGCAGCCTGATAGGTGATGTCATTCTATATGAATGAATATGTGTTGCTCTGATTGGTTGATAAAAGAGCTGTTTGGCCAATGATGAGGTAGGAAATTCTCACTAGAGAGAGAGGAAGAAAAAAAGAGAGCTGAGGAGATGCTGCTAGCTGCCACTAGGCGAAGCACGATGTAAAGATGTTGGTAAGCCACAAGCCATGTGGCAAAGTATAGGTTTATAGAAATGGGTTAATTTAAGATATAAGAGCTAGCTAGCAAGAAGCTTGCCATAGCCACAGTTTAAAAATAATATAAGCCTCGTGTTTATTTGGGTCTGAGTGACTGCAGGACCAGTGTGTGAGAGAGATTTGTTCTGACCATGGGCAATGCAGGATACAGGAAAACCTTCAGCTATAGCAGCCCTGGCTTTACTTTTAGTGTTCTCCACATCATGATGCCAGGAAATGATGGCAGGGAGTTTGATCTAGCTGCACAGTGTTTAGATCCCAGGATTTCCAATGGAATGGCAAAGAGATCTATATACCCACTTAATAACTTCTTTTTTTGCATATCTACAAAGGCCCGACCACAAAGGTATGCCAAGGATCTGCTTGAAGCCTTTGAGATTAGATAAGCTTGATGAGTCTGGGGTGAACTAGGAGCCTAAGGGCTCTCTTCTCAAAGGAGTTTCTTTGAAAGAAAATGACATTTTTATACCATGGAGCCTAAGAGGGATCAACTGTTGGTTGATTCTAAGATAGCATCAAAGGATGCGTCCATTCATCCCTGAGCAAAGCACAAGATTTATTCCTTTGGCTGCTTTGTGGTGGTTTGAATGAAACACCCCATGTAGTTCAGACATTTGAATGCTCTGTCCTCAGTCATGGCAATTTGGGAAGCTAAGGAGGTATGGAAATGCTACAGAAAGTTCATCACTGGTGGTAGGCAGGGAGCTTAGAGGTTTTAAAACACTCAATGGCATTTCTAGTTCACTGACAAGTCTCTGGTTTATGGTTTGAGACATGAGTTCTCAGATGTCCTTACCACAAACTCTGATGCTTGCTTCCATGTTTTCCTACCATGATGGTGATAGACTCTTACTCCCCCTGGAATCATAAGCCTCATATAAACCCTTGCTACTATAAATTGCCTTGGTCATGGTGTTCTACCACAGCAATGGAAAAGTAGCTAATGCAGTGCTCAAGAAATCCTCTTTGTATCAACTTTCCCTAGCCACACATTTACATGCACACCTCTACATACCAAACTCCGTGTTTTCCAAACCTTTCTGCTATGTGTCTTTTTACCACCAGTTCCCACTATAAATCTGACTAAATAGAGCAATTAATCTCTGTGGTGATTTGAATGAGAAAAGACCTTTGCATGCTCAGGTATTTGAACACTGTTCCTAGCTGACAAGTTTGTAGGGCCTTTATGAGGTAGAGCAGGGCTGGAGGAGCTATGTCATCAGGAGATGACTTTGAGATCTTATAGCCAGGTCCTACTTCCTGTTTTCTCTCTCTCCTTCTCTCTCCCGACCCTCCCCAAGTCCTTCCTATTTGTAGTTGAATGTGATCCCCCAACTTCCTGCTCCTATGGCCATATATGCCTATTGCCATTCTCAGTCCTCCATGATAGATAGTATCCCTTCTGGAACTGTAAGCTAAAACAAAACTTCTACCCCATCTTGGATTGCATTTGGCCATTTTATTTTATCTCAGCTGTGGGAGGCAGGCTCCCACCTTTTTCAGGTTTCCTATGAGGAGGAGAGAGGGATAAGAAAATATTAGAACTCCAGGCAGTGGTGGTACACGCCTTTAATCCCAGCACTTGGGAGGCAGAGGCAGGTGGATCTCTGTGAGTTTGGGGCCAGCCTGGGCTACCGAGCGAGATCCAAGAAAGGCGCAAAGCTACACAGAGAAACCCTGCCTTGAAAACAAACAAACAAACAAACAAACACAAATTAGAAAGATAGCAAAGAGGAGAAAGAAAGATAGGATAGCTTTGGGAGGACCTGGGTCAATATCCAATGACCCCTTCTGTCTCTTCAAAGGTTTTTTTTTTTTTTTTTTTTTTTTAATTTCAATGCCAAGGGGCAGGGCAAAAGACCTCCCACTTGCTAGATCAAAGCGTATTGCACAGCCAAGTGTAGACCCTTCGAAATATCTGGTAATCATGCCCCTGGTCAAATCATCCCCGTATGCAGCCCTGCTGGATAAAGCAAGCTCAGATTCTTAGACCCTGAGTAAGTTCTCATTAGGAAACGTCTGTGGGTATCTACTCCGAGCAACATAAAAGTAGCTAATACAATGTAAATGTTATTCCTTGGATGTGGTTTCTTTGAAATTTTCTCCAGCATTGAAACTAGTCCATCATCTTTCATTTCAGCTATGACAATCTCAAAGCTTGGACAAAATGTGTTTACATTCTTTGGTATAGATCAATGAAAATAAAGTGCAGTCTAGTTGCCAATAGAAAGCTCATTTCTGTGTGAAACATCACCAACATTGTCCTTTCTGTCCACATTCCTATTAACATTCTGTTCTGAGGATACACTAAAATTGGCTGTTGGTTTCTGATAATGCTTTGGCTTCATTTGCCTAGGTTTATCTTCCAAACTTCTCTCAAAACTTCCTGTAAACCAAAGTTAAAGTTCTATAAATTTAATTTTTAGATACTCATGGCCACAACCTTACTTCTTCCTATCAATATTCTGCAGGTTTCTATTGTGCTATAGCAAATACCTCATATAGTAAACTAATAATGATAATTTGATTAGCATGCTTTATAATTTTGATCTATGAGCATTAATTGATATTGTACTTCAGATCCCAAGACAAAATGTCACATTATTTTGGAAGTACACAATAAAACTGCTTACTTATGAGTAAGTGATAGGTAATGAAAGGGCCAGAGTCCCAACCCCAAAGACCTATAACCTCCTTTGTGACCTTATATATTAATGTTTCTGCCATATCCTACCAGCACTCTACTGGGGACAAAACTTTGTAAACAGACTTGGAGATGTTCCAGATGAAAACTACAACACTATTTTACTTTCTCTTTGTATGAAATTATTATTAAATCTTTCACATGAGTAAAACTGTGAGACATCTGTCTTCTACACACAATGAAATAGTATTAAATTATTGAACAGTAAAAAAGAATGAAATCCTGACATTTATGATGGACTGTCAGATGGAACCAGAGCACATAACATTAAGTCAAATTATCCATCTTAAAACTATTCCCAAGGAAAGAAAGAGCACATTAGAAGAAAGATACAGAGGAATATATTACACATATATGCCTACAATTTATTGTTTATAATTTGTTTTTCTCACATTAAATTTTTCCAAGCATTATTTTTGTTCCAGAAAATATTCAGACCAAGGTAAAGAGAGTTCCTACCTATCTTATGCCTTGATACACACAGAGCCTTCAATTTTATAAGCCTGGTTCACCACAGTAATATTTTATTCAACATAATTGTAGAACTTACAGATAAACTTACTCTTTGGTTGTATTTTAGTTGCCCTCCAAAGGCATATTTTAAAGGGTCATCCACCAGGTTGCAGCACTAATGGGAATGAGTGGAGTCTGGGTAAAGTGAAACAGCTCACTGAAGGCATGACCTCAAGTGTAACTTTTTGGCTATGTTATCTCACTATTGATTCATTCCTGATTGCCCTGAGATGTATACTCCATCACCACCACCACTACCATTTGTTCCATTTAGAGTATGTTTGTGTTTCTACAGGCGCTAAGTAACATGGCCAAGAAACCAGAACTAAAACCACTGTGGGTATATGAAAAATATTTTGTCACAGCAATGCAAATCTGGTATATCTGTATTGCTCCATTACATTACGTTAATCTTGGTACTGAATGCTATATAAGATTAACACATGCACAATGTAAGTCTGCATTGATGGCATCAGTATATATATAAATATATTTATTGCTCCCCAAGAACTATATTTCCATTTTATTACATTAAACTCACTCTGCCAGCACACTCCAACAAACTTTGATCTCTTTGCTCTCATTGTAGTGCTGTTGGTCAAGAAGATTTGTAGATGAAATTTTGTAATGCAGATTTAAAAATAGCTTATTTGCCCAGCAATATGAATCCAAGTTTCCCTCAGATAATTACTGGAGCATGAAAACTGCTTTCTTTTAAATATTAAATGATATTACTTTCTCTGGATATTCCAGCTTAGGTATACATTTAAAGAGTGTTTTGATGAGTTCCAAGATTTAACAGTTCTATTTTTTCTCTTTTATTTTTTTTTTCTTCCAAGACAGAGTTTATTTTCGTAATTTTGGTGCCTGTCTTGGATCAGTAGACCAGGCTAGCCTCAAACTCACAGAGGGCCTCCTAGCTCTGCCTTCCAAATGCTGGGATTAAAGGTGTGCACCACCACCACACAGACATTTAGCAGTTCTATAAATAAATGTTCTATAAATGTTTGTGTGCAGATTCCTGAGGTTGGGCCTGGAGTGGTTCAGAGATTCACCAGTCTGACTCACTGACAAACCCCAAACTATCTTCTTAGACCTTAAATCATCTTTTTAGATAAACAACTCAAACTTTTATGTTTCTCAATCTTAAAAACTTTAAATCTATAAGTTGCTTTTTTAAATTTCATAACAAGAAAAACTGTGAAACTATATGTATTTTTCTACTTCATCAGAGACCTGAGAAGGATATAATATTACTTGAGTAAACAGGAAGTACAGAGTAAGCAATTTTCAAAAGTATAGAAATAAAAGAAACAGCTGGGTTCCTGCACAGTCACCAGAAGTTCTTCTGCAACATTGGGGCATCCATTTTTACCCCCAGGCCTAGAATATCTGACAAACTTTTCAGTGAAATAGGAATTTTGAATGTCTGTCCTACCTTGTCATGGCAAAGTTCAGCTGTCACTTTCTTTTGTGTCCTGCAAGCACTCTACCACTGAGCTAAATCCCCAACCCCTGCATTTCTTAATTATCCTGAACAGTTTGTAATAATAGCTTTCAAGGTCTTGAAATTTAAAATACATTTTTAATTGAGCTGCATGGGTACAGTACCTTAAACAAGAGTAGAAACATATATATGTGTGTTTGTGTGTGTGTGTGTGTGTGTGTGTGTGTAACAAAGATAGCCTTAATTTTGCATCAATATAAAAAAACCCATATACACCAATGTAAAATATTTGAAGCTAGTAGGTGCTTCTTATTCTAAAAGGAGATTCAGTAATCTACCCTTTTATCCTATGCTTTCCATACCCCTGTTTTTATTTTCAGAAAGATATCCATTAATTCAACATCCCTTGCTTAGTTTCCTCCCTTACCATGACCAGTGACAATTTCTAACCACCCCCTAAATGATGACAAATATCTATAAACCACTAAATGACCAAAAACTGCCTATGCCACTTCTTAGGAATGTGGACATTTGTTTTTAAAATTACTTCCTACTGTCTGGAGGCAATGGCATCTTTATGGGACCCTGAGAAATAGAGATAATGGTCAAGTCCTGGGAGAGCTGCATCATTCACTATCCAGTCTCTGTTTAATGGGAAAGGGCAGGGCTTATCTGAAGTTCTGGGTAGAGTAGTCTGGGAAGCTGGACCATCTTAATCACTTTGAATCTGTCTTGAGCAATTTGTAGTCCAAAGCTGATCTTTAAGTTGCATCTGTCAGCTTGGAATCATGCTGAGAGATCTTGCTGGTTGGAGGTTGCAGTTTAGATGGCCTGGCTGCTCTCTCTGAGCTCTGCAACATGGATGACTCCCTCTCCCTGATGAAAGGCACCCTGTCCTCTACCTGACCTTATCTGGAGACTTGCTCTAGGCCAGGAAGCCTAACTTACCTCTAGTATGACTCTGGACACAGTTCCCTGAAGAAGCTTTCCCCTTGCTGCACATATGGTAATTAGACATTGTTCTAGGGACATTACAATAGGACTGTGCTTCCATAGATGATCACTAAGTCTTGTACTAGGAGCTTTATGATAGGAGCATGCTGTTTAATGCAAATTATGTGATTCCCAAGCTACCATCCCCAATCCTATAATTCCTTGTACTCTGGAAAAAGATGAGCACACTCACTGAAGCTATCTCCTGAAAAGTTGTCCCCATCATGGTCACAGGCCATACAAAGCTCTCTGTCATTGATACTTCCCCTTGTCCTCATGGACTGGTAGTCAACAGGCCACAAGGACAAGGGGACCCATACAGAATAATAATTGTGGAGTTCCATTATCTTTTTGTAGACTTCAAATGGAATGGTCATGGTTTACTGCAGAACTTAACTTAACATTTTATATGCCATATGTATCAGATCTAAGAGAGGTTAAAGGGTACACAAACTTAGTTCCTAGTTCCTGCTTCAGAATCAAACCTGAAATAATGTACAGGAAGCCGGATGAAGCCTTTTTCTAAAATTAGTTAGTTTTCTATATGGCATTAATATCATGACAGAAAGTTTGTAGATAGATAGATAGATAGATAGATAGATAGATAGATAGATAGATAATCTTATAAATTTTGAGATATTTATAACTTAAAAAAAGTTTCAAAGAGTCCAAATAAAACCAAAGGATTATGAGGTTAGTGACAATAAAATAGGCCCCTAATTTTGATTTTCTTGTGTCTTATAGCACATGGCTCCTCTGATATTAGACAGAGATTTCGGACTTTCCTTTAGCTAGCATGCTTGAATTTAGAGAAGGAGAGAGCCATGCTACAACTCCAAAGCTAGCTTTGATTTTTTTATTTGAATTGATACCATGAGAGGACCATTTGCCCTTTAAGTTTGCAGAGAGCAGAAGAAATAAACGTTTTAGAAGATTTATGAAGTTCTACCGTATTGGATGTGTACTATGCCATTAGGCCAATTTACTTTTTTTTCTTAGGACATTTGATGATTTTTCTTTCTTCAGGCATTTCATTTTTCCAGTGGTCTCTGGATTCCTTAGTTGGATGATTTTATTCTTCCAGAAGAACAAAAACAAAACCCTGCCCCAACCCTAACTTTGAGTAGTTCTTTTTTGGCAGGTTATATCTTTGTTAAGATGAAATGGTTTTGGCAACAGAAGAAGTATTATATTTTAATAATAAAAAATATTCTATACCTGATCAAATGAAAAACATTTCTTATGGATTGAATGATCAAGCTATTTGATGAACTATTGCCTCTCTTAATTAAGAGGTCTCTCCTGTTCCAATCTAATCTTTTTCAATCTTGATGGTATCCAGAGCTTTTCTTCTCCTGTGGAAACAAAAGCAAAACATCTTCTCCAACAGAACACATATCCTGATTTCCATTCTGAGGTCAACACATATTTAAAATATATATGCTGATTAAATTCAGCAGGTTTTCCTATTATCCACTGTCTTTCCACAGCCATTGTTCCTCTTTCATTAGCATTTTAAAAATTTAAAGTTAGTAAAGCACTGTGTAATCTATTTCTGGCGGGGGGGCTTTATTACCCCTTTCTGTTTATTAAGAATATCTTTTAAGGTGTGATTAAATCTTTCTATAACTGCTTGTCCTGTAGGATAGTTTGGTATATCTGTAATATGCAAAAAAAAAAAAGTTTCATTTTACTAGAGACATATGCTGGAGCACTGTCAGTCTTAATTTATACAAATATCCCCATAATATCCATAACTTCTAATCAATATATAATTACAGAATCAGCCTTTCAGAACTTGAAGTAGCTGCCCATTGAAATTCTAAATATGTATCTATGGAATGCTGTATATATTTTAATTTTTTAAACTCTGCAAAATAAAACACATCCATTTGCCAAATTTTATTTCATTGAGTACCTTTTGGGTCACTTCCTACAGGTAGTGCGCTTTTGTTATCCAAAGATCAGATAGGACATTTCCTTATAATTTTCTTGGCTTTTTGCCAAGTGGTAGAAAAATCTTTCTCCAAGCATCTTCTGTTAATGTGGTATTTCTTATGAAATTCTGAGGCCTCTAGCACATTTACAATTAATAGCTGATCAATTTGTCATCATTATCTTACGCTAAAGGGCTTGGTAAACCCACATGGGATCTGACATGTATTATATACAAAGGATAATTTCTATTTCTGATTACTTGCTGTAGTTCAATAAATAACAAAGCTAATTCTGAATCATCTGGAATAAGTTCAGCAGTTTCAATATATAAAACAACTCTTTCTGCAATTTGAAAGTCATTAACTATATTTAGATGTTCTGGAAAATCTAGTAATACCATGAGAAAAGCATATAATTATTATTTTTGAACTGAATCATAAGGGCTTTGAACCACTTTATTAGTTTTTCTGACTTATAACCTGACTTTCCTTATTTATTTGCATCATTATAAAAATTATGGGCTGCAGAAATTGGTGTTCTTCATACAATGTGAGGAATGAGACATTGGTTCTATTTAAAAATGAAGTCTTTTGCTTTTAATATACTTGTTCTTAATCTTGCTCAAGAAATTCCCACAAGCTCTCTGCCAGTGTTCATTTTCTGCCTGTATTGGGGGACATTTCAGCATCAGTAAAAGGGACCACAATTTCTGCTGGGTCTATTCCTACTAATTGAAAAAGTCTCAATTTTCCTTTCAGAATCAATTCAGAGAACTATTCTACATAATTTTTAGCTTTTTACTCTGTATGTTTGGTAAAAATATCCATTTTAAGATATTATCTCTGCATAAGCATTCCTGTAGGAGTATTCATAGAAAGTAAAATAACCAGGATGTAATCAAGCTCTAGATCTAAGTAATCCATATATACATCCTATAATTTCTTTTCTACCAAAGCCAATTCTCTCAGCCTCAGATGGTAGTGTTCTTGGACTTTTTAAGTCCTTATCACCTTGTAAATTTTGAGATAAATTACTTAGTTCTTGAATTAATCCAATCTTGGTCCATAGAGTATTTTTATCTCCCAGGAATTTTTGAAAATCTTTAAGAGATTATAATTGATCTCTCCTGATTTGTACTTTCTGTGGTTGAGTTTTCTGTAAACCTATATTATGTCCTAAATTATGAACAGAATTTCCTCTTTTTTATTTTTTAAGGAGCAATTTTTAATCCCCAATAAGGCCAAATTCTCTTTACTTCATTAAACATTTTTTTTTCTAAATTATCTGTGTCTCAAAGTGTCAGTAAGATATCATCCATATAATAGTAAAATATAGACTGAGGAAATTGTTTATGAATTAGTGCTATTTGCTGTTGTACAAAATATTGACATAAGACAAAACTGTTTAACATTCCTTGTGGAAGAACTTTCCAATGGTACCTTTTAACAGGCTGAGAATTATATGTAGGCACTGTGAAAGCAGATTTTTTTCTATCCGTTCTTATAAAGGTATTGTAAAAAAAAAAAAAAGTCTTTAAATTAGTCACTATAACACACCATCCATAGGTAATAAAAAAAAAAAGGCAAGGAATTCCAGGCTATAAAGAGCCCATTGGCTGAATCATCTTATTTATGGCTCTTAAATGTGTTAACATCCTGCATCTCCCAGATTTCCTTTTAATGGCAAACATAGGAGAATTCCAAGACTAGTTGATTCTTCAATATGTTGAGCATTTAACTGCTCCTGAACCAGCTTATCTAGTGCCTGTAATTTTTTTCTGATGTCAAAGACAGTTGTTTCACCCACAAGTGTTTATCAGTTAACTGTCGACCTGTTAAAAAATCAGCAATTGTTCTGCTCTACTTATGTACAACATGAGCAGTCTGTGACTGTTCTTGATAATACCTTCTAATATTTCTATCAGAAGCATTATTTATGTTACAGTTTCTTTATGAGATTGATAGAATGTTAATCTGTGTTTTCTACTCCTGTAATAAATCACATACCCATAAATTCATTGCTATGTTAGCCATATATGGTGTGGCTAATTTTCCTATCTATATATATGACTCATTTTGCAATTTGTTTTGTCCGAGATGAAGTTAGAATCCCTAGACGCTGGACATATATTTCCTGAAGAGACTAATATGGATGCCAAAAATTTTGGTGAAATTATTGTTATACTTGTACTTGTGTATACTAACTCCTCAGTTTCAATGCCATTTATTTGTATTTTTAGCTTTGGTTTCTGATAATTTATAGTAGTTTGCCAAGATACTTGTTTTCTGGTCTCTTCTGACCATTTTGTTTTATCTACTGAAGCTGTTGGGTCCTTAATCACATCCAGAACAGTATAATTTTTGTTTTTGTTTTTTTTAACAACAGGGATAAAGCTTTTTAACATGTTCTGTGGATGAGTTTCTTCAATGACGACAGGGAATTACTGAAGCAAATTTGATATTGGGGCCTGTGGGAAGCTTCCTCTGGGTGTTTCCCAATGGCAAAGTATTACTGTACCTGTTCCTTGTTGCTCTGAAATTATTACTCCAATGCTGGCCTTTGCCACACCTTCTGCATACCTGTAGAACACTGGAGCCTTCTGTTTGGATTATATCTAGAAAACACATTGTTTCTAAGAACACCTTGCCTGACATCATTTACTACAATTAAAACATCTGACATTTTTATTTTTCTTGAAAATTTTAGAAATCACATCTATCCCTTTATCATCATAAGTGTGATATCCTATATCAGTTGTGTTTCAGATCCATTCATCTATGGTGCTGATCTTGTCTTTAAAAGGCTAATTACTTGTTTGATTTCTGAATTAGCATTTTCAAATGCCAAAGATTCAATTAATATTCTAACTAATAGTCTAACTTATGCATCTGAAATCATTCTATTTACAACTGAAGTCAATCTTTGTAAAAAAAAAAATCAGTGAAGGCTTCTTTTGGGCCTTTTTTAATTTTAGTAAATGACTCAGTCCTCTTTCCTGATTCTTTAGCCAGCCCTGTTCCAAGCATTCAATGATGCTATATAGCATAGAGCAAAGGTGTGATCATCAAATCAAAACTGTCATTTCAAATCAGCCTATTGGCCTTCTTGGTAAATTACCATACCTCTAGCCATACTTCCTTGTTCTATGACCCTAGCTTCCTCTCTCTATCACATTTTCCATTGTAACTGAGGACCAGCTTCCAATATTTCTGTAACTAAGTCTTTCCAGTCTTGAGGAATAATTCTGTTCCTGTTTCCTAAGAATCAAACATCTGATTCACAAAGGGTGAATGCATACCCTATGAAATGACTGCTTCCTTGAATCTCTTTACATCTAATATTTCTACAGGACCCCAGTTAACTTCTGCATAGCCTTGTGGTGCCTATCATCTGGTGGTCATTCTTATATGGTAATTGAATAAATTAAGATTGGTTTTCTCAAAACTTTGGGCCACTCCTTTTCAGACTCATAATGTGATGCTGCAGTAGGTTCTGTTTAAATTCCTCTCTCTATGTCTGTCTATTTTTCTTATTTTCATTAGTAAGTCTTTCTAAGGATTGTATCTTATCTGTCAAATTCTCATACTTGGCACAGTTACCAAACCACTTTCTTAAAGAATAAAATATGAATTACCAAACTGATAGTAATTAAAATTGTAATTATGTCAATCATAGCTAAGTGGTTTATCCCTTCATTTATGATTTCCATTTGCAAGCCATCCATAGTAGTACTATACAGAGTTCTAACCACCTGAGTTGTAATATTTGCAATTCTTAATATGGGAAAGAGTTTTCTTTTTAATATTATCTAATTCTCTCCTTATAGACTTCCCATGTATCTCACCAATTCTTCTGGCTCCTCAGTTTGTCCACAACAAGGATTGTGCCATACATTGGAGTACTAAATGATGTTTTTCTGTTATCTTAGCAGCTGCACATGAATCTATGGTTATTTGTATTATCATCTGTGGTCCCATGGCCCTGCAGTCAAAACTGCTGGCTACTCAGTATGAAGTCTCTAGCTCCTTCTTGTCCTGAACACAGTGTAGGTTTAAACTAAGCCTCTATTGTATTATTTACCAACAAAGACCCAGATGTCAGATGTGGGGGGTGAAAACTTGATAGATCAGAGAATCCAAGAAGCAACCAGCTGACCTTGCTTTTTGGGTGGAGACCTAGTAAGTAACAAGTCTCTTTACTCATCCCCAAACCAAAAGGAAATGACAAAATAGAGTCCCCACTCTTCCTTCCTGTGAGTCTTCTCTATCTAAATTGCTGGTTTCTTTCTGGCCAATTCTGGTCAGCTAGTCACTTGTTCTGTCACATGATTCAAGGTAAACTTTATTTAAGTTTGGAGTGTCACAGTATGATCAAAATTTCTGCAACGAAGTTTTGGCAACTTAATAAGAACCCAAACCAGAATCCAGCAGCTGGAGAGGAAAGGAAGGCTTTCCACCCTCTGTACTATATCTAAAAAGCTAAAGAACAGACCCTTAAAATCACTAGACATCAGAGTAAATTCTAATCCTGGTGCTTTTTGTACTGCACTGTTAACACAATGATTAACAGTGACAGTGGTGGCTAGAAAAGTGCATTGGCAGGTAAGAACTCTGGGTGCTCTCCCAGAACACCATAATTCAAATCCCAGCACCCATATGGCAGCTCACAATTGTAAGTAACTCCAGCTTCGATGAATCTAACAACCTCTTCTGGCTTCTCTGGGCAACAAACACGCGCTTGAATGTAGACATACATAGAAGCAAAACACTCATACACAAAAAGTTACAATAAAATAGTAAAATGAAGTAGAAAGGGAGAGACCTCTAATGGGGCATTCACAAGGAGTATATATAAACAAAAAATTATATAACTTCAGAAAGTTTAAAAGAATCATTAGTGAAAAAAAAATGTGTTGAGGTGTTATATAAATATTTATTCCAGAAAGATATTGTCTTAGGTGCTGTGAACAGACACCATGACCAAGACAACTCATAAAAGAAAGAATTTATTGGAGACTTGATTATAGTTTCAGAATTTTAGTTTATTATCGTCATGGCAGGGAACATGGCAATATAAACCATGAGAGAGAGAGAGAGAGAGAGAGAGAGAGAGAGAGAGAGAGAGAGAGAATGAGAGAGAGATTGGTACATGGGATTTTGGAAACTTCAAAGTGAACCTGCAGATATGTACTTCCTCCAACAAGGCCACCTCTCCTAATCATTCTAATCCTACCAAAGAGTTTCCATTCCCTGGTGGCTATGTATGCAATTGTTTAAGCCTATGGAAGCCATTTTTAGTCAAACCATCACTGTTGTCAACAAATGTCCAAAACAATTTTCATTGAAACTAGAAGTAACTTCTTAGAGCCATTACAGTGTATAGCTGTTAAATGTTTGAAATATTGCTATTATACTTTATGAAGATAATTTTTAACTCTATTGAATTACACTCACTTTAAAGTACACATACTACATACTACACCATATAACACATTTTTCTTGCCAGTGTTCAACATTCAATGAAAGATTATCAGACATAACAGAAAGTGAGACTATAAGCAAGAGGGGGAAAATGAAATCTAGAGACAGATAATCACAGATACTGAATCTGAAATCATCACAGTACATGTGCATGCTGCATTTTCAAAGGAAGGCAGAAGCAGGCAGACCTTAGAAAAGAAAAGACAGGAAGCACTCCATGTGAGGACTGTGTTAGCCAAGATTCATAGGAAGATTGTACTTGTAAATTTCAACAAAACCTTTACCATTTCAGAGAAGAAATGTACTTTTGCTCCTTTACTAGCCTATCATCACTGGATTGTGACAAATAGAAAAGAACAAAATTCCTGTTAACTTCATGCACACAATGCTGGTGTAAAGTCACCTGATGATAAGGATTGAGAGAAAATATTAATGGGGTGAACATCTAGCAAGTTGATATCCAAGAGCCAACATTGTTGGCTACAAAAGAAAGGATGCACCTTAAGACTACACCTAGAACTACAGTTTCTAAAGTGTCAGGCCCAGAAAAGGACCACTGACGCCACTGCAATTGGTTCCAAACTCAAATAATCAGATAGACGTTTGCAGTTTTAACATTTATTGAATTCAATATACTTATACATATTATTTATAAATGCATAATGGAAATACAGATACAGTGGTACACTCCTGCAGTCCCTGTACTGAGACATTGATATAAATGAGGCAAGCCTAAGCCGCTGGGCGAGCCCTGCCTGGGACACATAAGCACCATGGACAATTGCGTCATCTGCTGCTTGCTCTGAGAATCCTTATGTGCCTGTTCTGCTTGATTACTAATTTCATCAGTACATATCCTCAAGTTTCACATGACTTTTAATCATTTTTGGCTTTTTACTTATGAGGTTATTTTGTTCTTCTCTGTCTACTTCAGATTTCTCACTTGCACATGAAATATGTGCTGTATTTCCAGTAAGAATTGGAAGCTCAAACTGCTCTAAAAAGGCCAAAGGATAGGGAGAATGTGTCTCTATTTTCAGAAAACTGGACAACGCAAGAATCTGAAAGGAGATTTGGCAGGTGACAGTAGTTTCAGAGCAGAGGAGTTCATGTTTCATAGGGAGGGTCCTGTTCAGCTGCCTGTCTGTCACACACAAATGCCATGTGCTCTCACCAAAGAATAATGCCTTTTTCTTATTCTGCTTTCCATCACAGACAAATTCACTCAAACTGAAACCCTGCTGACAGGCCAGCTAAGGCAACAAGTTCCAACCCCTCAAGCCTTTAGACACAGAAGGGATTATGGGATGTTAAAATACAGTCAACAGTCTTGATGTATCTTCTTGATGTTACTGGCTATTTTTCACTGTTTGCCTTCACAGTTTAGTTTTTAATTTCTAAATCATACATGTGGGTTGGCAATCAATAGTATATTGTGAATTACATCCTGACTAATACCAATAATGCCTAAGTACTCTTATATGACAGATTTACCAATACAGCACAGATTTTAGAAATGATATTTAAAAAAATAATCTGAGCTCTGTAGTTATTAATCTTGTCACAAAAAGCTGGTCATAGTTTTGTTCTCCTAGCATACTATGTATATAGTCACATACTAAGAACACTGCATTTATTAGTTTCAATACTAGCACAATGTATCTATTCACGATCTTCATCAATATTTGACCCGTATCATGGGACCATGAGGACTGAATTGGAAGTTTGGGCCTAATTACTATATACATTTCCATATAACAACACATGAAATTATTTCCCAAGTCTGCACTTTCAAATATGACAGATTTACTGAGAATACCTAATTCTATGCTCTTTTAAAATGCTATGAATCTGTTTCTTTTTATGGTGTTGGATTTTAGATGAAAGGAAGGATTCTTTTTCTCTGCATAGACACAAGTTGTCTTGCTCTTATTGGGCTGAGGAAACAGGAAATGTTTTGCTTTTCTTCCCTGTTAGGGTTAATCAGGTAAAAGGCATGTTATGAGTCAGGGGAAGTCTGCTTCTCTCCTCTTGTTCCAAATATGTTAAATGCAGATTTTCCCCCATAAAGCTACAGCTTTAAGTGGATTTAGAAATATTCCTCATTTTAAATGTCTCCATCAAGACTAGTATATATGTAGTGAACTAGCTTTATTTGGTGGCCCTTGTGATGCAAAACTCACAATCAATTAACATAAGCACCCATTAGGAACTCAGTGAACATATGGACTTTGGACTCCCTTGGTTTTCATTCAACCTTCATGAAGGCACTGCCGCTCATTATCCATTGGGTCACATTGAAATTTACCCTAAATTTTGAGTGCCAATGTTTCATAAAAAGAGTCCTCAGAATGGCCTCTAACTGAGCTGAATGGCACTGATTCCTTGGTGGACACATTTGACACTAGAGAGTTGAAAACACAAAAATTCAGACTGTGTGAGAGGTCACAAGAAAGGAGGGGCTTTAAATCCTGTATATTATACACCGACTAAACAGATGTCTTCCCTCAAATCTACTGGCAGGTATTAGGAGACAAACGCTTAGCTTAATCATATTAGGGGAGATTATGAAGCTGAATAATCGCAAGCCTAGCATGCAGCATGAGCAGAGTTTAATGAATGTGTTCATGAGAAGCTGGTTATCACAGGCAATTTAAAAGAAAACTAACAACAGCTTCCCTGACAGAAGATGCCAATGAACAACATTGAGGACCTGACAGAAAAGGATAAATTGAAGATGGAAGTAAACCAGCTCAAGAAAGAGGTGACCCTGGAAAGGATGATGGTTTCAAATGTTGTGACGAAGTAAGGGATTATATCAAAGAAAGATCTGGAGAGGATCCTCTAGTGAAGGGGATCCCAGGGGACAAAAATCTTCAAGGAGCTCAAATGAGGCTGTGTGATTTCATAGGCAGGGAGGGATTTTCTTAGAATACTTACAGTTTTAAAGATCATACAAATTGCTTTCCTATATAATTAAACTTGAACATGTTGTTTAAATTTATAAACTGTACAAACCATGTTTGTCTTTCTGAGTCTAGGTTACTTCACTCAGGATGATTTTTTTCTAGATCCATCCATTTGCCTGCAAACCTCATATCATTGTTTTTCTCTGCTGAGTAGTACTCCATGTGTATATGTACCATATTTTCTTTATCCATTTTTCAGTTGAAGGGTATCTAGGTTGTTTCCAGGTTCTGGCTATTAAAAACAATGCTGATATGAACACAGTTGATCAAATGCCTTTGTGGTATGATTGAGCATTCCTTGGGTATATGTGTATGCCCAAGAGTGCTACAGCTGGGTCTTGGGGGAGATTGATTCTCAATTTTCTAAGGAAGCACCATATTGATTTCCAAAGTGGCTGTACAAGCTTGCATTCCCACCAGCAGTGGAGGAGAGTTTCCCTTGTTCCACATCCTCTCTAGCATAAGTTGTCTTCTCTGTTTTTGATCTTAGCCATTCTGACAGGTATAAGGTGGTATCTCAGTTGTTTTGATTTGCATTTACCAGATAATTAGGGATGTTGAGCAATCCCTTAAATGTCTTTCAGTCATCTGAGCTTCCTCTGTTCAGAATTCTCTTTTTAGTTCTATAGCCCATTTATTAATTGGACTATTGGGCATTTTGATGTCTAATTTCTTGAGTTCTTTATATATTCTGGATATCAGCCCTCTGTCAGATGTGGGGTTGGTGAAGACCTTTTCCCATTCTGTAGGCTGTCACTTTGTCTTGTTGACCATGTCCTTTGCTCTACAAAAGTATCTCAGTTACAACAGGTCCCATTGATTGATTGTTTCTCTCAGTGTCTGTGCTACTGGTGTTATATTTAGGAAGTGACTCACTCATAGTAGGAAACTAGATGTATAACAAAGATGACTAGACTGCTACTCACAACTCCAGGGAGGCTAAAAAAAAAACTGGACCCTAAGAAAGACATGGGTATCACCCAATGACAGAGAAATGGATGCGATCTACATGAACAACCTGGGCAACAGTGGGAGTAATGAAGGGCATGGTTTCAGGGAAAGAGAGCTTAGGGAAACAGGAGATCCCAGCTGGATCAAGAACAGAAAGGGAGAACAAGGAATAACAGACCATGATACATGAAGAACACATGAGAACAGGAAGAAGCAAAGTGCTACAGAGGACCCCAGAAATCCACAAAGATACCTCCAATGTAGACTACTGGCAATGGTAGAGAGAAAGCCTGAACTGACCTAGTTTGGTGATCAGATGGCTAAACACCCTAACTGTCGTGCTGGAACTCTCATCCAATAACTGATGGAAGTGGTTGCAGAGATACTTGGCTAGGCCCCAGGTGGAGTTCCAGGACTCCAATTGGAGAGAAAGAGGAGGGACTATAAGAGTATGTTGAGACCAAAATTGGAAAAAGCACAGGGACAAATAGCCAAACTAATGGAAACACATGAATTATGAACCAAATCAATTGTCTCACTTATCCAGAGGGTGATCCAGTTGGGTGCTCCACAGCTTTTGGTTCATAATTTATGTGTGGAGCCCCCAACTGGATCAGGCCCTATGGATAAGTGAGACAATTAAATAGCTTGAACTGTTTGGGAGGCACCTAGGCAGTGGGACCCAGACCTATCCATAGTGTATGAGCTGGCTATTTGGAACCTTGAGCTTACACAGGGACACTTTGCTGAGCCTGGAAGGAGGAGACTGGACCTGCCTGTACTGAATCTACCACGTTGAGCTGAATCCCCAGGGGAGTCTTGGCCCTAGAGGAGATGGGAATGGAGGGGAGGGACTAGGGGGAAGGTGGGGGTGGGGGGCGGGAGGGGGAGGACAGGGGAACCCATGGCTGATAAGTAAAATTAAAACACAAATATAACTTAAATAAAAAAAACAAAAGAGACATAGAAAAAATTTATAAATTGTAAACTTTAATAAAAATGAAAATGCAAGTATATGTAAAAAAAATCTACATTTACAAAGTATGCTTCTGATTTCACAAATAGCTTTCAGTTTCTACTAGAAAGATGCAATATTGGAATAAAATTCTTCATCTAAGTTTCAACACCTGAGATTAGCTTCTCTGGTCTGTTACATAATCTTGCTGAGTACAACATGGTGGCTTAAAACATTTGAAATGTGTTATCTCAGTGTGCTAATGCAGAAAAGTCCAAACTCCAGCAGAACCAATTTCTCTGAGACTATAAGGAAAACACTGTCCCAGACTTCGCTCCTAGCTTGGGTTCAACTTCAGTTAGTAGATGCCTCATGACATCTTGGTACATTATCCATGTACCAAGGACATGGTTACAAGGGAAAAGGGCTCGTTTGAATGACCCTGTCACTCCACCTGCAAAGAACAAAAGACTGTGACATGTATTTGACCAAATAAGATTCCACTACCCATCTTTCAGAGTAGTGCTTTTTTTTCCCTATAAAATAGCAGGGGAAAATATAGCCATGTAACCGAATTTCAAAATAGAAACAAGGTACCTCTGAATATCTAATTCTGCATTGATATTAACAAAGCATATGATTGATTTGATGCCTTTATAAATAATTTCATTAAAAAAAATGAATGAGTCATTAACCCACACTACTTGAAATTTTAAGTTTTTGTGCTGTGACAGAAGCAACACAGTTGGTCATGAGCCACCGTCTGAGAGGTAGCTAGGATTGATGCCCCTCTGGAGACATTAGAAATCTTCACAGAAGGTATTGCATTAGTGTTGGAAATAAGATTTCTAACTGTGATCTTAGCATGGAAACAATGCATGAACATGTTTATGATGAGCTCTAAAAACAACTCAACATATTTTTTACCACTGATAGAAGTTCTGTAAGTCCAACATTAATGATAGAATATTTAAAGACCCAACAAAAGAGATAACTGACTGCAAGAGAAATGAAAAAACGAAAACACCCGCACAGTCTGAAATCTAAATAGAAAATATTACTGAAAGAATGAGAGAAGGAATCACAGCCACAAGCAATTTCTCCCTGTATGAGATGATAACATGCCAGATTACCTGCATTTCATTCTTAATTTCCTTAATAGTAGGTAATTTTCTTGTCTTCTATACTTGAAATTTTCCCATATGCAAAATACAATTGCAGCATCTGCCTCAGATAGTTATTACCAACAAATTTTAAATGCCAAATAATATTCAGTTCTTAGCTTTGACAATAACACCAGGTATACAATAAAACACTACATGATTTAAATTTTTTTAATGCAAACTGTAATATGATTATACACAAGAGAACAATTTTTATGGCTACTACTTCCAATTTTTTAGTTTTTAAGGAAGAAGAAAATTAGAATGTTAGAAATTTGAACTATTTAAGTATATATAATTTTAGATATTTTCATTCTAAAAGAAAGGATTAAAAATAAATGTCTTGGGTTTACATTTTATTAAGTTCATAAGAGAAGAAATACAAAGCCAAAAAAGTGGACAGAAGGAATATTTAAAAGCAGATATTTACATAGCAGAATATAAAGAAATAATAGAAAATGTCAATAAGACTGAAAATTGAAATTGGGGGGAGAAAAGGAAGCAATATTAGGCATTAAAGCAAAACTGTAAAGAAAGGGTAAGCACATAGAAAGAATTACAAATAAATAGGCACAATGAAGCAATTATCTATTGCAATTTAAGATCTTAAGTTCAGGATGCAGAGATCACTCAGTGAGTAAAGTGCTCCCTCCACCAGGGTAAGGACTCCAGCTCCAATCTCCTGAAGCATTGTAAAGCAGTGCACAGCAGCGCTGGTGTCGATCACACTGAACCCACAGTGAGCTGGCAGGCCAGTTAGCCTGCCAGACACAGAGGCGAACAACAAAGCAGTCCTTATTTCAAACAAATCACAAGGCAAACACCAACACCAGAGGTGGTCCTCTTACTTTGTAGCCATGTTATATGTAGCTGAACCCTTGTATGTGCATGTTCCCATGAGGCTTATTGTAAGTGCAACACAAAACTCAGAACATAGGCATTGTGGCTCAAAGCTTAAATACCAAGTCTTTGAAATCTAGAACATCCTAAATAATAATGTTCACCAGTCTAGGCTATATTGACTTTGGTAAATACCCTAGTCCTGTCTGCTTTAAAGGATGTGTGTGTAAGTCACCACTTGGCATTGTCTAGCATATAACCCAAGTAAGAGGAAATTAAACTTCAATACTCTGTCAGAAGTGTTCAATTTTGGAAATCTGGGTGTGATGGCTCATCCCTGCAATTCTAGTACTTTACAAGAGACAATTATATTGCCTTGAGCTTGAGGCCAGCCTGAGCTACAGAGTCTAGGCAAGCCAAGACTATGGAGTATAAAATCCTGTCTCAGAGGAATAACACTAAAAGGGTGCTAAGGATGACAGAAGAGAAGACAAGCCTATTCTCACTGTATTTTCATTGTTAGGATAAAAATAAATATGTAAAAATAAAGGTTATTATCTGATTACTCTTATGGTATTGAATCTATATTAATGTAAAATATATTGACTTTCAGACACCTATGAAAAAAGGCAAAAGAAATTGGGACAGTATAACAGGAGTTCAAGTTTTCTTTCTTTGTTTTCACTAAAAACTGATTACCTTCCTTGGATGTCTTCCAGGTGATGACTCCTTGAGAAATTATATACTACTTTTAAAATTTCTACAAGTGAATAAAATTAAAGAATTTTAGATAAAGTGATGATGCTGAAAAATTCCACTTTTTTTTCCTAATGATTTACTTTGGCTCCTACCTCTTGGCCTATTTAAAATGTTTTCCCAAACTTAAGTTCTAGCACACTATCTAATGATTATTGTAAGTTTTGTGTTTATCCTTCATGCTGTCTTCAAATTTCTCATATTACATCACACCCTGAAACTGGTCTTCAGCATTTATTCCAGAAGTGGCACATTCTATTCTTTATTTTTGCTGCACACATTAGATGGATATTAGGAATTTGCTCAACATTCACTAATTTAGATCAATTTAGGAATACTGTTCCAGTACACCTGCATGAAGTTTCTGGCATCTCAGTTTGAGAGTAATTTATAAAGCTATGCTGTGTTCTGGGAGACAATGATTTTATAACACAGCACCATGCATGTCTTAGCCCAGATTCTCCCTGAAGACATCTCTGGCTAGGTGCAGTGCATAGATTCACTGTGCTTCTTTATATTGATGAAAATCCCACTTCATGATTATGTATCTAAGAGTAATGGAGATCTAGTGTCCTGATTTCTGCAGTGATGTTGAAGCAGCCATTATACAATTGCAACACCTCCTTCTTCAGGAGATGCTGTTTAAATTCCAACAAACTCAGAATGAGAAATTAGAATGCCTTTGGCTTCATTTATAAAACTTGACAGCTTAATTCCAAATACTCTGGACATTTAATTAATGGGAAGTGAATCAACCCTTCAACATTAAAAAGAAAATCTATAATTTGGCCTCTTCAAGTCAGCAGAGCAAAATGTCAAATTATTTTAGGCCCACAGATAGGATTTTTCATAACTTTATGATGTAAATGCTTAATAATAATGTCAAAACTTCTGCTTTATTAAACCACCATGCAACTGATCCAATACAAATTGCCTATCACAGTGAATTGTATTGATGTCTTACACAGACAAACTAGAATATAAAACGTGAGCCATTGCCCAGCAACAGGAAAAGACAAGTATTTGGGGGAAAAGGTATGTGGTGCAACTCACCACTCTGGGAATTGCTTGGTTATAGCAATGGCCCTGAGGTATTCCTACTTAACCTTGAGTAGCTGGAGTCAAGGATCTAAATTATAACTGACAGTCCAGTTTTGTGTGGTACTTCTCCATTTGCTCTAGCTTCTCTTCTCATTCAGCCATAAAGTATATATAGTATATTCATTAAAGTCATTCTAAACTACAAATTCTGCAGATCAAATGCCTTACAATGCAGGAAAATATTAACAATTATTTCCACAGTTGCTGCATTAGCATTACTTTACAAAAAATGTATATTATTACTCCAAATGTCATGACATATTACTAGCTACAAATAGTTTGATATTAGGTCCCATTTTAATTCACAAACATGCACCTGCATTCATAGAGAATTTCTGTACATTCTCAACTTTTTGTTTGACTAAGAAATTATATAAGCTATCTCTATGATTTTACATATATATATTTTTTTTTCTAGAAAATAGTAAAGGGTTAGAAATTATGGATGTGGAAATATTTCATCCATAAGGTATTTTTGGAAAAAATGCAAATCCACTGGAAGATAATGGTACAAATGTTTCTTCAGATGAAAAATAAAAAAACCCTATGATTTAGTTCAATTTTGTCTTGTAAGTTGTGTTATGCTTAAGAGAACAGTGTAGGCACACCTTTTACTTGAAGATTTTATGTAGATATAGATGGATGGATAGATCGGTAAACAGGTAGATAGATAGATAGATAGATAGATAGATAGATAGATAGATAGTAGCTTGATAGATGATAGATCCATAGACAGTCAAGAGATGATATAAATTTTAAGAACACCTAAATAATGTTACAGTCAAGCAGCTTATGAATTTGTGACAAAAAATGTGTAACATCCCAGAATATAGTAGAAATATATATAGAGAAATAATTTATTTGACCGAAGGAAAATAGCTTTTTGATTGTTTGCAATTTATTTAACATGCATTTGATTTTTGAGAAGGAAGTGTATTTTGGCTGCCTACAGAGATTATTTTATTTTTTATTGAAATCTAAAGGATATTATACATGTTTTTGAGGTGCCATATGAATACATGTTCTAGCATTCTGTTGTAAAGTACAGTGAATAGATAACAATGTGTGATACAGTTTGACAAAAAGCTAGAAATGGGGGGTTGTGAATGTTTGCACCACATGCAAATGATACATGAAATTATTTCTGGAATTAATTGAGCAAATACCAGATAGAGGATAAAAGTGATTTTCAATCTTATTTTGACTATGCCTCATACTATAAAATACCTTTTTAAAAATTATATCTTATTAAGGTTACAGAGAATTCAAAAAGCAGTTGTCATTTATGCCAAAGACACATGCTGTTTTCAACACTATTTTGAATTTTAAAACTTCTCATTACTCACATATTTAAGGACATTGAATTTAATTCCCTCTTAATATCTTCGTGTGCCATGAATCTATCAAGACAAATGCCAGTGGATACAACGTAGCCAAGAATCCAAAAGAAAACCATGTTCCATCCTCACAGCTGGACTGACTTTCAGGTCTTACATGAGATCTTTATCAGTAATATGGTACAAATATTAATCCTTTCTTAAATCATTTTAGAGTCTTAGGAAGCCCCAGAGATTAAGGTAAAGACAAGTAAAAGGCCCAAATGGCCTGTACTAGAACTGCCATGAAGGCACTCACTGCCCAATAATACTGTGGGGTCGGGTCCTCTTTAGGTACACAGACCATTAACCCTGGGCCAAGCACTGAGGGAGGATGTTCAGCTTTAGAGGCAAAGACCAAACCCTTGGTGCCCATTGTTTCTTACTGCCATGCCCTTCCCTTTGTGCCTCTTCATTTCGTGTCACATCACTGGGTGTGCTGTTTTGTCAATACCAGTGATCCACAGAACCTCTGACTACCCACAGTTATAGATATTAATGCTAGTGTGTATATATCATAGTGTACTTTAAAATTCCAGAAAAATGTACCTATCCATGACTTATTTTTTTTATGTAAACCTGCACATTATTCCCTTTGAACATTATGTATGATCAAATATTCCATTTTATTAAATTTTACCCAGTCTTGGTAAAATTATATAAATGCAAGTGATTGAGATATAATAGAAAATATATTATTTAAATATTAATAGTGTATAGGCCTGAGTTAAATTCACAAATGTTCCCATTTACTGTGCTAGAGAGTCATACTTTTTTATTGGCAAAATGGACACCAGTACTGTATGCTTTTTGTAAGGAGTAAGTTATCTATGTATCTGTATAGCTACCTTCTATTGATCTATGTATCCTCCAACTATCTGTCTATCTCTATTGATCCATTTTTCATGTCATCTCTCTGTATGTGTTTTTATTTATCTGTTTATCTCTATCGTCTTTTTATCTTATGTCTATATATTAACTATTATTTTTCTGTTATTTCTTTGTCTTTATGTCTATCTATCTATCTATCATCCATCTTTCTATCATCTATCTATCTATCTATCTATCTATCTATCATCTATCTATCTATCTAATACTTTCATTTGAATCAGTGCTTAGGAAGCATTATAGTTACAAGTAATCAATGCTGTTATGATCATAAAAGAATTATGATATTAGAGGAAGAAAAGAACTTTACGTAAAGTCTTAAGTAAATTTCACTATAGGATAGATGTTACTTTATGGTAATTTATCAGTATTTGTCCATGAATTTGACAATATATCAAACGATGCATAACTTTAACAGTGGGGAAAATTAGGGAAACAATTTTATGCTTTATTGGGAATTGTGCCAAGACTCAGGAATGCTGAGAACGGAAGAAATGGACAAGACCATTAATTGGTTATCTAGCACAAAAGGGTAAGCCCTGAAGACATATACATACAGGCAACACTAAACAGAATTAGTATGTTGTATTTATATATTTATCCATACATATCCATACACACACATCTTCATCGTCATATAGAAACACAATTTTAAGAATAAGCAAGGGGATTGGAGGGAGGAAATGGAAGGAGAATATGATATAATTATATTTTAACTAAAATAATAATTCAATTTTAAAAATAAAAAATAATTCATTAAAAAAGTGTACCTAGAAAAAAAAATCACATAATTTAATAAACATTTATAAATAATTTATAGGAACAAATTTTATATTTAAGAACATTTTTATAAAAGATAGCTTCTCTTAAAGTTTCTGTCCTCAAAATTTGATTTTCCAAATCCTTTGAACTATTCAGATGATAATATAGAATAAATATTGAGATTCTTATGCTAGTGATTTAATTTTTAAACACTCTTAAATGATTTGCATTATTTCTTTAAATTTTTGAACCTTCACTAATTGAACAGATATGGATTACATAAATATCCAGTTATACTTGCTCAGTGATCATCTGATAATGATATCCAGGTTTGTTATAATGAGGCTGTGGTTTTAGTAATAAAAGTCAAAGGGCTCACCTGATGGTCAGTATTTATAGTTTGCTTAATTGGCTATTAGTCAATTCACCCTGCTAATATTAATAGTTCAGAATCATCCACTCCTATGCAAAAGTTAATCACCAAGTGACATTACGGCTAATTTCACCTCATATTTTCTTCTTTAAGCTTCAAATTATCACTCTATATTATTAGCATATATCATTAATGTTGGTAAATCCACAGTATTAGAATCATTAAAAACCTTCTATTGGGGAACATATCCTGACATCTCTTTCTTAAGTTTAAAATACTGCATTAGTCATTTAGCCATTACATTAACAAAATAAGTTGGATAACTTACAAAAAAAATCATAGTTTGGGAGGTTCTAATCCAAGATCTAGTAAGCCCATGATTTGTGCCTCTGATAAGGATGGCACAAAACCAGAGCATGAAACAGAATAAACTGCTCACCCCAAGACCAAAGAAGCAAAGAGGAAAATAAAAAAAGAAAGGAAGATTGTCTCTTACTCCTTGCACACATTGCTCCCAATGACAGAAAAGAAAATGTCTCACCATGCCTCACTGCCCAGTAACACTGGTTCTCACATATTTTGTTGTGTGTCACTTTCACATCTTCATGTAGACTTTGTAGACAGGAAAAACAATGTGAACTATGCACAAGTGAAATTTGCAGTATCCAACCATGTGATTCTGTCTAAAAGAAGAAAAAGTATGATGACAAAGTACTGTGTCATCATCATTGTTTGACAATCAGAGAATCCCAGGAAGGAATGAAAATCCTTTAGATATCAGCAAATCCACTATCTGATGTTGAAATCTATGATTTATCTTATTGATTTGGAGAAATTTTGATTTTACATGATTTTGAGCATTAAATAAAATTAATATTTCCGAGTTTTCAACTATTGCAGTGTAGGTCATACTTTGTCATTGAGCACACTATGTCTGAAACACAAATAAACAAGTGTGTGCCTTACCACAATGTTAAAACTTATTTAATGAGCTCACAAATATGGTATTTTCAATAGCAGCATTATACCACATATTTCTGCTTTCCTTGATAAACCCACCCAAATTGAACACACGTTCTTTTTTTCAATGTTAATTACTAATATTGACTGTCAGGTAACACATCATACAGTACATATATGTACACACACATATACATATTTATACACACACACACACACACACACACACACACACACACACACACACACAGAGAGAGAGGTATACACTCTATAACATAGTGACTTCAAAGTGCTTAAAAGGCTCCAGACAACCTCAGGAAGTTCCAACATGAACTGCGAAAAAATATACACTTAGACCCTTTATTGATAAGAAAAGGAACCAAGTCTTAGCTGCAGAGAGGCTGGAGAGGGTTGTGAGTACCACTAGATTGAGAGCAGAGCTATAGAGATGTGTCAACCTGAAAGGTAAAAGACAAACCAGCTCTGCAGTTCTAATGAAGGAGTGGAGCCAGGGAAGGGGAGATGGATGAATCCCAGGTCCAGACAGGCAAACAGGAGGATAAGCAGAGCACCGTTGAGTAGGCTGTTGACAGGGACCCACCTCAACTGGCTCAAAGAACAGTTGAGAGTCCTTTGCCAGTTGGTCCTTGGTTTACAAACCAGATGGTTTGCTATGGGTGAGTGGGGGCCATCATCATCATAGTGAAGAGTGCCATCCTGTCCTCAGTCTGGCATAACTGCTAACTTCTGGGGCCTGGTTTCTCTAATACAGTTAATGCAGCCCATGTGCTCCTAGAGTCAAAATTCACTCAATAAATGGTTTTGCTCTTTCTATTCCCAGGATTAATTTATCAGTCTGTGCTACATAGTTGTCTCTGGACATGTGGTGACCTTCATGTGTCTTCTTATGTACAGAGTCATTCTCTATCCTCAAAATGGAGACAAAAGCTAGTGATCAACCCTAATTTCCTCCCCTAGCAACACATATCTCTGAACTCTCAAGTTTTCCCAAGTAAATGCTTAGTGCTAATAGATAGCTGGCCAAATTTTAATTACCAGTATATTTTTGTATATTTATCACACAAGTAAAAGAAAATAAAAACTAAAATCTAAGAGTTTATATTTTTTTCAAGTGCCATCCCTATGCACTCTGTTTTCATTTTTGAAGAATTTAGAATAGGGTCTCATTAATTTGCTTTTGCTTATTATTTTTTCTTTTTTGGGAAGGATTGGGGTACACATTATAAGTAGTTCTTTATTCCAAGTTCTTTTTTCTCACTGAGTTATGACATAAAACATCCTTTATCCATTTAAAAATACAGTAATAGAAAATTTTGCATTTTAAAATACAGTAAACCTTTCAAAAACTTTTCTTCAGAACATTTATAAGATGATCTCTGAAAGTATTGGCTCCAAATGTGTTTTGTTAGAACTACTAGAATAATCCCATGTGGATCTTCCTGTGTGATGCTAATACACAGTAGGGGAATTTAAACCCAGTGAGACCTAGAATTTTATATGACCAAATGATTCCCCAACAGATAGGAAGACAGGACAGTGCCTCCTACTTGTCTTGTTCATCCTCCATTGCACAGTGAGCTTGAAGAAAGCTTGTTATAGCATAATATTGTGGTCACAATGAATCAATAGGAAAAATGAATTTTGAGATATACATGGACAAATACTATTTTCTTTTTTTTTGTTTGTTTGTTTGTTTTTGTTTTGGTTTGGTTTTTTGAGACAGGGTTTCTCTATGTAGATTTGAGCCTTTCCTGGAACTCACTCTGTAGCTCACGCTGGCCTCAAACTCACAGAGATACGCCTGTCTCTGCTTCCCAAGTGCTGAGATAAAAGGTATGTGCCACCACCGCCCGACGACTAATACTATTTTAAAATAAAAACCTCAAGCTTTAATATTATGTACACAAAACTCAAGCAAGTCATTAGAAAAACATATTTCAAATCTCTCAGGTCAAATATGAGCCATTGATCCATACTAATATAGTAAAAATACATGGCCTTTTCTGAATTTTTAAATTAGACTCTAGGCATGAAGTGATTATCAGAAAAGATCCTATATCTTTTTTAATAAGCATAAATTATAACTTCAGACACTAATTTTTCTCCTATTAGATTTTTATTCTATGCTTAGATGACAGGGTTTACATTAATTTATTGGCTTAAATACATGTGTATATCAGATTATAAATATTATAGAGAGCATGTAACAAATGGTGTTAGAAGATAACATTTGTAGAGCAAATATTGTATAGAATTCAAATTTTTAAAAATCCATGGCCTGGGGTATGGCACAGTAGATGAAATACTTGCTGTGTTAGCATAAAAGCCTGATTGGGAGTCTCCAACATCCACAAAAATAGCTGGGCCTGACAGCATGCATATGCAATCCCTGGCCTGGTATATAGCGATCATTGGGTCCAAGTTTTGATGGCCTGTCACTGTAGCCAAAATGATGAGTTCTGGGTTCTATCAGAGTCCTTGTCTCTAAAATCAAACAACAAAAAAGTGATGAGCAATAAAAATCATACCAAACATTGACCTTTGGCCTTCAATAGCATTTCTATTTGTGAGCATTCCAACACAAAGTCAAGCATAATACATGAATACATTCATGTATACCAAACACACAATACATTTTAATAACTTAATAATGTGAATAAAATGCACATTTCAGTTCAGAAGTCAACTAACTACTTGTCAAATACATAGTAGCCACTTGTAGAGAGAATTTAAATTCGGAATTTCACTTTCATCAGTAAGAGTTCCACTAGAAAACATTAATAATGACTAAAATAAATTTCTGAGTTGTACTATCAATAATGTGTGGATTTTACTCGGATCTTATTTCAACAAACACCTGGAACACATGTTAACACACACACACACACACATACACACACACACTCACACACATATGTGTCAATTAAAATTTTAATATCAACCTGATGTATAGTTATAGGATTAGTATTTACTATTTTGCAAAGGGACTGTAATATAGTTATAAATAGCCTTTCTCATATAGATGTTAATGCACAGTTACAGATGAAATAATACAAGGATTTGAATTTGCTTCAAAGTTAAGAAATTAGAAAGAAAGGAAGTTTGGATATATGAACTATTTCTGTCCATAATTACTGAAGCTAGGTATTATACAAGAAAGACTAATCACTGTGTTCCTTGCATGTTTGCTTTAAATTATCCATAATAAATACTGATATATCTGATAAAATTGGGTACATTATACCAGGCATAGTGCTTCATGGCTTTAGTCTAAACACCCAGAAGCTGAGGCATGTGGATCTCTGTGTACTCAAGACCAGGTTGGTTGATGTAGTGAACTGCTATCGAGGACTGCTATGGTTGCATAGAGATATCCTGCTACAAAACAACAGGAATAACAACAACAAAAATAAACAAAACCATCTAGGGCAGGAGGATTGTAAGTACAAATACAATGAGAAAATTAAATAAGAATCAGACTTTTAAGAAATTATAGTTAATATAAACTTTCAAGTAAGATAGTAGGAATACACTAAAAAAGCTATGTATTATTGTATTTAATATTCCAATATGAATAAGATGACAGAAAAAATCATTTGAAATTAGTCATTTTTGAAAGTAATGTTAAAGGATGAATGAATATACATTTTAGAAATTAGAAATTTTACTAAAAGTAATTTGATTGAAAGTATGTTCAGATATTTAAGTGTATACAAACCATCATTATACTAGGTGAGGTGACATAGTCCTTCATTTTCAGCACTTTTGGAACCTAAGGCAGGAAGATGCTGAATTTGAAACCATCATGAACAGCAGGTGAAAACCTGTCTCCAGAATTAATTGCTATAAACATGTTTCCATTTGATCCAGATCAGCTGAGTCCATGAGCTTAGAGCTTAGTATTTTTTTTCTATCTAGGAAACTTCTATCTAGATGCTGAATTCAGGGTTTTCAAATGATACTTGAAATTTACATTCTATATTTTATTTTTCAGAATTGGAGAAATTTACCTAGCTCTTGTACCTGCTGAGCATTTTCTGTTATGCCATGGCCCTAGACCTTCAAAAAACTGCAAGAAACCTGTGTTTCTGTGCCTTTGTACTGTTCTCTCAAAGTATCTTTTATAGCCAACAGAATCTATGCTCTGAGGCTAGAAAACCAACCAACTTATGGTTATCTCAGCTCAGAGGGATGCCTTCTTTAGCCTTCAATATTAGGATTCCAAAACTATGATTTTTCTCTCAACCAGGCATTATTCTACCTCCCTTGCTCCTAAACCTAGGGAAAATGGCAGTATAATTGTTTTCATTGTTAACTCTTAATGTAAATTTCTTCATGAATGGTTTAATAGAGAAGCCATGTGTTAAATTCAAAGCAGTTTGTCAATCTAAACATTAGTTTTAAAATTTTTGCTTTATTATTTCTGTTATTAAAAACAATTAAATTTCTATAAATCTGTATCATTACCTGAAATACAAATCATCAATTGAATCTGTCTACATTTACACAGTAGTAGGTGAAAAGTAATAATTCTTTTTTAAGGAAATAAAGGTTTATTTTGATTATAAAATATTTATGTGCTTGTGTGTATGTGTGTGTGTGTGTGTGTGTGTGTGTGTGTGTGTGTGTGTGTTGCCTTCATGTATATCTATGCACCACATGGGTGAAATGCCCTTAGAGTCCAGAAAAGGTTGTAGAATCTCCTGGAACTGGAGTTACAGACTTGATAGTTGTCATATTGATGCTGGGAATCTATGGTAGAGTAGCTAGTGCTCTTAACAAGTAAGTTATCTCTCTAACTGAAATATTATATTTCTTTTATTTCTGGTTTGTCAATAAATAAACAGCATGAGAAAATTGAGAACTAAATTGCATTTATAGCTCTAAAGTTGTACTTCACTAATCATGAAATCCAAGTCTTTTTAGCACAATCACAAATTTCCATTAATATATATTTTTTCATAAAAAAGACCTAGTGTCACTACTATGAATGTTCCTGCAATCCAATTATCCATCTTCTCACCTGTCTGGATGAAAATGTCAGCCTTATAAAGTCTGGTGGCCATCATTACTAATCTTTGCTAAACCACCTACTTAATGACTGAAGAATCAAAGAATCATGTCAATGTCTCATGCCCTATTGATTTGTGGATTAGAGTTCAGATCACAAGGAGAAAGTGATGTACTAGCGTGAAGCAAAATATGTAGAGCATAAGCTGCCACTTATGGGATCTTGTTGAGCAGCCTCTGTCATTTCAGAAAGTCACAGCAAATGGACTAGCTCACAGCATGGCCTTGCTTTCAAAAGATAAAAGTATGCTTTACATAAAACAGGGCTATGCCTCACCTCATGTCAGTCCCAATGCTCACAGCTTGAATATACCTTTTCATTGGTCTTTGTCCCAGATAACTTTCCTCCTTAGATTTACATTGGATATTGATATTTCATTATCAGTCTTAGCATAGTAATGCTCTGCAGTGTTCACTGAAACTCAAATTGCTATGTCAGCAAGCTAGGCCTTCATGATAAAGTCCTCACCAGCTCCTCCCCTACCTATTCCCTTGGTATCTTTTGCTTTTGCCAACCTGGGATATAATTTTTAAAGTTTACATAGCTCCTTATGAGTGGTGTATCTTTTAACATCAGTCACTTTAGACTCTATGCAATGTAATACTTTCTCTGATGCTTTTTAATATTTCAATATTCTAGAAAGACTCACAATTTGATGACCCCTTGAGTCTTTTTGCTGTGTCTCTGAAGGAGTTCCTGTCACTTGGTGCTTGTGCTGTAGCTCATTGTGTGTGAATTTACTGACACATTTTCAGAATGTGTTTGGAAAGAGTTTGTGACAGTTAATCCTGGCCCTGAAGGGTGATTAATCATTTGAGGGATGAACAAGACATGTGGAGAAGGCAAAAATGATAAAGACAAGAACAGCAACTGTGTATTAAGCCCCTCAGGAGGAAACTAGCCCTGAGAAGAATAAAGACAAATGAGTGGCATGCAGTATGTGAGTTTCAAATTCCTTATTTGGAAAGTTTGAATAGCAATGATGGTATACAACTAAGACAAAGTATGACTATTAACACAGGACCAATGTCTATTGGTTCCTTCCTTTACATCCATTATCTCTCTTCCAGATGCCATGTTTCCCTAGCTGGATCAATGGACATGAATTAGTAGTACTGAATTTTAATCTGAAAAGGTACAAAGACAATATATTGAATTACTATTCTGTTCTTTTTAACTAGAACTATGATACTATAATCTTGTACAACTGAATTCACCTGGTTTTTGTTGTTGTTGTTGTTTTGTTTTGTTTTTGTTTTTGTTGTTGTATTTGTTGTTCTTGATTTTTCAAAATAGGGTTTCTTTGTATAACAGACTTGGCTGTCCTGTAACTTGCTTTGTAGCCCAGGCTAGCCTTAAACTCAGAGATGCACCTGCCTCTGACTCCCAAGTGCTAAGAGTGTACCCAACCTATGGTGAATTCATCTCTTAATTCCCCCATTTTTAACTCTAAAGCTATAGCAGATTGCTCTTCCCCCTTAACTTTCAGCTACAGATGCTGACAAGATTTCCCATAAGCAAAGAATTCTACTATGAATGCAAAAGAACTCTTTGTCAAAGCAATTACTGTCTCTAGTTCAACCCATCTGCTCCTTATCTTTACACAGAAGAAAACAATGAACTTCTCTTTGTGCAAGAGTGAGTTTTCTGTGGACATAAGAAAACATAAATGTCAACAACCTCCATTTGTATGAACCCCTCTCTATATAAATATAAACTTCGGTAGTTGTTGCATTCAATGAACTTGAAATGATATATGATGCATGTCTTCATTCTTCTTACTCTAGGTGAAGATTAATGTTCATGTCCACTTTTTATTCAATTTTGCATTATTTTCCTCAAAGAAGAGCCAAACAAAATTTGAACTATCCTACATTTTATATTCTCAGATTGGTTAGATCTGATCTAATTTGACCTCATTTCCTGAAATGTACTGGTGGAGGTATAAATACTTAGAGTAGTATAGTATAGAGTGGAGTAAAATATAGTATATTTTTGATAGACTACTTGTTTAAATACCAATGTTTTATAGTAAAAATTTTAAACATTATATTTTTTTTTCTGAACAAAAGTGCTTAAGTACATTTGAATTAAGTATAAAATAAATAAATTATTCTTTTTTTATGTTGAACCCAACTCATATTTTAGGTCTAATTTCTTAAGTCATTGTTAGCTAGGTGTCATGAGGTAATTTTATCTATCTGCACATGTGTAAACCTATCTAATAAGAAGATTACTATGAAATACACACTGATTAGTAATTATTGCATAGAGATTCACCATCAGATTTTTGCTCTTAGTAAACTGTGAATAGAAATCTAATTTACACTCAGCACCAGCTGTACTTCAGCAAAAGACACTACAGATATGTACAAGGTCTATTTGTTACTTATAGATTTGTGAGTAATGATGACCAGACAACAGCTAACATTTAGTTATTCTGTCTTGAATGTTTATTTTGAGAAACCAATTTAACTTCTGCTACTTTGGGAACAAAATCTTAAGTTGAGAAGGCCAAGGTAATTGCTTCTAAGAACTATGTTCTCTGGACTTCAAGTTTCAGTAAAAGAACTGACGGTTGGAACTCCATAGTATAACATATTTTTATTAATTCACTTCTTGACAGATGCTGTAATGATCTGAATGCAAAATGATTTCCATGGGCTCATGTATTTAAATACTTGTTCCTTTTGTTGGTGTTGCTGTTGCGAAGTTATGGAACTTTAGGAAGTGGAATCTTGCTGGAGGAAGTATGATACCAAGGGTGGTTTTGAAAATCTATAGCCTCAGTCCCTGCTTCCTGCTCCTGTGTGTGGTTAGAATGTGCTCCCTTGGTTTCCTTTGCCTACTGCCTGCCATGCCATCCTCCCCTTTGACACCATAAACTTGCTTTCTTAAGTTGTTCTGGTCATGGTATTTTATCACAACAACAGAAAATTAATTAATACTTAAGTTCTTTCCAAGATGTGAAAGTGGAAGCCAGTTTCATGAATTTCAGAATGAAGTAAAGATGTCAGAGACTAGGGTAGTGGTCATTGGTATATTTTGGCAAATAATATCACTAATTTCCACTCATTTCCTAAAAAATTTGTCTGGGGATAAGTTAATAATAATAGACTGAGTTATTTAGTGAAGGAAAATTCAAGGCAGCAGAACACTGAGTCTATGATATGGTTATTTCTGATTACTGATCTACAATGAAAAAGGTAAATACAACCTTGGCATCGCTCGTACATGTACTGCTGTATAAGTACTATACCCTAACCAATTACACCACTGGAGCATGCCACAAGATCATGATGGGGAAACTACAGAGACAACCAAAGTTGTGGGAACTTGTAGACAAGCTAGTGGAAACTAATGAAATTTAGATCAACAGCTATGGAGCTTCCTTGGGACTGGAATAGGCCCTCTGCAAAAGAGAGGCAGTGTGTAGCTTGGTCTGCTTAAGAGAACCCCTGGCAGTAAGATCAGGATGTATCCCTGGTGTAGGATCTGGCTTTTTGGAGCCCATTACCTGTGGTGGGACACCTTACACAGCCTTGATGCAGGAGGAAGGGCTTTGACCTGCCTCAACTGAGTGTAAAAGGCTTTGCTGACTCCCCACAGGAGACCTTACCTTTTGGAAGGAGGGAATGGGGGTGGGTTGATGGGGGAAGTTTGAGGGGTGGAGCGGGAGGAGGGAAGTGAGGGGGATCCATGGTTGGTATGTAAAATTGATAAAACATTTCTTCATGAAGAAAAAAAGAAGGGAGCAGAAGAAAGAAAGGAAAAGGGGTAAATAGGATAGAAAGATTTATATAATGTGGAGCTGGGAGAAGAAAAGAACACTAGGAATACCTCCTGATGACTGGTGCAATAGGAAGGGTGACTTGGAAAGTATGATCCTATCTAGCTAAGTCTTCAATATGTGAAAGAGATACTATGTCTATTTCCTGTTACTAACAAGCAGCTACTTAACAAAAATCTGCCTGCTAATGGAGCTCAAGAATATGAGTTCCTACACAAACTGGCAGCTGAACTTGGCAGTATTATCTATATGGTACTGGCTTTTGGTGCATAAAAGATAAAAGAATGTGTTTGCTGGGAGGGGGGGGCACTGGATTCTTCATACACAATTCCAGTTAGCAGTTTTTACTATGCAATGGGTGGCAGGACTGGAGTCCTTAAGAGAATGCAGTGAGAAGCCACAGCACGAAGTTGTTACAATGAAAACTGAGATATAGTGGGGCCTCCAAGATGTTGAAGATGCCACAGCTATGAAACATCTACCAAACAGAGCTGTACAAAGAGAGTAGAACAAGCTCAAGAAGGTGACATGTTGCAAGTTGAAAACCTAGAGAGATGGAGCTATCTCAGCCTTTTGAAACTAAAGCCATAGACAACAGGCATGCAGTCACAGGATTTTGAGTTTGCTTTGCTTGGTTTCAGTTTGGTGTTTTCTCACTATGCCACAAATCCTCTCTTTTGGATTGATAATGACCATTGTATGGTGAAAGTATATGATTTGTCTTTATATTTTATTGGAAGTCACAGATGAGATTGCCTTGTGTCCCAGAAGAGGCATTCTACTTTTAAACATATTGTTAAAAACTGTGGACCCTTTTGAATAAAACCAAATGTATTTTGCATCATGAAAAGATCATAAGTCTATGAAAGCCAGAGAGTAGAATGTGGTAGTTTGAATGAGAAATGGCCCCATAGGCTCACGTATATGAACACTTGTTCCTGGATGTTGGAATTGTTTGGGAAGATTATGGAAGCTTTAGAAGATGAAGCATTGCTAGAGAAAATGCATCCCTTGAGACGCACTTTAATGGTTTATATCCTCACCCTGCTTCCAGTTTATGATCTCTACTTCCTTTGTCTAGTTAAAAGTTAATGGCCAGCTTCCAACTCCTGTTGCTATCCATTGGGAACTCTCATCCTATTCTTATCCTTAATCTTAACCCTAACCCTAAACCCCAGTTATAATACCTAACCCTAAAGCCTTGAGTAACCCTAACCTAACCCTAACCCTGATCCTCCTTTGAGATCAACACTTAATAGATTATGTGGGTTGAGCAGCCAGCAGCGTCTGGCGGCCATGCTGACAGAAGAGCGTGCTGGTTTTTGTGGTGGCAGAAGAATCACAAGCCATGGTTACCTTTTAGAGTTTTATTCAGAGGGGAGAGAGAGAGAGAGAGAGAGAGAGAGAGAGAGAGAGAGAGAGAGAGAGAGAGAGAGGACGCACATGGAGGGGAGAGAGAATAAGGAAGGAGAGAGTACGGAAAAAGGGAGCACAGAGAGCGCATGCTCATTTTTTAGGCTGGGACACCATAGCAGGCTGGTAACATAATAAGGACATAATCCTTACAGACTGTATATATGATTGTGACCTTGACCTATTTCTTATTCTGTGCCTGGTTTTTTTTGACTTAGTATAATGACCTCTAGTGGCACTCATATTGTGTTTATTCAACATACTGATTTCATTTTCATTTTAGATATACAGATGACTGAGATTGCTGAATCATACTACATTTCTACTTTGTAAGATTTATTTTATTTTACTTATGTGTTTATATGCTTGTGTCTGTATTTGGGTGTATGTACATATGTTTAGGTCCCTGTGGAGGCCAGAGGTATTGGATGCTTTTGAAGCTGAAGATCTAGAAAATTAGGAGATGCAGGAAATAGGTGCTGGAAACAGAGCTTGTGTCTCAGCAGAAGCAATACATGCAACTGCTCAACCATCTCTCTAGCTTCTCAGTTTTTGAAAGGTATCCATACTGTTATCCAAAATTATTATACTGATTTCCATTCCCTTGTCAATTTGTCTGGGCTTCCTTCTCCCCATAAACCCACTTTGTATTGCTGTGAAGAAACATGATGACAGGGCAACTCTTATAAATAAAAACACTTAATTGGGTCTAGCTTAAAGTTCAGAGGTTTAATCTACCATCATCATGCTGTGAAGCATGACAGCACACAGATAGACATAGTGCTGGAGAGTTCTACATCTGAATCGGCAGGCAGGAGGAAGAGAAAACAACATTGGACCTGGCTTGAGCATTCAAAACCTCAAAACCCACCCCCAAGTAGCATACTTTCTCCAACAAGGCCACACTTACTCCAGCTAGGGCCATACCTCCTAATAGTGCTACTCCTTAATAGCCTGAGGCAACTATTTTCATTCAAACACCACACCTGCCAAAACTTCTTCATGTTATTGATAGCAGCTTTTGTCCTGGTGTGAGGTGTCAGTTCACTGTGGCACTTTTATAGTGATAAAGTGATAATGAGTATTTACTTATATACTCGTTGACCATTTAGATTTATTCTTAGAATACATGTATCTGTGAGTTGTTTTGTTTGTTTGTTTGTTTAGAAACATTCTCACCATGAATACCAATCTGGCCCAGAAAGCTCTATGAAGGTAGACTAGATTTTACTAAAACTCTCAGAAATTCATCTACCTCTGCTTCCTGAGACCTTGGATAGAAGGTATACACCACCATTCCTAGCTAGCCTGCTCCTTAACTAACTGCACTACTTTCACATGGTTGGAGTTTTGAAGTATGGGAGCTATGATATCATTGGGATATACACAGAAGTACACAGGGGCAAGACATTTTAATTTTTTTTCTTGTAGCCAGAATTTTCTCTGATCCCACCAAGCCATGCAGTCCCACAGTCATTTATAAAATAATCATTCAGAGGATTATATTAATTACCAAATGTGTGGACTGTGGCAGGATTCTTGCTAGCTCACTCTTATAACTTAACACATTTCTATTAATCTGTAAGTTGCCACGTGGTCATGGCATTACCAGTCTTCTGGCATCTTGCTGCTCCTTTGGCAGTGGCTGGCATCTCTCCAGACTTCGCACTACTCTCTGTCCCTTCTCTTGGATTTCCCACCTAGCTGTAAGCTTTCTTGCCTTAGGTCAAAACAGCTTGATTTACTAACCAATGGGGGCAGCATATATTCACAGCATACTGAAAGACATCCCACAGCATTTTCTGTTTAAATATGAAATAATAACAATGCTTAACTTAATATTTAACTCAAGTTACTGTTAAACTGTCTAGATTAAGTTTTCAGTTATTCTTTATAAATCAGTACTTGAAGTAAAAAAAAAAAAAATGAACCATATAAAGGAAACAAATTACTTTTCCGTCAGTATTGAACATTCAACATATAAGAAGTACTATCCATAGTATTAAATTTATATCCAAATAAGTTTATAACAAAAACAAAAGTTTAAATTCAGCGTTATGTGAGGTTTTTTTTCCTTGTAGCATGGATATATCCCTATGCCTTGGTAAGTTTTGACAATCACCACATTAATCTGGTTTGTAAGCAAATAGTTTTGAGACATTTTGCTTTTCTAGTTGTACTCTGAATGTTACCCCGTCTTCCATCCAGGAAGCCCTACTCTTTAAAGAAATATCAACTAAAGGGGTACTTGTCTATAGGCATGAGTCTTTATACAATATTTTGTTTTGCTGTGTTTTGTTTGAATGCATTCCAGAAACTTCCAGAGCTTACAAAAAAATGTGTTTATACCTTCCTCCCCTGTGTCAGTATTACTTTAAAATGCCAGGTTTGGAAGTAATGGACTACAATGTCCTGTGATTGTTACACAGGAATGAATGAACAATTAACACTTCCCTGGAACTTCAGTCAATGATGCAAAAAAGTACATTAAAAAGACATTGATTAACTTGATTCTAAAAGCAGGCACATGAGGGATATTACCATTCCTTCTGCCAATCTTTCTCAAGGTCTCAACAGTCTGAAATTTACTCTCAATAGACAATTTAGCACCATAGATTCACTTCTTGCCAATTTTTTTCCTGTAAGAAGTGGTTTACAACTCCCTTTCTCTCAGACATAGAGACTTTCTTCATACTATATGCTTCCATTTCTGAACAAAATGCAACAGGGTTTGAAAAACTAGTAGTTTCAATACTACCCTTACCTGAATGAAAGGACCACAGATCTTCACTTTTTTAAAATTCTTATACATAGACTTCCATGTACTTTTCTATAGCAATCTGTTATTTTCCTACCTAAGAAATGAATATCACAAACAACAGAGTAGAGAAAATATAAAAGAAACACCACATTTTAAGTTATTTTTTGGAAGTTTTGTGGAATGCAGGGCTGCTGTTTCTATGATGATATACCTTTGTGTCCTTACTGTAGCTCATTCTTCATTCCACTTTGTTGTGTCCTTTATAATGATGTTTTTGAAAAAACACTGACAAAGGGACATAAAAATGGGTTTCATAACAAGAGAGAAAACACAATAACTGACCAGAAAATAGTAAGGAAAGGAAATCTCAGTGCAAGATATCAAAGTCAACTCAAAATTCAATTCAAAATGTCTGATAGAACTTCATGTGCCCAGTTTCTATTTTAGAAGTTTACTTCGATATAAAGCACAGTTAGAAATCAGTCAGACTTTAATACTAGTGTAAAACTTTCTGAAACAAATATTCTTTCAAATTCTGTCAGTAGTATCGAGATAAAATGGTATAGTGAGGAAACAAAAATAAATTTTGTGTTTGTATGTGAACAGCTGGTTTGCTCTACTTAAAAGTGTCTGGTTCCTGGACTGAGAAAGAGTAACACTACTTCCTGAAATCAAGTGCTCTGTGACCCTATATTGGTATCTGTTTCTAACTGTAATATGAATTAATGTTACTATAAACAAACCCAGATAAAATTTACAATATCCAGGATGCTATTGGCATGATAAAAAATATGAGCAAGTATGAAAGTAGCTGATAGGAGAAAATTGAAAATTTTACTTGAAGACCAATGTGTGAGTACTGTTCTCTAAATTAGCAATATTCTCAGAGGGAAAAAAATCTGTGATTTCAATAGAATTCAAGTTGTGAATTATTTCCCCCACTAAAATAAAGAATAGGAAACTGAGGACTTAAAATTAGAAAAAAGTAACAGACACTATGAGAACACTAGTTATAAACAAAATGATAACTTCAGCTTTACCTATTTTCTCCACTATGAGTTTAATAAAATTTGGGGTGAACAGAAACATTTCCTTCCTTTTCCCATTCTCTAGTGTTAATAGAGCATCAGCCTGAATGGAAGTAGAGGTCTAAAAATCATAGAAATTACTCAACATTGAACAATATACAGAAACATGCTATGCTCCTTCCACTGGCACATAAACTTTAGGAAATCAAGAGAAGAAAATCATCAGAACAGACCCTCTCAGTGTGTAAAGAGATCAACAGCATCAAAATCATCTATATGTTTGCTACAAATGTATAAATGCAGATCTTCACTAACAAGATGCAAAATTCCTGTTTGTAACAGAGTTTCAAGTAAACAATTTCAAGAGTTTCAAGTGAGGCAGTTCAGAGAAATAAGAAACAATGGAATTAATATATTTAGCAGAAGAGGTAAAAACATGTGGTGAATCTCTGTTTAAAAACCTCTGTGTTTTGACAAAAATGGATGGTGCCATAGAGGTGAGAAGATGTGCCAGTCAAGGCATTCTTTCTCTAGCCTCCTCCTGTGGTTATTCCTGTCACAAACAACAAACAAACAAACAATGAAATTATTCAATATGACAAGAAATTACCATAGCACTAGGGATTTCAGATGTGATTCAACATGGCCAAGTTGACTTCTGTTTTCTTGTTTTATATCTTTATTATTACGACAATGATTGGTAGAGACTTATTTTCTTTTCTCTATTATTTTGCAAATGGTATTTTTTACACACTATTTACACTTTCCCAATTTTTCCCAGATCCTCCACACCTTTCTACCCACACAACTTCATATTCTTACTCATTTGGGATTTTTTTTTAAACAAGGTCAGTTAAAGCATAATTTTTATTCACTAGTCTTAGCCAAAACATGTTAAATTGTTCCATTTTTCTCAGACATTATTAATTTATTCACTAAATTCCCCTGAAAATGTCCAAAGTTTTTAAGAGCCCAAATGAGTTCTCAAATTATAAGACCTCCCTATCATAAATAATGCATAATACAATAGAAGCTTTTACATTGTGTTTATGTTCAGTACAATGGGGTTAGAGTGTAGGGGAAAGAAGAAATCAATAAACCTGAAGGATGAGTAGAAGACATTGAAATATTATAATGTCTTACCATGCTGTTACATTTCTTTTATTAACACTCATAATTAAAAACCTCCATGATGCAGAGCTTCCTATGAATCTTGTTACTAGTGATTTTGACTCCACTGTTCCCACCTACTGAACTGTGAGAAACTCCCTAAGGAACAATGTTGTGTCCATTTGCCCATTATTTCCCAGTTTCTTGTAAGAGATGCCACACAAGTAAATATTCAATAAATAGACGTTTAATAGAAAAAATACAATAGAAACTTTGGATATTTTCTATTTTTAATTGCCATTTTATTCATTTGTGTTTCTAACAAAAGTACAATAAGAAAATAAAAGTTTAATACATTAGCTTAAAAAATAATCAAACCAGCTGCTTAAAACAATGTTGCTGGGGATGTCTTTCTGTATGCTAGAATGGATTGCTCTGATTGATGGATAAATAAAACACTGATTGGCCAGTAGCCAGCCAGAAAGTATAGTATAGGCGAAATAAGCAGAGGGAAGAATTCTGGGAATTGGAAGGCTGTGTCAGGAGATGCTGCCGGGTGCCACTATGAGAAGCAAGATATAAAGATAGCAGTAAGCCACAAGCCACATGGCAAGGTATGGATTTATAGAAATGGGTTGATTTAAGATGTAAGATCTAGCTAGCAAGAAGCCTGAGCCATTAGGCCATACAGTTTTAATTAATATAAGCCTTTGTGTGTTTATTTGGGTCTGAGTGGCTGTGGGCCCAAGTGGGAATGGAGAAAACTCCAGCTACACAATGTGGTCTGGAGACGTTGTATATAGCCAACATGGACAGTGATCATGAAGATATGTTAAAACGCCTTCATTCTGAATACTCCAAAATGCTGTTTAGAACTTCAGGCTAATACTAGTCTAATTAGTTGCTGGACCATGAGGTGAACTGATTCCATAACTGTGGATATGGACATCTAGACAGTTCAAGAACAGAATTTAGAAGACAAAGCACAGGGATGAAAGAGATACACCACAGAACTAAGGGACTGTGTCAGGTTTTCTGTTGAGTATTAATCAAACATTTATAGGGGCCCCGTGAAACAGGAAAAACACTTCCTGCACTTTGCAGAGATAACAAAGTGAAACAAACTGGAAACTGCAAACTCATAAAGGCCCTGTAATAACTCCTACCACCTGAGTAACAATACTAATACTACAGTTACCTAGTTCTCAGGTAGGTGGATAAAATGTTAAGAGGTCTTTAGCCTTAGGATTGTGACAAAAATTAGCCCTTGGCTAAATGGTATACTGCTGTCACTTAACCAGGCTGAAACATAAGATTGTAAAAGATGAAATTATTTCCAACCAAGAAAGTTGGCCTAAAAAAATCAAATATTCATGAAAATACCTACCTAAAATGTCAAGCATGGAATAACAAAATTCCTAGGTATTCAAAACATATAAAATAGAACCTGTACCCAGGACAAATGTCTGTAAACATAATTGACTTGGAAGTGATATAAGTGTCAGCATTGAGGGGATTATATTAAAACAATTAGACTACTGCATTCTATATGTATGTGATATGCTACAAACATTCGTGTTAATTAATTAAGGATGTGAAATGTAATACAAACATGCAATGAATACTCAGAGTTAAACATTGAAAGACGAATTGTCAATTAAAATTGACAGCTTGGGGTTTAGTGTATTGAAGACTTATGAACACAAACCAGCCAATTCTAAACAGGAAGGGAGAGTTCTTTATAAAGCATGAAGGGCTATGGGAGGTAAGATCAGTATACTTCAGTTAATATGGCAAAACAAACTAACAAACAAAAAACCTGAGGGAATTGAAGGGGACTCAGAAAATTTCTGAAACAATACTGGCAGCATTTCTCTAAATCTGGAGGGAAATACAAACCCTGATACTAACCCAGACCTCAGAAGCTTGAGATCATGAGACATGTCTGTTAATGCTCTGCTGCTGGCCCTGGGTCACTAACCAGATCTTGAGATCCTTCACAGATGCCATTTTCCTCTAATGTTAGTATGTGTCACATGGAATTATTCTTCATGATAATCACAGTTCATCTCTGAGGGTCTTCATTTCCACCTTCCTGATTTAAAAAATGTAAAGAGTTCAAATGAGAGAAACATGTTAGTTGTATGAAAAGTCATAGTAAAGTAAAGAAAACTTCAATATCTCCCCTATAAAAATGTCTAGGGAAAAAATTAATGTTATCAGACCATAGGTGTCTTTTTATATAAATAGGCATTATCCAATGAGAACAGATTTTATGTATATGGACTAAGGCTAAATTAGTCATAATTCAGATGTCAGCTCCTCTTCTTATTGTCTAAGGATGCTGTGACTCACCCTTTCCTTGAATCAGTTTCCTCATTGTTAATGGAGAAAGGTGGCTACATTATCACATTGATATAATAACCATTATTTTATATCTATGAAACAATATATAGGGATAATATGTCACTTATGATGGATACTATTTAGTCTTGACAAGTGAGAAGTAACAATCTTGAAATCCTTCTTAATGTCCTGAACTTTATCAGTTTATGTATATTTTATCCTCTATTCCTTTTATGTTTCCATTTGCTCTTATAAACTTTTTATTAAAATTTTGCTATTATAGAAATTAAGAAAACATTATTATGTAGTTGTTTCCATTCTACATAGATTATAGTGATTTCCTTTTTATTTAACCATTTCTTAGTATTTTATATGTTATTTAATACCATTTCTAACAAAATCCTCATAGTAAAATGTTTCATTGCTTCTTGTTTAGCTAACCTGCACTACTAAGTGGTAATTCTTATGAAAGGGGAGAGAGAGGTGTGGGAAGAAAGGGAATATGTTGTCATTTTTCCATATGAATTATCTTACTCACTATTTTACATTCCATTGGTCTCGTCAGAAATACCACATAAGACTCGAGATCTCCTGTTATGCAATTCTGCTTTTATCTTTCTGAATCACTATTTTAAATGCATCCCTATAACTTGTTCACAAATCTTCAAAGTTTTTTTTATTGTCCAATAAAGCCTAACCAACTTAGATTGGTATTTATAACATTTAATAATGTCACCCGAAGTAACTGTCCAGTATTTCACTATGGTATACATCTTGCTACATGTGACTCTTCTCTGAAATTGCCTTTCTTCAAATCCAAATTACTACAAAGATCCTCCCAGCAACTTTCCACAGTCATGTTCACCTCCACAACACTGTTTGACAGGCTGTATTGCTCAATTGTCCTATGTGGAGAATGTATGGTTCCTCCAATCAAGAGCTGTGCAGGTGCAGAACACTGTGTCCAACAAACCAGAAATAGCCATGAATTAATATCTTTCATGAATCTATAACTGATAACTCAAATGTCCTCTACAATATTACTCACAGCTCTGCTGTTTTTGTTTGCTTTTTTGTTTTTAGATATTGTAACTTAATTACAATATTTCTCTTTCACATTCGCAACCTTCTAACTCTCCCATAGGTTCTCCCTGCTTTCCTACAAACTCATATCCTCTTTTTTATTAGTTGTTATTGCATGAATATGTGTGTTTGTATATACATATATACTCCTAAATATAATCTGTTGAGTTCTTATGCTACTCATATGTATGATTTCAGGACTATTGGGGACTTGGCAGGGTGTGCTCTTTCCTGGGGAGTAGTATTGTTTTAAGGTAGAATCAAATTTTGTTCTTTACCCTTAACGTATTTTTGAATTTTATTTTGCCAGATTATGCTGTCCATTGAAGCAAGAAGATTTTCATTAAAGACAAGTTCAACTCACTCAGTCCTCTTCAGCAAGGTCTTCACTATCTTGTGATGTTGATCCCAGTGCATCAAAATAAATCTCTTGGGAAGAAATAGAAACCAACTGGGGCTTTCTCATTATTCCTCCTTTTGGAAAACATTTGTTCCCTGTCACCTTTTATTGAGGGAGTTCGGCAATGTTTCCCATTTTACATTGTAAATCATTGCAAGCATTCCAAACAAATTTCTTTATGCATAGGAGATCCTTAGTTTATCACAAAGTGTTAAATAATATCATTTTAGAGATGAAGAGGTAGGTTGGGCCCCCTGAAGATTCCTTGTTCCCACAAACATTGATGTCTGTAAGACTAGCAGCTCCGAGACCCATTACCTAATCTCACCTTTCACAGTTCTGTCTGATCTAGGTGACTACTTTAAAGCTTCATTGGTTTTCTGATAGTTTGTAGCTTGTAGTTCATGTTCCCAGAGCCTTTCTTTGTACCTATATTTGACATAAGTCCAGAAGACTTCAATTAATGCAGGTTGACATAACTTCTCTAAGCCCCACTTTCCATTTCCCTCCTGCTAACTCTTAATGGTTACTCACTAGGTTTTAGGAATTATTCCTAGAATCAAATGAACAGACACCAACCTTCTAACAGGACGTTTTTCAATGTCACCATTACTGCATGCTATACCCTGCCCTTTCTCTTCTGCCATTGGCCCATTCTCTATGGCCCATTCAAGCAGCACAATGCATCCTCAGAATTAAGACACACTATGCCTAATCTAACCTTTTGACCTGTTCAAGATCAAAGTTGATATTTTGAGTTCTTTATTCCTACACACATGTCTTTTATTGAAAGTGGAATTACAAGCCTCCTGGGGACATAGGAAGGCTTTTGTATCTCTCATTTATTCCCAGGTTTTATTTCATATCATGCTAAAATTTTGATTCCAAGAATAATGATGAACATGTACTTCTTGCTGAGTAATTGTCATTATATCATGAACTCTTATAATAAAATTTGTGTAGATAGATTTTTTTTAATTTATCTCATCCATTAACTCAATAAAAAAAATTTATATGACCTTTTTCAATGAAAACTTAAGTATTAAAAATTAAGGTACTCAATATTTCACTGCTATGCTTTATGTAAATTATACTTTAATGATCAAGAATTGTGTTACCTTTCCTGTTTTTATATTGTTGGCTATTCATCACAGTCATTTGTAATTTCATTTAAAATTTTTGTCTTCATAATCATCAATTAAAAATTATTTCTGGAATTGTTACTAGTTTTTGTGTAATCATTTATACCTCATGGAGTTTGTAACACTGAGAGTCTCTCTCTCCTCTTCCCTCTCCATTTCCCTCCCTCTTTCCTTCTCTCCACCTTTCTCTTCATTCTCTAACATATTAGGATCAAGTTCTCAAGAGTTAACTGGTATAAAATATCAAGCTTACCAAACATTTTTTTATATTATATAAACAGAAATATATTACTTCCCCCAAATCAGTAAATATAATATTAATGCAGGGAATTTGACCTGACCTATCAACAACCTGTTTTGGTTCACCTTTTAGCTGCCCCTAGGAAATCTGGTGGTCCTACTGTCAGAAAGTCACAATAATGATGTTGAAATTAGTGGATGCACTCTAACATCATAACTCAAGAAATCCTTCTGTCACTGCATCTGAGTAACTGAGGTTTATATGCTGCTGCCACTGCACTTCCAGTGAATAATAGGAGCTCCAAACTCAGTGAAACTGTGGAACACTATAGAACTAGTGTTTATAATTCTGTACTTAGATTAAATTTATTTTAAGTGATTAATATAGTAGCAACAATAAAATTATTATATTCACTAGAACTACAATTGTCAAATTATACAAGTGTCAGTTGGAGATGTCTATAGTTATATAGCTCTATTGGTGCGTGTGTATGCACATGTGTGTGTGTGTTTGTGTGTGTGTGTGTGTGCACGTGCATGGGTGTTTGTGTATGTGCATGTGTGAGGAATTAAAGAATAGATTTCAATAATATAAAATTAATAGTAGCTCATTATCATCCATGTTAAAATTTATGCAAAATTACAATGCACATACAATTGTAATTTTTCAAGGATGAGAGATGGGTGACCAGCCCAGAATAAAAAGTGAGAATGTATTAGTTACTTTTATGTCAACTTGACATATGCTAGAGTCATCAGAGAGGAAGGAGACTCAGTCAAGAAAATGTCTCTGTAAGATTGAGATGCAGGCAAGCCTATAGGGCATTTTCTTACTTAGTGATTTATGTGGGAGTGTCAAGCCTGTTGTGGATGGTACCACTCTGGGATGCTGGTCTTGTGTTCTATAAAGAAACAGGCTGAAAAAGCCATAAGGAGCAAGCCAATAAGCAGCACTTCTCCATGATGTCCATGTCAGGTCAAGCCTCCAGGTTCCTGCATTGTTTAAGTTCCTGTCCTTCAGTGGTGAACTGTGCTGTGAAACTGCAAGTCAAATAAACTCCGTCTTCCCCAACTTGTTCTTGGTCATAGCATTTCATCACAGTAATAGTAAGCCTAAGTAAGACAGAGGGAGAAAAACAAACTTACCTTTTCCTGCGTTTATCTGCCTTGGATCTTAGCCATTGGATGGCTTTTCTCATACTGAGTAAAGGAACTCCCTAAATAAAATAATTATCAAAGCAGAAACACCTTCACAGACATACCTAGAAATATTGCTTTATTGGCTCTCTGGGAAATATTTTATCTAAACATGTCCCCTAAAATCAACCAAAGGACTTGTTACCAGTACAATGCTGTTCCCATCAAGAATTTACTTGATAATGTTACTTTATCTAAAAGGGAAGACAATTCACATCACAGAACAATAACAAGTAAATGATGGACATATAAAACAGAGTCTGAAAATTCCTTCTTCCTCAAATAGCCTGCTCTTTTCACTCAAGACAGCTTACTAATGGCATATAATATAAAAGCAACCAGGAAGTTCTAGTTTCACTAATTTTTTAATGTAGACTCTATGTTCACCTATCTCTGTCTTCCATAATTAAGCTCCCTCCATTTTTTAAAATTCACCCTTTCAGTTTCTTAATCCTGCTGTTTCCATCCCTATTGCTTCCTCCCATGATCCATTTTTACTTTTCTGGTTTCTTTAGTTAATCTATATTATGCACTCACATTTGAAGATTGAATGCTAGGATATACAGATGACAGAGGACATATGATATTTGTCTTTCTGAGACTGGGTTATCTCATTTAATATACTATTATTTTCTATTTCCATCTATTTTCTTGCAAATTTCATTATTCATTTTTCTTAACAGCTGAATAGTATTACATAGAATATATGCACTACATTTCCTTATATATGTGTATATTGAAGGATATTCAGGTTTCCTAGCTATTATCAATAGAGTGGCAATTAACCTGGCTGAAATTCATTGTCACTCAATTATATCTTGGGTAAGATTTTGAGTCCATTTGGCATATGCCAAGTAGTTGCATAGACGGGCCATATACTAGATTTGTTTTTAGCTTTTTGGGAATTCTCCACAATGATTTCCAGAGTAGCTAGACAACTTTTCAATCTGACCAACACTAAATTGGGCACTCTTTTTCCCACACCTCCTCTGTCATCTGTATGTCAGTTGCTATGTTGATCATTTTTGCTGAAGTAAGATGAAGTCTCGAAGGTGTTTTGACATTTTTTAGTTCTCCTTTTATGAACTTTCTGTTCACATCTATAGCCAATTGTGCAAATGGATTATTTGAATTTTGAAATTATTTTCATATTATTTTTAGTTTTTTATAGGTTCTGGATATTAATCTTCTGTCAGATGTATAACTAGAAAATATTCTCTCCAATTCTGTGGGCTTCCTCTTTATATTTGACTGGTGGTTTTTTAGCTATATGGAAGATTTTAGTTTAATAAGATCACACATGTCAATTTTTGGCCTGAATTTGTAAGCAAAAGGAGTCCTATTCAGAAAGTATTTTCTTTCACACATATCATGGAGGGTACAGTCTATGTTACCTTCTATCAGTTTTAGTATTTCCAGCCTCACATCTAGGTCTTTTATCTATGTAGAGTTATTTTTGTGTAAGGGAGTAGATACCAGTATAATTTCATTCTTCTTCATGTGTACATCAATTTTCCCAGCACCATTTGTTGAAGATGTTGACTATTCTCCAGTGTATGGTTTTAGCCTCTTTATCAATGATTAGGTAGGTATAGTAGTATGTACTCACAATGAGTCTTCTATTTTGTTACATTAATCTACACATGTGTTTTTTTTTTGTTGTTGTTTGGTTGGTTGGTTTTTTGGTTGTTTTTTGTTTGTTTGTTTGTTTTTAGTACCATATTCCTTCTATTACAAATGCTCTGTAATATACCTTGAGGTCTAGAATGACAGGCAACCCCTGTCTTGGCTGTCTAGGTACTTCTAGTTTCCATATGAATTTTTAGGATAGTTTTTTTTTCCTTTCATGTCTATGAAGAATGAAATGAGGATTTTCATTTGTGTTGCACAAAATCCATAAATGGCCCTTATCAAAATAATAATTCCACTAACTCCTTAGCATTGGGTATCTTTCCATATTTTTCTAGTGCTTTTTTCCTTTTATTTCTTCAGAGATTTAAATGTCTTATTTTAGAGGTCTTTCCCCTCTTGGCTAGGGTACACTTCAACATTTTATTTCCTTTAGTCTGCTTTGAGTAGCAATATGCCCATGATCTCTACCTTTTTTAAATTTTTTACTTTTGTATAAAAAGAAGCCATTCATTTGTAAGCTGTTTTTTACATTGTCACTTTGCTGAAATTGTTGACCATTTCTAGTTTTCTTGTAGAATATTTGAGGTCACTCATGTATAAAGTCACATCATCTGCAAATAGGGATAATATGACTTCCTCTTTTCCTGTTTGTATCCCTTCAATTTCCTCCCCCTGCTTTCTTGCTTCTGGTACTACTTTGGGCACAGTACAGAAAAGTAGTGAGGATAGGGGACATCCATGTCTTGTCACTTATATATCTGGGATAGCTTCAATCTTTATTTTTATTTAGGATAATGTTGTCAGTCAGGTTCTCATGCATAATTTCTACTATGACCACATATGTTTCCCCTGGTTCTCCTCTCTATAAGAGTTTTATCATGAAGGATGTTGAATTTTGTCAAAAATATTTTTTTGCCTTTACTATGATTATCATGTGACTTTTGTCTTTAAGTCTATGTATGGGATTCATTACAGTTACTGATTTGCATATGTTGAACCATCCTTGTATCTCTCTCATAAAGCAAACTTGGTCATAGGGAATAATATATTTGATGCAAGTCTATATTCCATTTGGATGTATATTACTGAAGATACTTATATCTATATTCATCAGGAATATTGGCCTGTAGCTTTCGTGTTTCGGTTTTGGTATGAGAAATACTGGCTTAATGAGAGTATGAAAGTGTTCCTTCAGTTTCTGTATTTAATAGTTTTATGTGTATGTGTGCTTTGTCTTCATGTATGCATGTGTTTGTGGCCAAAGATTTCAGGAGAAAACATTAGATCCCCCCAAACAAGAATTACAGAGGGCTATGATCTACCATGTGTGTGCTAGGAATTGAATTTAGGTCCTCTGCAAGAGCAGCCAGTTTTTAGTGCCCAAACTAAACATTCTTAAAATCTCAAATGAATTCTAAAGTCCAAAGTAAATTAGAGTTGAAACAACAGATTGTTCATATTTGAGTAGAACATTTTAATTTACAAATGCATATTGTCCTCTCCCTCTCCCTCTCCCTCTCCCGTGTGTGTGTGTGTGTGTGTGTGTGTGTGTGTGTGTGTGTGTGTGTGTGTGTGTAACAAATATTGCTGTAGTTGAGCTGGTGGTGGTGGCACATGCCTTTAATCCCAGCGTTCTGGAGGCAGAGACAGGCAGATATCTGTGAGTTCAAGGCCAGCCTGATCTCCAAAGCATGTTCCAGGAAAGGCTCAAAGCTACACAGATAAACCCTGTCTTGAAAAAAAACATGCTGTAGTAATGCACAATCCACTCACTCTTTCTCCATATTCATGAACAGGAATTAGATTCCTATAACTGCAGGTACATTACTCTGATTAGTAAGCTGCTACACTCTTGAGAAAGTATTAAAGAAATACTGCTTAACCAACAAAATGTTCAACTGTCCCAAGAAAATTCCATTTAATCTTGCATCACCACCCATGTGTGACTAACTATTATTTACCCCCTCATGCAGAACAACACTGAAGATCATGTTTGACCTTTGAGCTTCCTATCCTATTTGGATGGAACTAAATTTAAGGGATCCAGCTTACCAGCATCTTACTCTGTTTTCTCTTCTCTCTTCTCCTCCCTGCCCACTCCTCTTCCCTCATCTCCCCTCCCCTTCCCTTCCCTCTCTTCCTCCCTTCCCCTTCTTCTCTTCCCTTCTCTTCCCTTCTTTTCCCTTCTCTTCCCTTCCCTTCCCTTCTTTTCCCTTCTCTTCCCTTCCCTTCCCTTCCCTTCTCTTCCCTTCCTTTTTAAAAGCCATGTCAGGAGAACCTAACATAAAACAGCAACAGATCTTATTTAGCCTTTCAAGCTCTTCTTACAATAAAGAAAAGTTGTATTTCTTTCTCCACAAAGAGTTTGGAGAAATGTTCTAAAATTGTCAGTCACAGAGTCATTTTAAAGAGCATAATAGCTTTTGTATAAAAGACAAGAAAATTAAGAATATTCTCACAAGTAGCAAAGACTATAATCCTCAGTTAGCAATGGCACCTAGGTGAGTGACTTTCTTGAGTCATGCTATCTAAATGTGTAAATGATTAATGACAGACAGCATTAAAGGACAGGGCATGTGAACGTAGTTTCCACTTGTGTCATGTTTGAGCTATAGAAACCTCCCTTCACTTTTCTGCTCTTAAAGATAATTAATTGTAAGTTAAAAACAAAGATGATAATCAGTATATCACAGTGAATAGAAGGAGGCTTGTATAGTTTATGTAAAACTATATGCAAAAACAAATATTAATACATCTTGTAATTTTCTCATTTCATGCCATATTAGATAACACATAAATGTACACACTGCTAAAAGCTACAAGGACTGTCTTGTTTCCTTGATTGTACCAAACATTAAGCAGTCATTTTTCCTACTCTAGCCCTCTGATGTCCATTTTTTTAAACATTTTCTTCAGAATTGGCATTGAAATTGTTTCTCTGCTGCTCTGAGATATAAATCTTTTGAAACAGCATATCAGTTTTGCCACTAAGAAATGTCATTTTCAATGACTTGGGAGCATGCTTATGTAATATAATCATCAAGCCATATCCTGCCTGCCCCTCAGTCTATGTGGGAAGGTTCAGAGGACACTTTGAAAAAGCTACACATTTCCATGAGAATATTTACTTTTTCTTTAGACAAAAGGAATTAGCAAAAACACAGAAGTTTTTTAACAGCGCCCTATATTTGCTTCAGCCAACTTGAGTTCAGACTAAATTATGGCTCCTCCATTTACAGCAATACACATATTTGAAAAGATGTTTTTTTAGTATTTTTTTCCTAGTACAATTTTTGCTTTGACATTGTTAACTAACATTTTAATGCAAAAGTTTTTCTTTCTTAAATGTTTTAATACATATAAGGAAATGGAGAAAGAATGCAATAAAGAAATCAAAAAGAACCTTAAAAGCTCATAAAAGATAGTGGAAAATATCTTCATTAAGTGCCAGATATTACTCATTAAGTTAAAGAGTTTGGAAAGTTGAGTATTTCCTGTAAAATTATGGTACCTTGGGATATGACAGATTCTTTAGAGGTCCAGATCCAAAGTTTACATACTCAAGATACAGTGGCCATATTTTTCTGAGACATGCATAGAAAAATAAATAACAAAGTGGAAGTAATCCTCTCCAATATTGTTCAAATATCAAAATATATAGCCACCCTCCTGAGTGCATTGTAGTTTTCTGTCTAACCCAGAAAGAATCGTCATTCCTTCTGTCAAAACACACTGAAAATTATGAGAGAAGTATTGGCAAAACTGCTTCTTACTGCCAGTGATGAATAAACCCAACAATGTCCCCACACTAAGCTATTTGTTTTCAGCAAAGCCAAGTGAATTGATGGCTTATCAAAAAGATTCCAAGAATTAACAACCTCTGGAAAGGTAAGGCCACTTCTAGGTGTTACAAATTCATAGCAGTTGTCAGAAAACTGACCACAAAGAATATTCCCCCCATAAATATTCATGTGAAGATTTCTTTCTTCCTTTCTTAACATGCCATTTAGCATTTGGGAAACTGACATGGAGATATTTACTAAAATTTTAATTTTAGATTATTTTACTATAAAGTAATAATGCCACATATTAACATAAAATTAAGCAAACAAGAAAAGAAAAATCATCTAAAATCAACTACAACTCACAATTCAGTTTTTAGAGACTATAAGAATACAGATTTGTATAGAATATTTTGTTTTCTTTTTACCTTATAATATAAAACAGGTCACATGTATTATCTATACTCAAGCCTTTAATTTGAGAAATTCAGTTTATAGATGAGTTTTCACTATTATCTATGCTTTAATTGCAAGCCTTTCATAGCTAACCTCTTTGTCAGCTTTTCCACATATCACTGTCGATAAATTTCTGGAAGAGATGCTTAGTCAATAATCATGTCAATTTAAAATACATCACTGTCTCTTATTGGAATGCCCTTCATATGGTTTGTACCAATTCTATTGCTGTTTATACTATGAAAAAGTTCCTTAATTTCTGACTTCTAACAGTATGGAGGTTTCAAGTCTCCCTGGTATTTCTACTAAATTTGAAAATGTAGACCAACATAACACATAAAAATTATGTTTACTTATTATACACAATGCACTACACAGCAACACACAAACACCAATTTCTGAGACTTTTAGTCTATTTCAAGAAGAATTTAAATTGATTTCAGTTTAATTTCTTTATTTCACTAATTCAGAGCATAGTAAGCCAGCCACTCTCCTAGCTACTGTTAATAACACAAAGATAAATATAGTCATTTCTACTTTTAACTCCTTTGCCATTTAATAGAGAATATAGCCATGTGAACAATTTGTGTGGTTTATGTACAAGACAGAATAGAGTCTTTGTTATTTACAATGCAAGTAGAGTATTACTATGCTTCACAGGGGTGAATAAAACATGCCATTAATTCTTGGTGAACTGGCCCATAAGATTTCATGTAGTGACCATTAGTGTGGAGAGCAAAATGAGAAGGAAAGTGAGGGCAAGTGGAAGAAAAATTGGAAAACATTCTGGAGTCACAGAACATGATAAAGCTGACCATGAAGACATAAAAGTATATGATGTTTTCAAAAAGTGAGATAGCAGAATTGTAGGAAGATTTACTTTTACTATAGACTGAGGACATTTAATTAGAGGTGCCCTTATTGTTCCAGATATAAACATACATGCTATAATCTATAATATACGGTAGTTCTGTCAGCTTTCCAGTCAGTACTGCCTGCAAGGTTACCAGTCCATTCAAAAAAGTTCACACACACTTTGTAGAATATTACTTGTTATTGTTTTAATTTTTTAATGTATAAATAGATGTAAATAAGTTTAAAGAAAAGCTGTTTGTATCCTTTGCTTTGTTCCAAAATCTCTAAATATGTAAAGTCTATTTGTATGTGTATGATTGTATTCTAAAAGTTTAAAAGTATAATTCTTCATTGAGTTGTTAGAAATATGTTGGAAGTATAATTCTTCATTGCTGTTGGAAAAAGAGCATTGTAATAGCCTTGAATAACAATGGAGGTACACCTGTGCTGTCATAACTAATAAATATTTTGACAGAAACCTTGTTCATTTTTTTCACTAAAATGAGACATGAATTAATGTAGCCATTTACCATCACATATGGCTGTGGTAGTATTTTGGTAATAATAATTTTAGGAACTGTGGCAGAGGCTAATGTGAAGATCACTCTTAAGGAAAACAAGACAACTGGACTAATGATTTCTAAACTGCTAATTATACACTGGCTATGCGTGACTGTTTCCTACTTTTTAGACATCCCCCTGCCAAAGCTGTGCCATGAGTACTAAATGCTTGTTCTTACCTGTTCTCAAAAGGAAGAAGGAAGTTCAATGGAAATTTTGCCTTGTCACTTGATATATTGCTTTAATCATTTTGTTATTTTAATCAATGTGCACATGTGCTCAGAGAGATCTGATGAGCATAATATAATGAATGCCAAAAAATAACAAGCAGGAAAACCTCTGGGTCTTCTTCAATTCCAAAATATAATGTAATCTCTGAACTAAATGAAAGTGTCCCTGGTTCAATTTGTGTGAAAGAACATGATCAATTTGTCTCCTTCCAAAGAGAAATCAAGGAAGCAAAATGTAAAAGGAAGTTGGAGCCTCAAATATATGCAGAGATGCTCTGAACATGTCAAATAAATGTCACTCTCACCTGAGGAAAATAAGGAATAAATGTTTCAGAGGTGCACAGTCGTGTCCTTCCACTTGGCATTCTGAGTGAACATAGAGCACATTAAGGAATCCGTAAATGAACCCACTGGAGTGAGATCTTCTTTTAAGTTTTTATTCAAATGGCCATGTGATTATTGTGATGTTGGTGGTGTGTCACTCTGCCTTGCTGGTTTACTGGTGCCAGACACCATACTGACGGCATTAGAGCATTAGCCCATTGTAATCCTCATAGTATCTCAGAGGAGAGAGAGTTGTTGTTATCTTCATTTTAAAAAGAATATAAACTAAAGCTTGGTGATTTTAAGTTACAGAATTGGGTTAAAATACACAAATAAGTTGAAAGGAAACTCGTATCCACTGCCATTCTCTGAAATTGTTTCATATTTAAAGTGGTGTGTGTGTGTGTGTGTGTGTGTGTGTGTGTGTGTGTGTGTGTGTGTGTAATTAAGTTTAAGAAGAATAGATTTGTTATCTTCAGGCCTTGGAGTATTCCTTGCCTCACATGCTATGGCTGCATACCAAAGGAAAGCCAAAAACTTCCCAGGATGTTCACCTGTATTTATTTATTTGTTTTATCACAGTGGTTCAATTTCTCTGAAAGCTCTTCCCGTATTTAATAATTAATTTATGAAACGTATTTCCATTAAGTAACTTCTGTTCCCTTCCTAATTGAGCATCAGATTTGTGTTTTGATGAGTTCTTGCCTGTGCCAGATATCAGGGCTGCTTGGATGTACACATGAAGATCTTAGGTAGGGCTTTTCTTTATCCCCTAACTGTGCTAGTTAGTCTTATAAACTTGACACAAACCTGCATATATCTGGAAAGAGGGAATCTTTGTTAAGGAAATGCATCCACAAACTGGGGCCTGTAAGCACTTCTGTGGTCTTGACTCAAGTTTGATGTGCAAGGGACCATTTCCTCTGGGTGCTGCCATCCTTGGGCAAATGGTTCTGGGTTTCACTATAAACAAGAACAAGGTTGTAAGCAGTGTTCTTCTATGGTCTGTGCTTTAGTTCCTTTCTCCAGGTACCTGCCTTGAGTTTCTTCCCTGACTTCTTCCAATGATGGACGACACTGTAGAAGTATAAAACATATAAATCCTTTCCTTCCCAAATTGCTCTGGGTCCATTCACAGCTGTAGAAATGTAACAAATATGCATACACATTATTTAGTTAATATCACATGAACAGATAGCAATTGATGGTTTCTTTTCTCCTGTCTACCTCTCTTTTAAAAAATGTAATAATTTCATTAATTATTTGAGAATTTCACACACTGCACTGTGTTCATATTTACCCTCCACTGCTGACTATAATTCTTCACAGATCAGCCTCACTACTACCTTTAAAATTCATATCCTCATATAAAAACAAAAACAAAAACAAAAACTCCACCTAGTGGTGGTGGCACATGCCTTTAATCCCAGCACTCAGGAGGCAGAGCCAGGAAGGTCTCTGTGAGTTCAAGGCCAGCCTGGGCTACCATGTGAGTTCCAGGAAAGGCGCAAAGCTACACAGAGAAACCCTGTCTTGAAAAACTAAAAAAAAACTCCAACTTCAATTTTTGCAATCCATATTTTCACAGACATGAGGCTATACACTGGATCATGGTCAACCTACCAGGAACCACACCCTTAAATAAAATCGATTCTCCCCATTTCCAAGAAGTCATCAACTGTCCATAGCTTCTCAACTGGGGTAAGAGTCCATAATCCTCTTCTAACTCCAGGCTAGAATGCTGACAGGTTTGGTCTTGTCATATCTTGGGTCAGAAACCACACTACTGTGAATTCATATGTCAACATTGTGTGATATATGAAAAATACTGGTGTTTTCCTTTCCTGCCTGACTTCTGGATCTTATAATCTTTCTGCCTCCTGTTCTGTGATAGTACCTGAGCCTTGAGGAGGAGGTATTATATAAGTGTCTCATTTGTGACTAAGCTGTTCACAGTTACCTTTGCTGTGCAGTTTAAGCAGTTATGAGTTTCTCTTAACTGCCACTGACTGTACACAGAAATTTCAGTAATGAGTTCTGAGAGCTATACTAATCTACGGGTGTAGAAATATGAATTTAGAATTACTACATCTCTTAACAGAAAACCTATTAAGACAAAATGGGGATACAAAAGGAAAAGTATTGAGTTCATTTACCACTTTAAAGGGAAGTTTAAATGAATTCAGAAAAATATTAAAAAATAAGATACACTCTACCAGGAGAAAGTTAACAAATTTATTTAAAAATTGGGCAAAAGAATGAAAGAGACACCTCATAAAAAGATGTGCAGTAAGCATATGAAATGATCCTTAATGTGTTAATTGATGGAATTCCTTACAAAAACAGCAGTGCATAATCACAACCAATATTTTTGAAGGGCCAAAATGAAAAGAAGTCACATTGTACTCTGCCAAGGACTTAGGGCAACAGTAATGCCCCTAACTGATGGAAAGTGGGAAGAAAGGTCTTAGCATTGATAGCATCAATTTGTGGGGGGTTTTGTTGTTGTTGTTGCTTGTTTGTTTGTTTGTTTGTTGTTTTTTTTTACATTCTCCTATATTTGAATTCACCAGGAGCACTCTGTGGCAATTACCACAAAAAACTGAAAAATGCATTCATATTAAAACCTTGAGCACAGGTGACTATAGCAACTTTATTCAGAAATGCCCCACTCAGAATCACCAAAGCATCCTTCAGTAAACATGAATTAAAAAAAAAAAAAACCTGTGGTAAATGCTGACAATAGAATACGATTTAGCACTGAAAAGAAGTGCACAGTCACACAATGAGAACTCATCTCTCTCAGTTACGTTCCTATTGCTATACAGACACCAGAACTAAAGAACTTGTAGATGAAAAAATGTATTGGGACCTATAGTTTTCGAGGGTTAGTTGGAGTGCATGACCCCCCTGGTGGGAAGCATGGCAGCAGGCAGGTAGGCATGTCACAGGCACAGTAGTTGAGAACGTGTATCTGATCCACACGCAGAAGACAGAGAGAAAAAAAACTAACAGGAAACAGCATTGGTGTTTGAAAACTTAAAGACTCAATGTCCATTCTCAGTAACACACCCCTCCAACTTGGTTACACCTCCTAATCCTTCCCAAACAATTCCACCAACTGGAGACCAAGTATAGCTTTGAGGATTACTCTCATTCAAATTGTCACATAGTCTGAGGAAAAAAAATCTGTACTCTAGGAATCCAACAATGTGTCATCTGAGGAAAGAATAAAAAACTGTATTTACAGAACACTATCACAGCAGTACTTGGGCTTAGGAATTGAAGGATGAACAGGGAGAACAGAGAAGGATAAAGAAGGGCTTTTTAGAGAAGTAAAATGTTCTAAAAAGGTAGAAACTTATCATATCCTAATGTACAATGCTAAGAATGAGTCTTAGTAAGAATCAAGGGCTTTGGGTGATGATGGCATGTCATTGCAGGTACATTGAATGTCAGCTATATCCTCCATTAGCCAGGGATGCTGTTAATGAGAAGCGCCAACCACATATGGAACAAATGTTAAATGGGAACTGTCTTTTAAATATTCCTACAAGCCTAAATCTGCATTAACCATTAAGGTCATCCAATTATTTTTAAAAGATCCAACTTTTTGTTGTTGTTCTTTGTGAAATTTTTATTGCCAATGAAACCAAGAATATAATTCTGTTTGACAGATTGAGATAACATGGCATATTAGAGTGCCTGGTCATCATGGGGAAAGCATAGAAGCAGGCATGGTACAGGGGCAGTAGCTCAGAGTTTCCATTCTGATCCACAAGCTCAAAGTAGAAAGAAAGCTAACTGGGAATAGGATCAGCTTGATTATGAATATTCTCATGTAGTATAGTTTTTAGAGTAGCTGAATATTTACAGTGTGTGGGAAAGCATAATGCATACTATACATTCTAATTTCATAAATGTATGTTAACAGGTAGGATTTAGAAGGACATGTTGGACTGACCTGCTATAACTAGATGACTTTGTTCCTTGTAGTGCACATATTAAAAAACAAATAAAAGGAACTTTTAAAAACATTGCAAAAAATAGGTAGCAAGAAGAGGGTGAATGACATTTTAAACAGTAAATTGGTATTGTGTAGTAATTTTCACTGAGAAAAAAACCTTCTGTCTTGGAGGGAAACTTGATGACATTCAGGGTGTTCTAAAGGGAGGTGAAATATCCCATTATGCTGGAAACCTCCTTAATCTTGGGAAGAAAATAACTCAAAGGCTTTGAAAAATCTCCAAAATTAACCAGATTGACTAGGCTCCTCTCTCCTCAAGACATAAAATCTGTAAGTACTGCTAAGAGATATTCACAGAAAAGCTGAGCTGACTAGAAAAGGCTCAAACTAGACCAGTCAGAGGCACGGAGGAGGCAGGCTGCCAGAAAGAAGCTCAGAACACCCAACCTTCATGGAAGAGACAATATTCAACCTCTTGAGTTGTCTTCAAGTTGTACAGTGAGCCCTAAGTTTCTGGCTTTCGTGAGCTGCAGCTGGAAGTTTTCCTGTGCCCCACCCAGTCTGCAGCCTATCAGACCCAAATAAATACACAGAGACTTACATTATTTTTAAACTATAGCCATGGCAGGCATCCTGCTAGCTAGCTCCTATATCTAAAATTAACCCATTTATATTAATCTATGTTTTGCCACATTTTCTGTGGCTTTACCTGCATCCCAGCACATGTTGCTCCTTGGGCAGCTGGCTGCCTTCTTTTTATCTCTCTAGTTAGAATGTCCCACCTAAACTTATTCTGCCTCACCATTGGCCAAACAGCATTATTTATCTATCAATCAGAGAAACACATATGCATAACATACAGAACAACATCCCTATCAGTGAGCAGTCAAAGAAGTTGGGTAGGTTGGCTTTTGGTAATGTCGCTGTCTCAGTGATTTCTTCTCTTCAAAGTAACTTCTCACTCATAGTTTTAGAAGCTACCCCAATAAAACTCATGGATTCACAGGCTGAACTTCAGCAATATCCTTACTTCACTCTGGAATTAATTCTCTATTTGGGCTGAATAGATATTTGTTCATTTTTTCCCTAAGAAAACTGTCATGTGACAGTTAGCGCTCACATTAGGTAAGATAAATTTATTGTGCTAACTTCTGAATATTGGTTTGACCTATAAGTAATTGCCAATTGGACTGTATGATAATTAATGTTTACTAAAAGGAAAACGCAGAGATTTTAAGAAACCTTATATAATGAAATATATACATAATAATTTTCAGTATGAAATAGTTATACAATAAGATGCCTTCAAGTAGCCTTAAAGACGGTCTAATGTAATATGACAATATATGAAACAAACACATCACTGGACTCAAAGGACGATTGCTGAGTAGAAAATGCAGCATGACAGCAGATTTTGCAAGATCTTCACACTTCCTTGTTGTTGTACATATTTTCATCTTCTTCAATTTTAAAACTTGTATTAAATGTATTTTTTGACAATTGAGTGTGTGTGTGTGTGTATGTGTGTGTGTGTGTTGCATTCTTCTTACTCTCACTTTACTCTCTCTTATCTCCATTCAACACGATTCCTCTATAGCTGCAGTTCTCCTGTGTCCCACCTAGACCACAGCCACTCAGACCCAATTAAACACACAGAGGCTTATATTAATTAAAACTGATAGGCCAGTTAGCTCAGGCTAACTGCTGACTAGCTCTTACACTTAAACTCAGCCCATTTCTGTTAATCTATATGTCTCCACATGTTCTGTGACTTTACCTGTGTGCCATTACATGATGCACCCTGAACAGTGGGATTGTGTCTCCTGCCTCAGCCTTCATCTTCCCAGAATTCTCCTTGTCTACTTATCCCACCTATACTTTCTACCTGGCCAATCAGATTTTTATTTATCAAACAATCAGAGCAACACATTCAAAGCATACCAAACATCCTACAGCACTCCCCCCCTTGCCTACAAGTCTCTCTCCCATACTCAGGTCATGCTGTTTTATTTTATGACTCACTGAGTTTATTCTAGGCAAGATGCGTCTCAAGTCTGCTTTTTGTTTAGTTACTGGGAGCTTTTACAAACATCACTTCCTACCATGCAGGACCTCTTTCCTCTAATTTTTTAATATATATATATATATATATATATATATATATATATTGACTGGCTTACATTGCAGAGGCTTTCCATGTGGCTTTTCTGCACATCCTTTACTTTGGTTAACCATCTTTCCCTTGCCCTTTCATGTCCTATCCTTATACTGTTTAAATCTTTCCACTCTCTCCCTTCCCCCCTTTTTTTGTCAATTATGGTCTGCTATCTCCCAACACCACCCTAAGGGTATTCTCAATCACATTGATCTCTTTCTAGTGTTCTGAATTCTATAGATGCACCAAGTTAAACAATGATCTAGATATTCAAAGATAGGCTTCACATTTGAAAGAAAACATAGCACTTGTCTTCTAGAACCTAGATTGCCATAAACAGTATATTTTTTCTAGTTACATCTATTTGCTTACATATTTCATTATTCATCATTGCTGAATATAATTCACATATATTGTATCTTCCATTCATTTGCTGATAGGCAACTAGACTGAATCTATTTCCTGGCAATTGTGAGTTGAATTTACCAATAGTGAGCATAAATGTTCAATAATCTTTAACATAGAAGATATAGTCCTTTGGGCATGTACCCAGGAGTAGTATAGCTGGGAATTAAGGTCTTTAGCTTTTCTAAGAACCTCTAAACTGATTTCCATGGTGATCTCATTAGTTTACATCCCACCAATGGGAATAAAGTCTCCTCTCTGCTACATCTCCATAAGAATTTATCATTTGATTTCACGAGGATAATCATTATGAATAGAATGAGATAAAATCTCAAATTCATTTTAATTAGCATTTCCCTGATGGCTATGATGTTGAGCACTTTTTTAAATGTGTTCATTGGATATTTGTGTTTCTTCTTTTGAGAATTTTCTGTTCAGACTCAAGGCTATGGTTTAATTGTGTTTATTTTCTTGATGTTTAGATTATTTATTTCTTTGTTTACTCCCAATATTAATTGTCCCTTGTATATAAAGCTAGCAAATATTTTCTCCAATTCTTTGGGATAACTCCACAAATCTCTTTGCTGTATAAAATATTTTGAATTTCACAGATTTTCACTATCTTCTGTGCCTTATCTATGGGTGACCAGAGTTCTGTTCAGAAAATCATTACCTGTGTCTTATATCTCAAAGATTTCTCCTCCTTTCCCTCTAGCAATTTCATCATAGTTTCAAGTTTTACATAAGATCTTTGAATGATTTGGGCCAGGGTATTTGCACAGTGAGAGATATAGGTTTATTTTCAATTTTGAGTGTATATATCCAACTTTTTTCTAACATCATGCTGTGTTCTCTCAATGTGTGTTTTTGGCATCTTTTTAAAAAATTGGTGGATGGTGGTGTGCTGCCTTGTATTTGATCTATATGTCTCTTTGTGCCAATAACACAGTATTTTTATCACTATGTTGTGAAATATAGTAGGAAGACAGATATGGTAATACACTGAGCATTCCTCCTCAGCCCCTTTGTTGCTTTGGCTAACTTATTTTTCTTCCATATAAATTTTAAGAAATTTTTCTTTGAAAAAAAAGTATTGGTATTATCATTTGTATTTCTTTGAATCCCTAAATTGCTTGATAAGATACCCATTTTCACAATATTTATTCTACTGATCCATGGATTTAAGAGCGTTTCCCATCTTCTAGTATTTCTCTTAATCTCTTTCTTCATTGTTTTATAGTTTTCATTTCAGAAGTCATCTATTTTTTGTTAAAGTTTATTCCAAGCATTTTTCCCTTTTTTTAAATTATATTTGTGTTTTAATTTTACACATCAACCATGGGTTCCCCTGTCCTCCCCCCTCCCGACCCCACCCCCATCTTCCCCTCATCACCTCCCCTCCATTCCCATCTCCTCCAGGGCCAAGACTCCCCTTTGGATTCATTTAAACTTGGGATATTCCAAGCATTTTTATTTGTTTCCCTGTTGATTATTTGCTTATTAGTTTTAAGACTACTGAAAATACCATTGTTATCAATTTTCTTTTCTCTCTATGATTGTCATTGTTATTTAGGAAGGCTTCTGATTTTTTTTTGTATGTTGATTTTGTATCCTAGCATATGGTTGAATGTGTTGATCAGCTCTAAAATTTTCTCGTTGTCTTTAGAGTCTCTTACGTATAGAATCATATCATCTGCAAATAGAGATCCCTTGACTTTTCCCTTCCTTATGTGTATCCCTTTTATTTCTTCTGTTATGTCTCTGCCTAAGACATAAAGTACTGGATTGAAAACAATGGAAAGAATGGACAGCCTCATCTTCTTTCTAATCTTGATCGAATGGCTGTGTTGCTTTCTATGAAGAGATGTTCCATCCATTTTCTCAAATTTCCTTTCTACATGTATTGATACAATCATTTTTATATACTTGCAATAATTTGTGAAATTAATTCACTTATTTTTATACATGTTGATCTATCACTGAATCTCTGGAATGCAGCCAATATGATCACAACATGCAATTTTTAATGTGTTCTTGAATGCAGAATGCACATATTTATTGAGAGATTTTAGCTTATGACCATTGAGAAAATTAATCTATCATTTTATTTTTTCATTGGATTGCTACCTGATTTTGCTATCAGAATAATGCTAGTTTCATGGAATTTGGAATTATTCTTTTGTTCTATACTTTATAAAAAAAAGTTTTAAAATAATTGGTTTTATCTCCATTAAGGGCTGGTAAAATTTTTAATAAGTTCACCTGGACAATGGCTTTTATTGATAAGGAATTTATTTTATTACCACTTTAATACTGTTAGCTGTATGTTCATTTACTTGTCCCATCTCATTTGGTAAGACATATGCAACAAGAAATTGATATATTTCTTTTCAATATTTCAATTTTGTGGAAGATTGGTTTTTAAGGTATTATTTAATGATTTTCTGAATTGTAATTATAATTTTAGGAATGCCTCCATTGTGTCTATAATCTTATCAATTTGGCTTTTCATTATTTTTCTTTTGGTTAATTTGAATAACAGCTTGTCAATCCTGTCTATCTTTTCAAAATACCAACTATTTTGTTGATTCTTTTGTTATTTTCAATTTGTTTGTTTATATTTCACAGATTTCTGTCTCTAGCTTGCTTATGTATTTCCATCTACTCCTACTTACTAAATTGGCATACATGATATAGTCCAGGTAGCCCAACAATGGCTGTCTCACTCTAGAGAAGACAAGAATCTAGTAGTTATTCAACCCATGAGGCTAGATATATAATTAGTACAAATGTGTGTGGAAGGCCTACAGGATTCCTAGAGAACTGTTGAATGTCACTCTACATTTACAGCCAAAAGAAGATGTTTCTTATATTGGTAAAGGAATACAGCAGTCTAAAAAGCAAAATTTTGCTGTGGAATAATGCTTTTGTACACTGGTTTAATAAAACACTGATTGGCCAGTAGCCAGGCAGGAAGTATAGGTGGGATAAGCAAACAAGGAAAATTCTTGGAAGGTGAAGGCTGAGGCAGGAGACCCCAGCCTGCTTTTCAAGGAGCATCATGTAATGGCACACAGGTAAAGCCATGGAACATGTGGCAATACATAGATTAACAGAAATGCGCTGAGTTTAAGTGTAAGAGCTAGTCAGTAGTAAGCCTGAGCTAATGGCCTGGCAGTTTTAATTAATATAAGCCTTTGTGTGTTTACTTGGGTCTGAGCAGCTGCAGAACAGGTTGGACACAGGAAAACTTCAAATACAAAGTTTTATTTTTTCCATTCCCTTTATCTGGGCTGACAAAGAAGTTGTTTCTCCCATTTAAGGTAGATCTTCATGTTTCAAATAATCTGTTCAAGAAAATCCCTCATATGAGTGCCCTGAAGCTAGTGTTTTAGTTTAATTCAGGTTCAGTTAACCTGACAACCAATATTAGTCATGGCATAAGATAATAGAATTGTATCACCTGTTTCTTTCTTGTTCTCATTTGTTTAGATAATTTTCTTTCTATCCATTCATGCTAAGGAAGTTATTACCATTAGACGTGAATTGTTTCTTGTATACAAGAAAAAGATACACACTGTCTCCTAATCCTATTAGCTAGCCTATCTTTTGATTAGTAAAATTACAATGTCAGATTTCAGAATTACTACTGAAAGATTCATATTAATTGCTGTTGTTTTTCTGATATATGTAATGTTGAGTTTTTTAGGGCTCTTTCAAATTGCAGCTTTCTGAGAATCTTTTCTTTCCCTATAGTATCTTAGATTAGCCTATACCTATCACCAGTTTAAGGTATTCTTCCCTGAATTCTTTATGGGCTGGCTTGATGATAATCATAATCTTTATTCTATTTTTATTGTGGAAACTTTTTCTTTCTCCTTCAATTACAATGGGTAGTTTTCTGGTTTATTTAAAGATTATATGTTTCCTTAGATTTAGTTTTCTTTTCCTGTAATTTTAAAAATATTTTCTAATCTTTGGTGTGAAATTCTTTTCCTTCCTCCATGTCTAGAATTCACATGCTTATTATTTTCATGGTGTCTCAATATCTTGTATATTTCATTCATTTTCAAAAATTTATCATGTTCCTTTAATTCAGTGATCCAGTTTTTCTGCTGTGTATTTGAACCCTGATAACCTCTTTACTATTTAATACATTCTGTTGGTGCAGCCTTGCACTGACTTTTTGGTTGTTGTTGCTTTGGTTTTGTTTTGCTTTGTAGATATTCTGCTTGTTGTTTTTATTGTTCTGTTTCTGTCAACTTGTCAAGAGTTAGAATCATTTGAGAAGAAGGAAACTCAATTGATAATACTGCCTCTATCATATTGGCTAATCCTCAAGTCCGTGAATCATTTTCATGACTAATGATTGATGTGGGAGTTCCCTTGACCTCTAGAACAATGTCATTCCTGGGCAGGTGATCCTTGGAGGTATAAGAAAATAATCATTGCACAGGAAGGAGTGGAAATTTTTTAAGAGCCAGAAGAACAGGAAGTTTGCTGTAAGATTGATTCTGCCAGAATTATTAGAAGAGCTACACCCATGAACTCTCAACAACATGGCTGTGTAAACATGATCTGAAAATGAACAACACCAATAGATATACTAACATGAACAGAGGTTGGGTAAGGGGAGCTCACAAGGTCTCAAGCATAAACAAAGAACTACAGGCAAATAAAGAATGATGAGAGTGGGAAAAATAGTCTTCCCCAGGGTAGAGTAGAAATAATAGTTATCAAACACTAAATGGTCAGTCCTGAAAGCATATACATGTAAGTAACATTTATAGATTGAACAAGTTTTATTTATGAATATATATACATGAGTAATATATGATAATATCTTAATAGTATAATACATGTGAATATTACATATATACTTACATATATATATATATATATATATATATAGAGAGAGAGAGAGAGAGAGAGAGTGAGAGAGAGAGACAGAGACAGAGAGACAGAGAGAAAGAGAAAGAGAAAAAGAAAGAGAAAGAGAGAGAGAAGCCAATAATTTGAAAGAGAGAAGAGAGGGTTTAGAACAAGCAAAGGAAAGGCAGAAATGATATAAGTATTTTAAAAATATTTACAAAAATAATTAGTTGGAGTGAGTCAGAGGGAAGCAAGCCAATAAGCAGCACTCCCTTATTTCAGTGACATTAGACAAGAAAGCCACATAAACCCTTTCCTGTCAAGGTGCTTTGGTTATAGTCCTTAACCCCATGACCAAAAGCAAACTAGAATATTCTCTGAGCCTGGAATGAGGTAAGGTTAATATATATGATTCACAGTATGGCAGTTCCTCAAAAAGAAGGAATAGATCTACCTCAAGATCCAGCTGTACCACTCTTGGGAAAATACTCAAAGGAAGCCCCATCCTACCAAAGGACACTTGCTCAACTGTGTTCATTGCCGATCTATTCCTAACATCCGGAACCTAGAAACAACCTAGATGTTCCTCAACCAAGGAATTGATAAAGAAAATGTGGTACATTTACAAAACAGAGTATCACTCAGCTGTTGAGGAAAAGAAGACTTAAAGAAACTTACACATGAATGTATGGAATTAGGAAAAAAACATTCTGAGTAAGGTAACCCAAGACCCAGAAAGGCAAATGTGGTATGTATTCATGTATATCTGGATATTAGTTGTTAAATAAATAATAACTAAACTACAATCTATAGACTCAGAGAGCTTAGGCACAGAGGAAGGGAATGGCGGTGGGTATGTGGACCTCTCTAGAAGGGGAAATAGCATAGATTCTATGTGTGGTCTGGAGAAGGGGAGGAGGATGACAAACGCACAGGATGACCAGGTATGCAGAGGGAGGTGAATGGGATTGAGAGAAGGAATGAGGAGACAGCTAGACTGGAAGAGCATTTAGGGGTGGGATGGAAACCTAGTGTAGTGTAAACTCCTCTAATATATGAAGTCTCCAAATAATGAAGGGGCTAGAACCTCAACTAGACATCTCTTGTCATCAAATGATTCTTCCAGTACCAAGTCTAGGTTTCAGCCAATTGAGTTATTGGCCAAAAGGGTCTCATAGAAATTCCCAAACAACTCAGGCTGTTGCCAAGACATGAGGTTCCTTTCTACAAAGTGACAGTAAGGTCCCATTGCTGAAGACAACATCTACATAACTCATTGAATCTGGATAGGTCAAACAGGTGCCTACCTTAAACCCTCACCATGTTGTGGTGTTTTTGGCACAGAAAGGTTCTCTGCAGGCTACTCAAAGAGAAAAGCAAACACCAAACCAACCACAAATCCTTGGATCTACAATCTGTCATCCTGCCTGCAAATTATGCTAGGGTAATGGTGGCACAAAGCTTGTGGGAGTGAGCAACCATGTGTGATGTGACTTAGGTCAATCAATGACATGGAGCACATACCTGACACTGCTTGGACTACATAGCCCAGAGACCCCTGGTAAAACCAAAATCAGCTAATGTATTTTTTTCTTTTTATTATTATTATTATATTTGTGTTTTAATTTTACACATCAGCCATGGGTTCCCCTGTCCTCCCACCTCCCGCCCCCACCCCTACCTTCCCCCAAGACCCTCCCCTCCATTCCCATCTCCTCCAGGGCCAAGACTCCCCTGGGGATTCATTTAAACCTGGTGGATTCAGTACAGGCAGGTCCAGTCCCCTCCATCCAGGCTGAGCAAAGTGTCCCTGTATAAGCCCAAGGTTCCAAACAGCCCACTCATGCACTAAGGACAGGCCCTGGTCCCACAGCCTGGATGGATGCCTCACAAACAGTTCAAACTGTTCAATAGTCTCACTTATCCAGAAGGCCTGATCCAGCTGGGGGCTCCACAGCCTTTGGTTCATAATTCATGTGCTTCCATTTGTTTGGCTATTTGTCCCTGTGCTTTTTGCAATCTTGGTCTCAACAATTCACGTAAAATGTCTTCTAATAATATTCTTCTATACTCATAAATGTGTGCCTTGTTTAGCCATCATCACGGAGGCTTCTACCTGAAGCAGACATCCAGGAATTACACAGAGTGAGACCTTCATTGTACAGCTCAGATAATCCCACAGAAAAGGAGGCAGAAGAGCTGGAGACAGAGAGGACAGAGAACACCAGGAGAACAACTACCTTTAAAACAACTGAGAAAAACACATATGAACTCACAGAGACTAAAACATCAACCACAGGGCCTATATTGGTATGTACCAGGTACTCTGCATATATACTATAGCTTTCAGTTTATGGGACTCCTGAATGTGTCAACAACAATATCTTTAATCCTTTTTCTCTCAGCTTGGCTTGGCCAAATTTGATACAACAGTTTCTGTTTTATCCTATTATGTTGTATTTTGTTATGTTAAAGAAAAAATATAGATGATTCATCCAAGCTGAGACCCCATGTTACAGGCAGAAATAATTGGACTCACAGGAGGAGCTATCAATAGCAAAAATGTTGCCAACGTGAAGTTGCAAGAAAGATGGCATGAAGAGACTAAGGAAAAGCAATAGTAGATGATGATGGATACATAGTACCCAAAAGTTCTCAAGAATACTACCTTCTTCAAATTGTGAAATTATCAATTGTTCTAAAACAGTCATTGTAACAGATTTCCAAATCTAAAAAGAAACTATTTTTCCTTTTTTTAAAATTTATTATATTTGTGTTTTAATTTTACACATCAGCCATGGGTTCCCCTGTCCTCCCACCTCCCGCCCCTGCCTCACCTTCCCCCCAGCCCCTCCCCTCCATTCCCATCTCATCCAGGGCCAAGACTCCCCTGGGGATTCATTTAAACCTGGTGGATTCAGTACAGGCAGGTCCAGTCCCCTCCATCCAGGCTGAGCAAAGTGTCCCTGTGTAAGCCCAAGGTTCCAAACAGCCCACTCATGCACTAAGGACAGGTCCGGGTCCCACTGCCTGGATGCCTCCCAAACAGTTCAAACTATTCAATTGTCTCACCTATCCAGAGGGCCTGCTCAAGCTGGGGGCTCCACAGCCTTTGGTTCATAATTCATGTGCTTCCATTTGTTTGGCTATTTGTCCCTGTGCTTTTCCAATCTTGGTCTCAACAATTCACACTCTTACAGTCCCTCCTCTTTCTGGACAATTGGACTACTGCAGCTCCACCTGGGGCCTGGCCTAGGATCTCTGCCTCCACTTCCATCAGTTATTGGATGAGAGTTCCAGCATGACAGTTAGGGTGTTTGGCCATCTGATCACCAGACTAGGTCAGATGGAGAGATGGCTCAGAGGTTAAGAGCACTGACTGCTCTTCCAGAGGTCCTGAGTTCAATTCCCAGCAACCACATGGTGGCTCACAACCATCTGTAATGAGATCTGGTGCCCTCTTCTGGCCTGTAGGCATACATGCTGTGTACATAATAAATAAATAAATCTGTAAAAAGAAAGAAAAAGGAAAGCAAGTTGAGTAAGCTATGAAAGAAACTATTTTTAAGAACAGCATTTTGAAAAAGTATTTGTGGAAAAAAAATCAAATATGAAAGTGAAAAGAAATGAAGGATTTACCATTACCTCACTACTCTCCAGTAGGCAGATGCAAATTATTTGAATACCTCCTCCACACAAAAGTATACATGCATTCTTAGACAGATCAGAACTTCTGCACCAAATTCATGCACATAATCTTTTCTAGATCCTGAAGGGCTCTGATTGAGAAAATTCAAGTCATCAGAAGAGTATAAACTTCTTGGACTCTGCCCTAAATAATTCTGGATATACAATGTGCAGGAAATCTCTGAACAAAAATTTTCAGCTTCCATAGTACAATAGGTCTCTTCTAAATGAAGGTAAATTTTTTTGTTTTATATTAAGCTTCTCTTAGTCTGGTTTATTTTAATTTACTAAATGATTTTCTAAGTAAGTAAGACACAATCAAGAAGATAACATTAAGATTGGTCTATAAATGATAGCAAGTTATCACTGCAGGGAACAAGAGTCATCATCATGTCCAGTTCAGATGATGTCTTTCCAGCATGTCTGAGCCTGTGTAGCACCAGCTGCAGAACTCTGTGGAAAAGCCTGCTAAGGTGATTTAATAAAGAATTTTATTTATTTCTGACACTCAATTTCATTTCATTTACTGCTGCAAAAACAGTGACCTGGATTGTGAGTTCAGATTTTTCTGCATGAGAGAATTAATCTGCCCAAATTATTAGTCAATTTTGAATCAGATTCCAATGTATTTCATCAAATAAATATTGCCCACTGACTACATACATATAATCATGTGGAATATATATATTTGTTTATATTTGTTTGTAATTTGGGTTTTGCCTGTTCCAACTATTAGTAACACATCCATTCTTTTGATATTTCCCTTCTCTATAAATTACAACAGAAATAAAATAGCTGGGTGTTTTCATTTTATCAATATACAGCATGTGTTTCTTCCCAAAATTAACTGGAAAGTATTATTTATTTCCCACAGCATGACAATGACAAAATACAAGAAAGGCTTACATGACTACATGTCCCTGAAGAAGAGCAAAAAGTACAGGGAACATCCTGCAGTGGGTTTCCTCACCTACAACCACACAGGGACCAATTACACGGATTGAGGCTGGCTTGACAGAATCCAGAATGAGCCCAGGAGTCCTGAGAGAGAAGTGCAGATTAGATCAATACAATTCTGGCATAAATGAAAGCAGAGGTAATTAATACTGGAGACGAACCAATAAATTAGGCAACTGTGTTAAGGAAATGAAGTGGGGCTTCTGCTGCCCTAAGATTTCCTCCATAATCAGATGGAAAAGCTGAGACCAGCTTGTGATCTTTTCCGTAAACAACAGATCTTCAAAGTGCTAAGGGCTCTACTAGGTAGATATATGTGATAAAGATGAAAATTAACTTGTTAGACATATTAACAAGTATGAATCACATAAAAAGAGCCACAACACCATTGTTCCAGAAACAAATGAATATTTATTAATAAAAATTTCTGTTGAAACTACATTACTAGCCCAGGCTCATATCTGTAGCTCTGGTTTGCAAAGATGAGACAAGAGAATTAGTAAAATTTTCAAAGCCAACCTGGGCTACATTCTGAGGTACCTAGGAGTTCTAGGCCATATTGTATAAGAGTTTATAATAAGAGTTAGTAAGGTTTCAGAAAAACTAAATTTTCAAACTTGGTATGAAATTATCATAGGCATGGGGATATTTTAAACTGTTGTTAATTATAAATTTTATTATATATTCATCAATAAGTACAAACATGAAGGTCAATGGAAAATCTTGTACCTTAATGTTGAGGTATTTTCCTCACCCAGCCATGTAACATCACAAATACACAAATAAGAAATGTACATCTCTTTAATACTTGTAGATGAAATGTTCATAGGTGACTATGACATGTTTTATTCTCCTTTCCCTGAATCATTACTAATTTCTAATGTCACTTTTTATATCAACAAAAATGTATACCTAAAACAGTTAAAATAAGTAAAAGTGTATTAAAAATCACAGTACACGTGCAAATAATATAAAAACTTAGAACTGAAATTTGAATTTCACCAATGTGCTTCCAGACATATTTGCAAGTACTTTACATTAAGAAACTGCTGCACAAACCTTTTTTTTTTCATTTATGTGTACACATTACACAATGTTATAGTTTAAAACAACAACAATTTGTTGTTGCATGTTTTTTTGTGGGTGGCTGGGTTCGCAGCGTAGGGTTGTACAAGCTGAAATCTAAATGTTGGTGAGAATGAATTCTAAAGCAGACTGACAGAGCAAGCATCTACATCTCTACATCCTGGGCTGTTAGCAGGATTCATTTCCTGACATGCCACTGTGTTTGTAATCTGAGGTAATCTTCCTCTCAATGAACAGATTCAAGGGACCTTAAATGATATTTACAAAACCTCTATGATGTTGTCACATAAAATCTCCAAGCTTTTGCCACTCTATTGGTCAGATCAATTATTCAACGAACATTCCCTAACCATTTTTATTTCTGCCTCTTCTCACTTGTTACCGCATGCAGCATATGGTTGTTGTTTGACTATTGGCAGGTTGTTTCCACCTGTGCCCATTTCAATTCTAGGATTTCACAGCTGATGCAGTTGTGAATGTTTCCTGACTGCTGGTTTTGCTAACATGTTCCCCTAAAATTCATTTCTATTGGCAACTTGTATTTTCTCTTTTGTTCCCTGTTCACTAACTGAAACTTCTTGCAAATAAGTCCATCAGTTTTTAAAATTTGCCAATATATCTGTTCTAGTGTGTTTTCTGTTGCTATGATTAAAACCATAACTGAAGGAAACTTGGAAATAAAGGGTTTATTTTATCTGACACTCCCAGATAATGGTTTATCACTTATGGGAATCAGGGCAGGAACCTGGAGATAGGCAGATAAGCAGAAAAATTGAAGAATGGAAGTTTACTAGCTTGCTTTCCCTGGCTTGCCCAGTGACAACCTGCCCAGGGTGGTACTGCCTGTAGTTGGCTGTGCTCTCTCATATCAGTCAAAAAAATATCCATGAATATAACCAACAGCTAATATTTGGAAGGAGTTTTTAGTTGTAATTCCTGCTTTCCAGACATTTGTAGGTTTGTGTTAATTGAACTAACACTCTAACAGTATTCTTTGGTTTTACTATCCTTATTGCTTTGTATTTTCCATTGTATTTCTTTTCTTTATCATATCTAGTATTAGACAATATTTACTTTTGTTTTAATTCATTCATAATTTTATATTTACTTAAGCTAACTACTTAAATCATAAACTTAAAATAGTTTTTCTCTTCTAATATCAGTATTAAAGTTAGGATTACATCTAAAGATGGCATTGTAACATCACTCAGAAATATTTTTGAAGTGGTCTCAATAGTTTTTCAAATATACAGCTTTATAATCAAGTAATTAGGGATTTCTGGGTATCCACTTTTAAACTGACTGCTACTTAAGTATTTGTGGCTGGAGAATATTTGAATAATTCTACTTTGTTAACTATATTGTAGTTTTATGATGTAACAAAGATGTGTTTGTATGTCTTATGAACATGAAAAGAATGTGTTTTCAGTTACTTATAATGTAGTAAAATTGTTGATTACACCAACAAGAAGATAGCATTTTCAAGCCTTTTATTTATTGTCAATTACATAATAGAGTATTTATTGTCTAGATTATAACTAAGAATCCATTTTCCCATCCTTTCTATAAAGTTTGTCGTGATATAAATTTTATTGTTGTTGTTTTGTTTGGTTTTTGAGATAGTGTTTCCTTTTGAATCCCTGGCTGTCCTGGAACTCACTATGTAGTCCAGTCTGGCCTAGAGCTCAAAGATTTGCCTGCCCCTGCCTTTGGAGTGTTCTGATATGATTTCAATCTGTTGTTTTATGTACTTTTGTAATTGTTATATCTTCCCCATAAGCAGAATTCACATTGTTTGATATTTTTCTATTCATAGAAATATATTTTATTCATATGTCTAATTTACTATGTAATTGTAGAACCAACTATAATTTTTTTCACAGTTTGTGTTTACCTGGAATTTCCTGGCAATCAGAGATTATCTTGCTAGGAAAACATAACATTGGTACTCTTCAGAATTGCCCTGGCCATCAGAGAGAATGTGTCATTATGTTTTTGAACAACAGCAATAAAGCATTTCACAAACCTCCAAAGTCAGACATAGTACTGAAGATTACGATGAAGTACAATAAAAAAAGGTGTCACTGAACACTTAGACACAGAACTCAGATTGTTGAAACTGGATGTCACCTTAAAGCCTGTTTCCTGCCATCTAGCCCTCATAATACCATGCAAGCTGCCAGGGGTAGAAAGCAATTAAACTGTCCAATCCATCTGCAACACCCATAAACTGCAACAATTACCAGCATGGCAAGATATGCACAAAAGCTTAGTAAGTGACACTCGCCTGTCTTTGACAACCAACAGCAGTCTAATTGATCTTAAGGCCGACTCAACAGGAGAAAAATAATGCCTAGTACTGAAAACCCAGACAGCTGCTTTGAGCTAACAAGGTTGTGGACCTTAGAAAAGAGTCTCCCACTGCTGCTTTGCTAGACCAGAATAATTCATTACTACATTTGAAATCTTGTCTTTATACTCATAGGTAACTGGAGCTACTACTTCTCCCTAACGAAGCCTCTTTTACAGCAAAAGGAGTCCATCTCAGAAAAACTTGAACCACACACCAAGAGAGGGAGCCCATGCCTGATACTGCCTGGATGGCCAGGAAATAGAGTGGGTAGCTCAGAAACATAGGGTAGAACCAAACACGGCTGGGAAATTAAAAAATAATCCATGAAATGATTCCTAATGATATGCTACTATACTCATAAGTCACTGCCTTTTCCAGTCATCATCAGAGAGGCTTCCTCTGACAGCAGACAGGAGTGGATACAGTGACCTACAGCCAGACATTATTCAGAGAGAGAGTATAAATTGGAGGTCTTCATTGTTTCCCTCTCTTGGAGATCAATGAATCAAGCAGAAGAAGGGGAGAAAAGACTGTAGTAGTCAGAGGGGATAGAGGACACTAGGAAAACATGGCCCACCAAATCATCTAAGCAGGGCTCACAGAGACTGAAGTGAGAAGCACAAGAGGCCTGTATGGGTCCTCTATGTATATATGTCTATTAGCTTGGTGTTTTTGTGAGACTCCTGAGAGTGGGAGTGAGTATATCTCTGACTCTTTTGCCTGTTTTTGAGACTCTTTTCCTCCTACTAGGTTACCTTGCCCAACCTCAATATGAGGGCTTTTGCCTTGTCTTACTGTATCTTGTTTTGTTGTGTTTGGTTGTTGTCTCTTAGGGGTCTACTCTTTTCTGAAGAGGAAATGCTGAGGGTGGGGTGGATCTCAAGGAGATTGTAGGTGAGAGGGAGCTAGGAAAAGTGGAGCAAGGAAAAAATGTGATTGGGATGTATTGTATGAAGAGGGAATGTATTTTCAATTAAAAAAAATAAACTGCTTTTTAATTAAAGTACCAGACACTGTTTCATTTTTGCACATTTATTCTTTCTGTTATCTTTTATTTTTCCCTCTCTTGGTATCTTTGACATGTGAGATCATAGATGCAATTGCCATGGATGCTTTTATTCAGAAAACATGTTTCACTCTATTCATTCAATGCCTCTAGCTCCTCTAACACTCTTTCCACCCCATAGTCTCTGATGATCACTAGCCTTTTTTGCAGGCGAGTGTTATGTCAGCTTGACACAAGCTAGAATTATCTGAAAGGAGAAAACCTCAATTGAGAAAATGCCTCCATAAGATCCAGTTGGAAGATATTTTCTTAATTAATGGTCAATGGAGAAGGGCCCAACCCATTGTGGGTAGTGGTACATCTATCCTGGCAGTTCTGGGTTCTATAAGAAAGCAAACTGAGCAAGCCATGGGAAGCAACCCTAGAAGTAGCAACCCTCCATGGCACTTGCATCAGATCCTGTTTCCAGGGTCCTGCCCTGTTTGAGTTTCTGTCCTGATTTCCTTTGATGATGAACAGCAATTTGGAAGTATAAGTGGAGTAAACTATTTCTTCCCCAATTTTCTTTTTGGTTACAGTGTTTCAAACAACTATAGTAAAGCCTAATAAAGTCACCTTAGGAGAAGGATGTGAAATAGATGCCCCATTTATAACCTGTATTCTTCAATTCTTATTTTATGCATATTGTCCAGGTGTGAGTCTCTATGTTAATTGCCATCTATACGCTTGAATCTTGGAACATGAAGAAATCAAGCTGGTGCTGACTTGAAAGATTCATTGCTGCAGGATAGATATCAGGGTGCTTCAAAGTACTATGTATGCTACAGGAGGAGGAAAATACTCACCCATCTTGCCCACCTATGAACCCGGGGTTATATAACAATGACCTGCTTGGAAACATACACCCACTGGTACAACAGTAGTATGAATACTATAGGATAAACCAATCTCCTTTGTGTAGATTTAAGGTTCCTTCCACAAGATAAAAATAATGCTTGACACCATTATCAAAGCCAATAATCTGTGGATAGAAAAATCACAGGTCCTTATGGATGAAACTACTAGTACTAGTCTGCTAAATGGATATACTAGTAAACTAGTTCCTAATGACTTTTCAATATATTACTGCATCTCCAAACCCTCATAATTATTTTAAACTTCTATATGCATTAGATGGTAATTAAGTCAGAGACCCACACTTAGTCAACATAAATATCCATTTATTTATTTATGACACAAAACTCTGTAATTCTAGGCTGGTCTGGAACTCACCATGAAACCCAGCTGGCTGCAAACAGCCTCCAAGTGCTAGAATTTTAAATGTGAGCCATCATGACTGATACCTGAATCTGTTTCAATGAATTCATTTTGTTCCCAGTTACAGTCAATGTTTTCTGACCTCTTCACATTTTTAGTATTTTTAACTGTGTTCTTAGCATTGCAAATGCTAAGTTGTTAAGTGTAGAGTTCCAATTTTTATTGTTTTTGCTTAGCATTCTTACAGCTATTTAATTATTTATTGGCATTACACTTATTTTAAAACTTTTCTAGGTTTATCTTCAATGGGTTTTTATCTAGAATTAAACTAGTTAGTCACTGTATGTGGCAACACCTTTCTTGGGTATCTTTTGATTATCCTGAGATAGTGGGTGAAGTTTTTCCCACTGGAAGGCCAAAACTCAAATATTCTTTATCTTTGTACAATTTTTCTGCTTAAAAATTCAAGGTATCATTATCTTTCCATTTATTCACTTGTATGAGCTTATAGGATTTGCCTTGTGTTTTAAAGTTTAGTACCTGTCTAAGAATGAAAGCATGCAGCTATACAGATTTCTTGGTTTTCTCCTCTTGAGAGTGTTCTTCTTTGGTCTCATTGTCTTCAAGGGCTGAGACAGTGGCAGCCAGAGGTTGGGATTCTAAGTTCTTCCTTATCTTTGTGAGATATGTTTTGGTCTTGCCTATCAAAAAGTCCAGAAAGACTCTGAACTTACAGTCTCTGTGCTCAGCTCAATTGTTTCTCATCACTTGTGTTACATTTTAAGTGCTATTAACTTTGTATGAAATCAGACTTTTCATTAATTTGACAAAATTTAAAGGTAAGTTTTAGGAGGCTTAGGTTCACTTATTTATTATTCTAGATGACATTTGAATTATGTTTGCAAGATTTCTTTTTAATACTTGGCTTCCAAGAACTTCAAACTCCATATACATCTTCAAAATGGGTATGAGTTTTAATACAGATTAGCAGATATTTATATAAAAACAATAAAAACATGTTGCAAAAATGAATAAATTACTCTAAGATTTTTCAGAATATCTTAATTAGCTTGTCTAACATATATCATAAGAGATGATTCCACCATGTGCTTATGGAAAATTTATAGAGCTTTCCGATCAAACATTATGTCAGGAGTATACATTTACAGGTATGCTACCCATGGTGCATGGAAATATTGGTACATTTTCAGTAGCAGGATATTGACAACTAAATGTGGCTGCTATGGTATAGAAAGAGGTCCCCATAGCAGAATCTGAAGAAAACTGTGTTATAGCAAGTATTTTATGTACATTAGCTTCTGAAACTTGTAAATATTATTATGTTTTTTTGGAGCTGAGGATCAAACCCAGGGCCTTGTGCTTGCTAGGCATCCACTCTACCACTGAGCTAAATTCCCAACCCAATTATTATTATTATTATTATTATTATTATTATTATTATCATCATCATCATCATCATCATTATTATTATTACTGTCAAGTGTAAAGTTTTTGTGATATTTATTCAGGTTTTCTTTTGACTGTTGATATAGATTTGAGGAGCCTGAGGAAAATACCTATGTCTCTAAAAGGTATACATACAAACTCCCATTTGTGAACCTAAGAAATTCCTTTGTTACCATTTCAATAGTTACAGCAATATTTACAGTAATGCCCAATCTAGGAAGAGAGTAAAATATTTTGATGAAAACAAGAAATATTTAATGATTTGTTCATATTTATTCTATCATTTTGTGAAAGAAAATTTTCCATTGGAAGAATTATTTAAAGTAGACTTGTCATTTGAAAAGATAATCTGGTACCCATCCACATTTTATTATGTTTACTTACAGTGACTTTCACTTAATACTTCTTTCCAAAGAAGACTTGTTGATTTTAAGACAGTCTAAAACAATGATAAGGATAGAGTTTCATGTGTCTTTTTGTACTAGAATGTTACTATTCTTCATATATGTAAATTCATTTTTAAATTTTAATGATCTGAAGTTTTAAATGTGTTTATTTCCTTATTAGCATAATTTGTATCTAACTTATATTTCAATCACAAGCACTTTCAAACAAATGAAAAAACACTGCTACTATATCATATTACATCATAGAATTTCAATAAAAAGAACTTTTGAATAGATAAAAACTCAGTGAAAACATTCCCCAACAAAATAAAACATAAAGAAAGTGCAATCACATGACACCAGAGATAAATAAAACTACATTAATGGCTATATAGCATTAATCACATAAATGGACTGTGACTTCATAATGAAGTGAATTTACTTTGCAAAATGTTTGAACACCTCTTCTGAGTAAAGACATAAAATTTTGCTTTTATAAAAGACAAGTATAGAAACATTGCATTATTTTGTATCTTCTGTAGAACCGGAAGAAATATCAGAGCAAGGACATTGAATATAGCCTTTAGTAAAAGCAAAGTCATTACTAAATACCCTTATTAAGACATCACATTCTAAGCTTTCTTTTCAAATCAGAAAAAAGAGTGATACATTGCTAATGTATTTCAGATGGCACAGGGAGTGATCAAAACACATAAAAGACATTTTTAAATAACACAAGTATGAAGAATAAATATTTTTATACATGTTTTGAAAGAAGTGAAAATGTACAAGCAAATCCATTAGGTAGCACAAAAAGTACAACTGCCTTTGATTGACATCGCCCCATAGAGAGGAACATTTTTGGAAGCTATTTTCAATAGTAATATACAACTTATTATGTTATATGTTAATACCCTACAGTTTCACAATAGCAAATGTAGAATAATCTTGAGTATGGCATGAGAACTAAACATGGTAAAATATGTATCTATCTTTCCACCTTACCATACAACCAGAAGTTATCTGCTTCATTGTAAAGTCTAGAGGGAATTCATTAGCAAAATTCCTTCATCACAATCAGTTTGAAGACATGTGGAAGTAGAAAGAAGCATAGACCTGGAAAAAAATTAATAATAGAAGCTTGAAAGGATGTGAAAGAAATACAGAATAATCTCCACTGAAACAAACCTATGTTGTAATTTAAAAGACATACCAGTAAGTAAAAAACAGGGTAGTGCATTTTAGATGTTCTTTAGTGTGGATCAAAGTATGCAAAAGAATTATTCAACTTTGAAGTTTTGGGCTGAAATTCACCTACCCACAGTATGTTCATTTTCAATTCGATTTAATGAGTTTCTTACTTATGTACTAAGTAATAGATCCAACCCTGTTGACAAACATATAAATGTGAACCTGTAACATTTGTCTTTCTGGGCTTGGATTAGCTCACGAAGAATAATATTTTCCTCTTCCATGAGTTTATCTGCACATTCTATAATTTTATTTTTCTTTATAACTAAACAAAATTCAATTTTGTATTGGTACTGAATTTTTATTATTCATTCCTCTGTTCATGGACATTGATATTATTTCAGTGTCTGAGCTATTGTGAGTACAGCACAAATGGACATAGATGAGCATGTGACTCTGTAGTAGGATAAAGTGTCTTTTGGATATATGCCCAGGAGTAATAATATACTGGTTCATATGGTAGATATGGAGGGGAGGGGCTAGGGGTGGGGGGGGAGGGGGAGGACAAGGGAACCTATGGCTGATGTGTAAAATTAAAACACAAATATAATAAATAAAAAAGGAGAAAAAAAACACTCCATAGTGATTTTCATAGCGCCTGCTTCAGTTCGTACTGCCACCAACAATGATTGACAGTTCTTTCTCCACATCTTTGCTAACATTTGCTAACTTTTCTTTTCTTTTTTTTTTAATTTTCAAAACCCATTTATTTATGAAATCATTAACTTGACCTGCATAATTTCAACAAGAGTTTTAAAGAAAAAAAAAAAAAAACAAACAACTGTGACATATAATGCATTTGTTTCTAAGAAAAGTTTTATTTAAACATTGAGGAACAAAGGTTTCTTTTTGTTTTTGTTTTTTTGTTTGTTTGTTTTTGTTTTTGTTTTTTAATGTGGAACTCAGTAGAACATCCATCAAGCAGTCCTAGCATTCTAAGAACGATGCAGAAAGGGAAACCCAAAGGGAGCTGCCGACCTTCTCAATCATACTCAGAGAATCGAATGTGCTGACTGGCTTGTAGAGTCTTGGCCAGTCTAATCTTCTCAGGTTTGGTGATTAACTTCTCCATACCTCTTTTCTTCTCCCGAGGTTGATTAAGTTTGGCTTGTCTATCTACCAAAATCTTCTGCCAGTACCTCTGCTCGTGGTCACCAGAAAGAAACTAGAGGTTCCAACAGTGCTTCTTTCTAATTTCAGTCTGTGCATTCATTACCGCCTGAGCATCCTCGGGAGTTTTGAACTGGGCATGGCATTCAGTATCTCCTTCTAGCAAATCAACATAAACAACTTCTGAGATTGTGGCCAAAATATCCTATACAGTACCATGTTTGACTTAGAGCACGTGGAACCATCTTTCAACATTTTACAAAAACCAACAGGAATCTTGGCTTAGAAAGGGTTACTTATCGAAAGGGTTACCTATTGAAAGGGTTACCTATCGAAAGGGTTACCTATCGAAAGGGTTACCTATCGAAAGGGTTACCTATCGAAAGGGTTACCTATCGAAAGGGTTACCTATCGGAAGGGTTACTTAGGTATTTTATCGAGAACTGAGAGCTGTGTTCCAGTAAATCTACTCAAGAACTTTTCTTTTCTTAATCTTAGCCATTCTCAGTGAGGTAAGATAAAATCTCAGAGAAAAGGTATTAAGTCTTCTTTGAAGTTCTGGTAGAATTCTGCAGTGAAACCATCAGGTCCAGGGCTTTTTTCAGTTGGGAGATTTTTAATGACTGATTCTATTTCCTTAGGGGTTACTGGACTATTTAAATGGTTTATCTGGTCTTGATTTAACTTAGGTATGTGTTACCTATCCAGAAAATTATCCATTTCTTTTAGATTTTCAAGTTTTGTGGAGTAGAGGTTTTTGAAGTATGACCTGATGATTCTCTGGATTTCCTCATTGTCTGTTGTTATGTCCCCTTTTTTATTTCTGATTTGTTAATTTGGATGCATCAAAAAAAGAGAACTAAAGACCGATCTCCCTCATGAACATTGATGCAAAAATACTCAATAAAATTCTGGCAAACAGACTCCAAGAACACATCAAAACAGTTATCCACCATGATTAAGTAGGCTTCATCCCAGGGATGCAAAGTCACTTATTTCTTTTATTCATTCATTTTTAATATAGTTCATTGGAGCTATAAATTTCTATGTAGGAATACTTTCAATTTTTTCTCTTGGGTTTTCTTACGTTGTGTTGTCATTTTCAATTAGTTCCAGGAATTTTCTTTATTTATTTCTTAATTTCTTCCTCTACTTGTAGATGTAACTGGCTTGTTAAAAAAAGAAACACAGAACCGATTGCAGAGTTAAAAACCACAAGGTCAGAGCAAGAGCGGAAAACCTTACCCTTCACTGCTTCTGCTGTTCTTCCTCTCCACAAGAGAGCTACTTCTGTGTGTCCTGTCTATTTATAGACTTTCTGTTCTGTTTTCTCATTGACCTCCTTGTCACTGCCTGCTTGTACAGAACTGCAGGACTTCTATGGTTGCTATTGAGATTAAAGGTTTGTGTCTGCCATGCTGGCTGTGTCCTTGAACACACAGAGATCTACCTAACTCTGCCTCCCAAGTGCTGGAATTAAAGGCATGCACCACTACTGCCCAGCTTCTGCTCTGGCTTGCTCTGACCTCAAGGCAACTTTTTTAACATACAAATAAAATCACAATTCAATACAAATAAAATATCACTATAGGACTGGACCTGCCTGTACTGAATCCACTGGGTTTGAATGAATCCCCAGGGGAGTCTTGGCCCTGGAGGAGATGGGAATGGATGGGGGGGGGGGGGGGGGTGGGGGTAGGTGGGGGGGAGGACCCATGGCTGATGTATAAAATTAAAACACAAATATAATAATAATAATAAAATCTCAAAGAACTTTTATGTTTCCTACATGGCTAAAGAATATGAACACTTAAAAATATATATTTCTTAGTTATTATCTTAGTTACTTTTCTGTTGGTGTAATAAACACCATGACCAAAGCAGTCTAAAGAAGACCACAGTTGTTAGGGGCTTACTCATCCACAGGATTAGAGTCTATGATGTTGGAGATAGGAGACAGAGTAGTGGTGGATATGGCAATTGGAGCTAGAAGCTGAGACGTAATGTTCCACATGGGATGGGAATAACTGCTAATTGGGAAAGGATTGTGGCTTTTGAAACCTTCAATCCTGACACCACACTTCCTACAGCAAGGTCATACCTCTTAAACCTCCCCACAAAGTGCCAACAACTGGGGACCAAGTATTCAATAGTGGAGACTTAGGGGAGACATCCCATCCCACTGAAATCACCACAGCCATTTCTGTTTCTTATTAGGAATGTGTTCAATTGCATAGCCTACTTGAGAGTGCATTTTTTCTCTGAAAATGAAATTCTAGATGTGGAATTATTTCCTGCTTCATAGCCTTTACCAATCTTTAGATGGATAGTGATTAACTGGGAAGAATATGACTGTAACTTTGATGAGAAAGCTATTTTTGCGAAGAAGTATATGGGTAGATATCTCTATGAATGAGCAAAGGATGTGAAGATACTTGTGTCTCATGTAAAAGCTCATCAAAAGGTGAATTCCACAATCCACCTGTCTTCTATCCAGGGTAAATAGGAGAGTTAAAGGGAGATGTATTAGGCACTACCATCTTTGCAGTTTTCAAGTCTTGATGGTGACACTAATTCTAAAATCCTTTTGGGAAAGTATTTGTTCACTGTTTTTTCTGTAGAGGCAACTCCAGTAGTTTTCACTTAGTCTTTTTCATCATAATAGCCCTTATTTTATAAGTCATGGAAACAGTATGGGAATTCTGTCACCTCCTGAGTATATCCATCCCAATTATACATTCTAGAACTGGATAAATAATTACAGGATGTTTGGGGACCCATTGTGAAACAAACCTCAGCCAAATCTTTATTTATCACTTGACTTCTTTAAACCCCTACTTTAACTGAAGTACCACAATGATTCTTGTGGTCTCCCAGAATCAGTGCTAATTCAGAACCAGAAGCCAGTAAACTCTGGAAAGTATGAGTGTTTGCTCTTTCCCCCCAAGGACAGATACCCTAACAAAAGTCTAGAGGTCTGGTGGGAGAAGTGTGACTTCTTTGGGGAAAATGTCTGAGAGTAGCAAGAGGGGCTCTCCTTGTGGCAAGACGCTAGAGACCCTGAACCACTTGGCAAGAAGCTGTGCAGTTTCCTGCATAATTCTGGGCATGACTCCCGGAGTATGTGAGCAATGTACTCCCCTTCCTTTTACTATGCTAGCTCTACTGCTGACCTGAAAAAGTCACAGTAGGTAATGAAGTTTAAAATTACATATTTGCATAATATTTATAGGAATATGATTTTAACCTCAAGAAATTTAAAGAAATGCTATTAAATAAAAAGGTATTGAGTTAATGGAACCATTCAAGGAACAGGTAATGAAGCAGAATCATCATAAAACCCCTCATTTCTGATAAATGTGCCAATATCCTGAGAAGTTAAGAGAGATAGACATAAGGACAAGGAACAAACAATGCCAACTATTAAGAGCAAGTTTCCACGTTATGTTGCCTGTAAGATAAATGGAAAAACCTGGTATGCCCCCCAAAGGATATAGAGCAGTAGAATGTATTGATCCAGCTATGGGTGGTGAGTTGAACATGAGAACCCAGGCCCTAACCCATGTAAATATTAACCACAAGAGACAACCATCTCCCACCCTGCATAGTGTATATCCACATGTACTGCCAGCTGGGTATACTGTTCTGCCTGTAGGTGTACCTAGTTAGAAAAGCTCCTATATAACTTGCAAGACTACTTATGCTTCTGAGGATAGTGATATAGAAGAAGGTAATGTCTACCTGTAGAAAAGTTGGGAAGCAGAAAGGGAAGAAGCAAGAAACAAACAGGTAATTATTGTAACCATTTTTAGAAACTTAGGAAGTAAAAACTGGTTGTAAAACTGTTCATACAAACCATTGAAACTGTATAAATAAAGACAGCTCAGACTGATAACAGGTGGTCACAATTTCTTCTTGGAACTGACTCCACAAGTCTATCCCAGATCCATGAGCCTGTCTGGAACAAGGCTACCAGCAGTGGTCCTTCTGAGGAGGGATGGGAAAAATGCTAAAAGTCCTTCCCCAGAGGGGCCTGAATTTCCATTCATTCAAAAAGTTCTTGATCTGGAAACTGGAACAAGTCTGGAAATTGGTTGATAGGCAGAGATAATCAATTGCTACCATCCTATGGAGCCTTTCATTGATTTGTTTCAGATTTTTTGTGTTGAACAAAACATAGTAAGCTTTTTATATATTTCATTTCTAGAAACACCATTAGTCAGTACCAAATATCCATATATGTCATATCATTATAAAATCTCTCTGGCCGGGCGGTGATGGCACATGCCTTTAATCCCAGCACTCCGGAGTCAGAGTCAGGCAAATCTCTGTGAGTTTGAGGCCAGCCTGATCTAAAAAGCGAGTTCCAGGAAAGGAACACAGCTACACAATGAAACCCTGTCTCAAAAAAACCAAAAATAAAAATAAAAATAAATCTCTTTGTCTTTGTTGTCCATTACAGGTCTGGCGATTATAGAAACTGCTTTGCCTTTTTCTGCTCATTATGATAACTATGCTGTCCTTGGCTTTGGTGAGTCAGTGTGGCTACCTGGTCCCTGCTAATCCAGGGCACAATTAAACACATTATATTTAATTGATCCAATTGAGCAGCAGTATCATCAATGCTAAGATCTGTCATAAGGAGAAGAGCAACGATAAAGCTCTTAAAATCTACTGGTGCCCTTCTGATCATTTTCTGTCTTGCAGCATTAGTAAAGGCATGTTTCCTGAGTTCTGTCACTGTGATGAATTAGGTTTTACACGGTATTCCCATTCCAACATTCCAATTTCCTTAAGCCTTCATAATAGGCATCTCTACTCTTTTTCATCAGGTTATCTTAGGCAAATGCTTCATGTAACTCATCAAACAAACTTCTGACACCTTTTAAACTGTACAAACTCACATATCAATAAATGCAGTCTGAGCCAGTATTCTATTCATTTCCCCATTATCCCATACCCTTAAAATCCATTCCCACATAAATCCCCCAGAGATCTTCTTGAGGGAATTATCAATCTTGTTAAACTTTCTAGTGGTGTAGTACTTTGTCTCATGTACTGCCCTTCCTATCTTCCCTCTAGGAGCCTATTTATCTGTTCAGCGTGGTGTCTGGTGATAGGTCTAAAGGCAACAAATTGTGGGCACTAAGGGATGTCATTATTAACTTGTGTGGCACATCTCCTTCAGGGAAGATCACTACCAGCTTGCAAGATAATGAAGGATTAATTGAATTAGGCAAATTAGAGAAGGCAATACTGCAGGGTGTATGGTTAGGGATATATCTTCTGCTATGAGTGAAGTAACTAAATAATCCCTACATAACCTGAGGTTTCAAATCTACAGCTTGATTAGGCTTCTTCTACACATCTCCATTCCAAGTGCAGGATACTACTCTTTCCAATAAGTGCTATTACTTTAATTGCCATCACTCTACAAGGCTGGGACTTAGATTTTTTGTCATAATTTAGCTGAGCTTATAATGAGGGTGTGGGTTTGATTTTTGTAGTTGAAGGGTTTCTCTCTGGCTCCCTCCAAACCCCTACAGTCCTGTAGCCCACTTATAAAATAAACACACAGATGCTTATATTATTTAAAATGTTTGGCCTAATGGCTCAGGCTTCTAGCTGGCTGTTCCTCTATCTTAAATTTACACATTTCTATTCATCTATACTTTGCCACGTGGCTCGTGGCTTACCATTACCTTACATCTTCCTAGTCGTGGTGGCTGGCATTCTCTCTCCCACCCTTCTGCTTCCCACAATTCTCCTCCTCCTTGTCCCGCCTACCCTATCCTTCCTGCCTGGCTACTGGCCAATCAGCACTTTATTTATTTTAACCAATCAGAGCAACACATTTGACAAACAAAACATCCCACAGCACTTCCCTTTCTCTTTTTTTCAAAAAGCAAGGTTTTAACTTTTATATAGTAAAATTTTAGATAACAAAACAATTATCAAGCAAGACGTAGTTACAATATTAAAGAAGATATCCTTTCTATCTTATATTTGTGAGTCTAAGGTTTTATATCTAAATTATCTTTTATCATAACTGAGGAAATTATACTATCTAGTCTTCAACCACATCAAAGCCCTCAGAAGGATATAATATTACCTGAGAAGCGGGAGAAGGATGCAAGCAAATTTCGGGAGTCTTGCAGGGTAGACAGAGACAGCTGGCAGCCTGGACAGTCACCTAATGTTCCTTTGTAAAGTTGGGGAATTTGTATTCAGCACAGAGGGCTAGAGTCTCTCGGTCACTTCACTCAGTGTCATGTAGAATGTCTGGCAGTTTCCTCTGCGAAGCAGGAACCTGAAGGACCATTTTGTCAAGCAAAGTTTAGTGGTCACCTTTCTATGGGTCCTGCATGTCCAGTCGATCAAGCAGTCCAGGCAAGAACAGTTTCTTGCCCAAATGGCTATTTTTGCCAAGGTGAAGATAAACTCCATATGAAGTGTCATCAATGCCCATCCTCCTCTCTGAAGTAAATTGGTGCTGCCAGGAGCAGACATGTCTCACTGTCCAGAAAGTCTAAATTTTAAAAATATTTTAAATGTCATATTCTATAGACCTTTGAAATGTTTAAAGATTACATGTCTATCTGAAATATCTCTATGTATACCTAGAAGACTTAACTAACATGGCTATGAGTATGATTATCATAGATGACCAGTTATTAATCTATTTTTAATTATCCATTACAATTTTAAATGAGCTGTACAAACATAATACCTTAAACAAGAGTAGAAATATACACACAGTATAACAAAATTAACTTTAAGTTTGTATCAATAGACTAAAATCTATACCAATGTAAAACATTTTAAACAAGTTGTTGCTCTTTAGAAGTAAGTTCATTAATCTACCCTTTCATCCTATTATATCTATGTCACAGAGTTTCCACCCAAAGCCTGACCCAAAAAAAAAAAAGATTCTAAAACAGAGCTAAAAACAGCTTTCTAGTTGTCTCTCTCAAGTTAGCAGCAGCCTGCTGGTTTGAGCTACTATGGTGGGTTCCTAGCATGTGAGTCTGACCTGCAGTATGGCAGGAATGAGGAGTCTACAAGTGGCACTTTACTCCGCTGCATGGTGGATTTAAACTTTGTGAGTTTAAAAAAAAATGGTAACTGGGCTATGTGCTGCTTTGATAGAACTGCTTATGATAGTTTATGGTACACATGGCTCCAGACCCATATCTGGAGATAAACTGTACCACTGCCTTGTTGGAAAGCTGAGGTGGGAGGAGCCAGGAGCCACAGTGGCATTTCAGTCTTACAAAAATGGATATTACACAGGGAATCTGGTTTTGGGTAGAATTGAAATACTTCTGGGTGACTTGAGAGACTGAGCAGTGGACCTTGAAGATTTTCAGCAACTTCAGCTCTATGATTACTGAAGAAAATATACTCTTTCTGTTCATGCTCAGAAACCCTGTTGTACATGATAAAAACTCATATGAATTCACAGAGATCAATGAAGCATGAAGATGACCTGCACAATTCTGCATCAGATCTTCTGTTTATACATTATGGATTCTAGTTTAGTGTTTTAATGGGGTTCCTGAGTGTATGAATGAGTAGGTCTCTGATTCTTATGCTTCTGTTGGACTGTTTTCCTTCTGTTTCTTCAACTTATCCAACTTCAAATTTATTAGTTTTTATTTTATCATAATATTATATTTATATTATATTATACTAAAAGAAATCCTATTAGAAACACTGTTTAGGTAAATATAGAGGGAATTAATTTTTTTCATTGAACTCATTGTCAATTTATCCAGGAATTCTAGAAGCAACTATACAGCAGCAGCGTTTTCCTTATTTTTCCACAAACTTTGGAAAGTTTTATGTACAGAATCCCTAAATTCCTTATTCTTCAAAATAATCCAGTAAAAATATTTCAAATCATGGTATTTCTGTCTTCCCCATGCTACCAGAATATTTTTCTGTAATGGTAACTGTCAATGAACTGTAAAGCCTGTTCCACATACTTTAAAAGTTTGACTTATGGAGTGCCTGGGTTATAGTCAGAGAGGCAACTGCGCCTGAGTCCCACCGCTGGACACAGGCCATCCCAGGAGAACCTGACCAACTTGGCCCCATTTTCCTGCCAATCGGCAGGCCCTGCGGGAAGGCTCCCATTTTCCAAGACTGCAGGCAGACACTGCAGTCTCCACACCCTGTCCCCACACCCATTTGTCTGAGACCCCAGCCACTTACTGAGACTCAGAGACCAACCTCCAGCTCCCACCCACCCCGGAACACCCATCTGGACCAGAGGTGAGTGCCTGTGGTTATAGCCAGAGAGACAACTGCCCTTGGGTCCCACTGCTGGACACAGGCCACTCCAGGAGGATGTGACCAAGTTGGCCCCAGTTTCGTGCCAATTGGCAGGCCCTGAGGGAAGGCTCCCCTTGTCCAAGACTGCAGGCAGACATTGCAGTCTCCACTCCCTGCCCCCACACATGTCTGCTAGAGACCCAAGCCACTTCCTGAGAATCAGAGACCAGCCCCAAGCTTCCATCCTGCCCTGGAACTCCCATCTGGACAAGAGGAGCTCCCATCTGGACAAAAGAAGGAGACATCAGGGACTTCACAAGACTCAGAGTCCAGCCCAACAGCTCCTATCCAGCCAGCACTTTCATCTGGACCAGCAATCCCATCTGGCCCAGAGCTTCCATCTGGACCAGAGAGAGGCTCCCTAAATCTGTCAACTCTCTCTGGACCAAGTACACTGATAAGACCAAGAACAAACACAAGAGGAGATGGGCAGACGTCAAGGCAGAAGTACATACGACAAAATAAAGAGCAATACAGCATCACCAGAACCTAGCCCTTCTCCAACAGCTAGACCTGAACATCACAGAATGGAAGAAGCAGAAGAAAACAACCTTATAAGTAACATCATGAAGAGGCTAGAGCCTTATATAGGAGAAATCAAAAATAAAGTAGAGGAACAGACAAACAAAAAATAGGAGGAATGCTATAAAAAACTAGAGGAAAGGACAATTAAAGAAGAATAAAACAATAAATCCTTGAATGAAAATCATGAAAAAGCAAGGGAGACAATCCAAGACCTGAAGAGAGAAATAGAAATAATTAAGAAGACACTAGCACAAGGAATGTTGGAAATAGAAAATCTGAGTAAACAAACAGGAACTTCAGAGGCAAGTATAACCAACAGAATGCAAGAGATGGAAGAGAAGATCTCTGGTGTTGAAGATACATTAGAAGAAATAGATTCATCAGTCAAAGAAAACACTAAAACCAACAAAGTCATGACCCAAAATATCCAAGAATTTGGGACACCATGAAAAGACCAAACCTACAAAGAATAGGGATAGAGGAAGGAGAAGAATACCAACTCAAAGGCACAGAAAATATATTTAACAAGATCATAGAAGAAAACTTTCCCAACTTAAAGAAGGAAATGCCTATGAAGATACAAGAAACCTATAGAACACCAAACAGACAAGACTGCTAAAAAAAAGTCCCCTTGCCACATAATAATTAAACAACTAAATGTACAGAATAAAGAAAGAATATTAAGGGCAGCAGAGGAAAAAGGCCAAGTGACTTATAAAGGAAAACCTATCAGAATAACACCCGATTTCTCGATGATGACTTTGAAAGCCAGAAGGACCTGGACAGAAATAATGCAGACACTAAGAGACCATGGATGCCAGCCTAGACTAATATACCCAGCAAAACATTCAATCATCATAGATGGAGTGAACAAGACCTTCCAAGACAAAACCAGATTTAAACAATACTTATCCACAAACCCAGCCCTACATAAAGCACTAGAAGGAAAATTCCAACCTAAGGAAGGCAGATACAACCATGAAAACACAGGCAATAGATAACACCACAGCAGTAAATCCCAAAGAAGAGAAGTACACACACACTACCACCAAAAAATAAAAATAACAACAGGAACGAACAATCACTGGTCATTAATATCCCTTGATATCAATGGATATAACTCACCTATAAAAAGACACAGACTAACAGAATGGATACAAAAACAGGACCCATCTTTCTGCTGTATACAAGAAACACACCTCAAATTCAAAGACAGACACCTCCTAAGAATAAAAGGCTGGGAAAAGACTTTCCAATCAAATGGTCTTAAGAAGCAAGCTTGTGTAGCCATCCTAATATCCAGCAAAATAGACTTCAAACTAAAATAAATCAAAAGAGATGATGAAGGACATTACATACTCATCGCAGGAAAGATCCACCAAGATGAAGTTTCAATTCTGAACATTTATGCCCAAAACACAAGGGCACCCACATATGTAAAAGAAACATTACTAAAGCTCAAATCACATATAAAACCCCACACATTAATAGTGGGAGACTTCAACAACCCACATTCACCTCTGGACAGATCTGCCAATTTAAAACTTAACAGAGACATAATGGACTTAACTGATGTTATGGCTCAAATGAACTTAATCGATATCTACAGAACGTTCCACCCAAACAAAAACGAATATACCTTCTTCTCAGCACCTCATGGAACCTCAGCTAAAATCGACCACATACCTGGCCACAAAGCAAATCTCAACAGATACAAAACAATTGGAATAACCTCCTGTGTTCTATCGGACCACCATAGTTTAAAGTTAGATTTCAACAACAGAAAAAACTACAGAAATCCTACAATCTCATGGAAACTGAATAATGCTCAACTGAATCACCAATGGGTTAAGGAAGAAATAAAGAAAGAAATTAAAGACTTCCTAAAGATCAATGAAAATGAATACACAACATACCCAAACTTATGGGATAGTATGAAAGCAGTGCTAAGAAGGAAATTCATAGCACTGAATGCCCACACAAAGAAGCTGGAGAAATCTCATGCTAGTGACATGACAGCACAACTGAAAGCCCTTGAACAGGAAGAAGCAAATTCTCCCAGGAGGAACAGACGCCAGGAAATTATCAAATTGAGAGCTGAAATCAATAAAATAGAAATAAAGAGAACATTACAAAGGATTAATGAAACAAAGAGTTGGTTCTTTGAGAAGATAAACAAGATAGACAAGCCCTTATCCAAGCTAACCAAAAAACAGAGAGAGAGCATCCAAATTAACAAAATCAGAAATGAAAAGGGGGACATAACAACAGACAATGAGGAAATCCAGAGAATCATCAGGTCATACTTCAAAAACCTCTACTCCACAAAACTGGAAACTCTAAAAGAAATGGATAATTTTCTGGATAGGTACCACATACCTAAGTTAAATCAAGACCAGATAAACCATTTAAATAGTCCAATAACCCCTAAGGAAATAGAATCACTCATTAAAATTCTCCCAACAAAAAAAAGCCCTGGACCTGATGGGTTCATTGCAGAATTCTACCAGATCTTCAAGGAAGACTTAATACCAATACTCTTTAAATTGTTCCACACAATAGAAGCAGAAGGAATATTACCAAACTCCTTCTATGAGGCTACAATTACCCTGATTCTTAAACCAAAAAAAGATGCTACAAAGAAAGAGAACTACAGACTGATATTCCACATGAACATTGATGCAAAAATACTCAATACAATTCTGGCAAACAGACTCCAAGAACACATCAAAACAATTATCCACCATGATCAAGTAGGCTTCATCCCAGGGATACAAGGGTGGTAAAACATATGAAAGTCCGTCAATGTAATACACCATATAAACAAAAACAAAGAAAAAAAACACATGATCATCTCACTAGATGCAGAAAAGGCATTTGACAAAATCCAACACCCCTTCATGATAAAGGTCTTGGAGTGATCAGGAATACAGGGAACATACCTAAACATAATAAAGGCAATCTACAGCAAGCCAACAGCCAACATCAAATTAAATGGAGAGAAACTCAAAGCAATACCACTAAACTCAGGAACAAGGCAAGCCTTCCCCTCTCCCAGTATTTATTCAATATAGTACTTGAAGTTCTAGCCAGAGGTATAAGACAACATAAAGAGATTAAGGGGATACAAATTGGAAAGGAAGAATTCAAGCTCTCCTTATTTGCAGATGACATGATAGTATACATGAGTGACCCCAAAAATTCAACCAAGGAACTGATACAGCTAATAAAAACCTTCAGCAACATAGCAGGATACAAGATCAACTCAAAAAAATCAGTAGCCCTTCTATATACAGTAGACAAACAGGCTGAGAAGGAAATCAGAGACACATCACCCTTTATAATAGCCACAAATGTTATAAAATACCTTGGGTTTACACTAAATAAGCATGTGAAGGATCTATTTGACAAGAACTTTAAGTCCCTGAAAATAGAAATTGAAGATTTCAGAAAATGGAAAGATCTCCCATGCTCATAGTAAACATAGTAAAAATGGTGATCTTACCAAAAGCAATCTACAGATTCAATGCAATTCCCATCAAATTACCAACACAATTCTTCACAGATCTGGAAAGAATAATACTCAACTTCATATGGAAAAATTAAAAAACCCAGGATAGCCAATAGAATCCTATACAATAAAACAACCTCTGGAGGCATCACAATCCCCGACCTCAAGCTCTACTATAGAGCTACTGTAATAAAAACAGCTTGGTACTGGCATAAAAATCGACATGTGGACCAATGGAATCGAATTGAAGATATTAATCCACACACCTATGAACATATAATTTTTGAAAAAGAAGCCAAAACTGTATAAAGGAAAAAAAAAAGCATCTTCAACAAATGTTGCTGGCATAACTGGATGTCAATATGCAGAAGGTTGCAAATAGATCCATATCTGTCACCATGGAGAAAACTTAAGTCCAATTGGATCAAAGACCTAAACATAAATTCAGTTACTCTGAACCTGATAGAAGAGAAAGTAGGAAGTAGTCTTGAATGCATTGGCATAGGAGATCACTTCCTAAATAGAATACCAGTAGCACAGATATTGAGAGAAACAATCAATCAATGGGACCTGTTGAAACTCAGAAGCTTTTGTAGAGCAAAGGACATGGTCAACAAGACAAAGTGAAAGCCTACAGAATGGGAAAAGGTCTTCACCAACCCTACATCTGACAGAGGGCTGATATCCAGAATATAAAGAACTCAAGAAATTAGACATGAAAATGCCCAACAGTCCAATTAAGAAATGGGTTATAGAACTAAATGGAGAATTCTCCACAGAGGAAGTTCCAATGGCTGAAAGACATTTAAGGAATTGCTCAACATCCCCAATTATCTGGGAAATGCAAATCAAAACGACTGTGAGATACTACCTTACACCTGTCAGAATGGCTAAGATCAAAAGCACAGAAGACAGCTTATGCTGGAGAGGATGTGGAGCAAGGGGAACTCTCCTCCACTGCTGGTGTGAATGCAAGCTTGTACAGCCATTTTGGAAATCAATATGGTGCTTCCTTAGAAAATTGGGAATCCATCTCCCTCAAGACCCAGCTATAGTACTCTAGGACATATACCCAAGGAATGCTCAATCATAACACAAGGGCATTTGCTCATCTATGTTCTTATCAGCTTTGTTTGTAATAGCCAGAACCTGGAAACAAACTAGATACCCTTCAACTGAAGAATGGATAAAGAAAATATGGTACATATACACAATGGAGTACTACACAGCAGAGAAAAACAATGACATCATGAGGTTTGCAGGCAAATGGATGGATCTAGAAAAAAATCATCCTGAGTGAGGTAACCCAGACTCAGAAGGACAAACATGGTATGTACTCACTCATAGTAGGATACTAGATGTAAAACAAAGATGACTAGACTGCTACACAACTCCAGGGAGGCTACCTAGAAAATGGGACCCTAGGAAAGACCCAAGGATCACCCAATGACAGAGAAATGGATGAGATCTACATGAACAACCTGGACGACAGTGGGAGTAATGAAGGGCAAGATTTGAGGGAAAGAAAGCTTAGGGGAGCAGGAGATCCCAGCTGGATCAAGAACAGAAAGGGAGAATGAGGAATAACAGACCATGATAAATGAAGACCACATGAGAACAGGAATAGGCAGAGTGCTCAAGATGTCCCCAGAAATCTACAATGATTTGTTCTCTGTATTCTGCTGGCAATGGTCGAGAGAAAGCCTGATCTGACCTAGTCTGGTGATCAGATGACTAAACACCCTAACAGTCATCTTGGAACTCTCATCCAATAACTGATGGAAGTGGATGCAGAGATCCTCAGCCAGGCCCCAGGTGGAGCTCCAGGTATCCAACTGTCGAGAAAGAGGACGGTCTTCAAGAGTGTGAATTGTTGAATCCAGGATTGCAAAAAGTACAAGGACAAATAGCCAAATGAACGGAAGCACATGAATTATGAACCAAAGGCTGTGGAATCCCCAGCTGGATCAGGCCCTCTGGATAAGTGAGACCACTGAATAGCTTGATCTGTTTGGGAGGCATCCAGGCAGTGGGACCAGGATCTGTCCTTAGTGCATGAGCTGGCTGTTTGAAACCTTGGGCTTACACAGGGACAGTTTGCTCAGTCTGGAAGGAGGTGACAGGACCTGCCTGTACTGAATCCACCAGGTTTAAATGAATCCCCATGGGTGCCTTGATCCTGGAGGACATGGGAATGGAAGGGAGGGGCTTTGGGGAAGTTGGAGGTGGGGACGGGAGAGGGGAGGGCAGTGGAACCCATGGCTATGTATAAAATTTAAAACACATAATAATAAAGAAAGAAAAAAAAAGATACTTGAAAGTCCAGGTATGGGCTTCTGAGACTCATTTAAAAAAAATTGACTTATAATTATATTTCTTTAGAACCATTAGGAAAGGTAAGTATTTCCTCTGTAAAGGAGAAGAAACAGTAGAATATATATGGGGTTTACTAGATAGTCTTACAGACTGTTTCCTTTTAGTTCAGTAAATGTTGTATCCTTAAAGAAAATCCAAGAAAATATAAATTTTTAGTCTATGAGGTTAGAGGTCTCAGCAGTCTCAATCTCAAACCAGAGTCCCAGAAAAAAATCCTGCAGAGCTGCTAATCTTCAGCTTATGTCAGAATCCCAAAGAACTTGATTCAGAAGCTTGCATAAGAATTCCTCATCAACAAGACAGATGAACTTGCCAGTGAATAAAGACAAGCAGACATTCCCATTTCAATGTTGTTTTATGTGGGCTCTTCACAGTGGGTATGGCCCAGATTTGGGTGGATACTCCATCTTCAAGTAATCTGTGAAAATCCCTCACAGTAGTGCCCAACATCTTGAAATTGAGTTGGCTCCAGGTGTAGTCAAGTTTACAACAAAGATTTGACATAACAGAATTCCTATTCTGGTCCTTTCAGTTCCAAATTCTATGTTCCTCCCATTTCTGCATGGACTTCCCTTTCTCTCGATTCACTAATTTGTATTCTGTAGTTTTATCAACAATATGTTCTAAACTTTTTGCTTGAAATTCTCCTTCTTTTGCCACAATCAGTAGGCTTTTTTTTTTTCTTTTAATGACATCTCAAAGTTCTTACATGTTCAGTTCATGCATGGTTTAAGGTTTAGACCAACCTTCATTAAATGACTTAATTATCCCGATTTGTCTTTGGAGCTTATTTTAATGGTAAATGTTTCCACTGAATGTCTTATTTGACTTATATGTTTTCCATTTTCACTGTCATTTTAGTTTGGCTTTTCTTAAGTATTATTTTCTATTTAGTAAATTCTATTTTGTATTGTTAATGGACTTCCTTTTTCTTCATTGAGCTGTCTGTGTTCTGCTATAAAATGTTGAAGTCCTCTTTGACTTGTTTTACCACATTCACCATCATGTATTTTGTGTTCTGCATATGGAATTTTATTTACATAACTTTAAATTTTTTTAAAAGTACTTATTTTTTGTATAAGAATTTTCCTGTATGTGTGCCATATGCATGTCTGGTACTCCAAGAGGGCAGAAGAGGTCATTGGTTCATTTGATCCCCTGGAACTGGAGTTACCGATGCTCATGATGTTCATCATGGGAACCAAACCCAGAACCTTTGCAAGTGCAGCAAGTGCTCTTAACCACTGACCCAGCTCTCCTGGCCCTCATTCAATTCATTTTGATAAGGCATCATTGCTATGGGATTGGTAATTTATGGAAGAGCTGAGTTGTTTGGCTTTTTCATAGTATCAATACTTTTTAGTGCTGAGATCTCTCCTTCTTGGTTTAGGTGTGTGTTGGGAATGGGAGGAGCTGCAAATTAGTAGCAGTCATGGTAGCAAGTTCTTTCCCATGGTAGGGAAAGTTCTCAGGTCTGATGAGAGGAGATTCATTGTGACATTGAGGTAGTCAATTTTGAAACTGCAGAAGTAGATGATTGAGTGATAAAATATCCCTGTCCCTGTCCCCTGTCTTTCTAAAACTGCAGTCACTCAATATGTATGCTTCTTTGCCATCTCATTACCAAACTGAAATATTGGTTTTCTAAGGCCTCATTTAAATTTTTAAATATATGCTAACATAAATGAATGACTACAACACAAATAGGAATAAATTGAATGATATTCTAAAGCAATTATGTCTGAAGAAATATAATTACCACAGAAAAGAAGCTATAGGAGTCTATTGCTCCAATATGGCTTTTATTTAGCAACTTACCTGGGGTCTGTTGTAGAATATTATTTGAAGATGTGTTACATTTATTTATGCTGTGGACCATTTGTTTAATGAGGCAAATATTCGTTGCCTTCTTTTATGTTGCATTTGTTTAACTCTGTAAAGCTGTGTTACTTTACCTGTCTAAAACACCTAATTGGTCTAATAAAGAGCTGAATGGCAAATGGCAAGTCAGGAGAAAGTGTAGGGTAGGTGGGACTCTAAGGCAAAGAGAATAAATAGAAGGGGAAAATGAGAGGAAAGAGGGTCAGGGAACAAGTGAAAAAGGAGGAGGATGCCGGGGCCAGCCACACAGCCTGACATGGAAGAAGAATTAAAGAAAAAATATACAAAAAAGAGAGGAATGTAGAAGCCCAGAGGCAAAAGTTACATGGAGTCATTTAAGTAAAGAAAAGCTGGCTAGAAACAATTTGAGTTAAGACCAGGCATTTATAAGAAAGAATAATTCTCTGTGTATATTTATTTGGGAGCTAGGTGGTGGGCCTCCCAAAGACCCAAAGAGTAAAAACAAGAGAGGTCCTCACATTAAAGTTTAAATTTATAACACAGACTATGTAATCATTGAGATGAGGTGAGATGAAGCTTGCACAAAAACTGAAAGATAACTAAGATGCTTTCTACCCTCATTATCAATAAATAAAATAAACTTTCATGGCAACTTTCATGCATTCTCATAACAGTTATGGTATTTTAAGTTTCCAATTTGTTTTAAATTGTAGCAAGAACAATGTTGATCTGTTATGGGTCCCTTTGGTTTCACCACCTGAAGAAATTAAACATGGGTTGGCATAAAACATAAAGAAAGACAAAAGGGTTTACATTTTCTTTTTTTTTTAGACAGACTCTAGCTAGGTAGCTCTCCTCAAACTTATGGTTCTCCTGCCTCATCCTTCAAATTACTGACATTGCAAATGTACATGACCACATCTGGCTTTAAGAAGGTGGTCTTTTTGCTTGTTTAGTTTTAAAGAATTTGTGAAATGCAAGTATTACAATGACCTTCTCATAGCCAATTCTGCCCAGAAGCTCATAAAACAAACCCATGTAAAGAATTGCTGGTATCTACTTGTACAGAAATATGGTTCTTTATGTTTTTGTGATTCATGCTATTACGAAGCTGAAAGGACTCATATAAATTTTAATATATATGCTGAAGAAAATGAATGGCTATAGTGCATGTGGGGAACAAATAAATGATATCCCCGAACAGTTAGTTAGGAAGACATATAATCATCAAAATGGAAAAAAGCCATACAAATCTATTTAAATGTTCAAATCACATGTTCTTAGGTGAGAATTAGATTAATGAGAACATTAACACATTTAAACCTTTTCTTCCAATGTAAGATTATGTTAATTTATATTTTATTAAGTACTTGTAAAATTAATTATCAAAGGAACAAAAGTAGCAGCAACCACATTGTGAAGAGACATTAAAATATGAACGCTACATTAGAGAAAATAACAAGATTTCAAAGAAGTGTTATACTCCTGGCTGTTTACTTTAGCCAATGCTCATGAGCCCCCTAACAGGTAGGTGCACAGCTTATATTTCAGTGGCTGTTCCTTCAGAGAAAAACTATAACTCAACTAGATAATTCTAAGGTCATACACTTTGGTTATTCAGACAATGAATGAAAAAAGTGAAGATAATTTTTTAAACAAGATATTTTTGTTTCAGTAACAATTTTTTTCTAATACATGTTTAATGGTGAAAAGAGGTCAGTATAAAAATGAAGAATATTCCTCTTGCCTTTTCCTCCTTTATCTTCTGGATGTTTCTTTCTGTGTTGGTCTCTATTAACCCCAATCTTACATTGTCCTCATTATTTTCTACTGGTTCCAAAAACATTCTTAGTACTAAGTGTAATCTTCTTGGCTTATCAATTACTATCTATGGCCCCTGAACATATCTCTGTGGCTGGAAGAAGAATAATTTGATTTAATGAGATCTGGGTCACGTCTTGGCTAAGAGTAGCAGCACATACTTATTTCTCCAGAGAAAAGTTGAGTGCTTTTCCCAGAATTCTTATGCTGGCTCTGGTCTGGCTCATAGATGGTTATAAAGAAGTGATTAATGGAAGAAAAGTCCTTCTGCATCCAGGTTTGTCAGTATTATTTACTTTGTTTATTTGTTTGTTTGTCATTTTTTTTGAGAACCAGTCTCACACTGTAGCCCATGCTTGCCAGAACTTAATATAATACAAATTGTCCTGGAACTCAGGCCAATCCTCTTAACTCGGTGTTGTGCAGGCTGGAACTATAGAAATGAGCCATGAGGTCCAATCAACATTTTCATGTCTGTCATAATTGGGTTATATTTATATTTTCTATAGTTGATTGGCAACCTCTACTTAGGACCTAAGTATGTTTGTCTCAAAGCTTTCTCCAAGGCCTCTGCCAAAGGCTAGGCTGCCTCTCCTGGTTCTGTAACAGGGAGAGAAAAGTACATCAAGCAGCCATTGGCATTAAAAGCACTGTGTCCTTGAGAATAGCTGGAATATAAACTCTTTCCACTATAGGTTACTGTTGTTGTTTTGTGGTATAAAAACGTCTGTGGTGGGAATGAGAAATGAGAAGTTTATCCACAGAGAAAACAACTCAGTTGGAAACTCGAGATGACTGTCCAAGTTTCTTCTGGATGTTTGTAAGACTTGGGTTTGATGATGTTACCTTTATTTGTACTATCAGACTATTCCAGCCACCTCAGCTGAGTTTTATAAATTGATTTGATGATGCTTTGTTCTCTTCTTCCTCTTTCTGTTACTTGATAATTGTTCATTTATTTCTTCCTTGATATATATTTAGTAAACACACTCACTCAAAACCAAAACATTATGGGTGTCATAGACCATTCCATCAACTGTACAAGCCAACATCAAGATTCTCTTAATATTGCACAGGTAAGGCATGGGGCGAGGTTTCTGGGGTAGTGTTATCCTGTGGAACTTTCTATAAATCTTCTCATTTGTGCTAGCACATCTAGTAGCCATTGTTCCATGAGGCTATAAAGTACTTAAAATATGACTCACTTGTGAGGTCAAGGAACTAAATTTTTAATCTTACTTACTTTTCTGTAATTTAAACTTAATAACCCCATGAACCTAATGGATACAGATTAGACCCTACAGCTCCAGGCAACTAGCTATATGAAGATATGTTACACTGTGCTAGTACATTCCTGTGAGAGGTCTTTCAAAGCACAGCAGGTTAGCAATTATGCTGTATCATTTTTTTTTTTTTTTTTATGTTACAAAATTACCTGATGGAAGCAGCTTCAGAGAAGAGAGGATCAACTGGGCACCCAGTTCATCAGGGCTTGGAATGTATGGCTAGAGCACCTGGGTTTGAGACAATGGGTGCTTGTGGCTTATTCATGCCATAGTGTATGAGCAAGCAGAGACTGAAACGGAGATAGATCTAGAGTTTAACCCTCAAAGACATTCCAAAAAGTCCTTTGTATGCCAGCTGGGTCATGTATCCTAAGGTTTACATAAATACCCAACAACCAATAAGGAACACCTTATGTCTAAACCATAGGAAACTCCAGTAGTTAACACTTCCTCATTTGTTAGCCCAGCACTATTGTAAATTCTTTTACTTGTGAATGCCTTTTCAGAAATGTTCTGCAATTAACCTAGAAAGAAGTTGTTAATTGCCTAGAATATTGTGGTAGACAATTAAAGTTACTACTGTATTATAATGTAGAAAAGATGGTCCTCAATGCAGCAAAATATCTTTCTGTAGGATATATGTGCATATACCCTATATAAGTAATAGATACATTGTTTACTACTTTCAATAGGATTGAATTCTGATCCTATAAATGTGGAATGAAGGAAGAATATTCACAGAAATGAAATACCTAGATTTAAAGTTTCCCTTCTTCTGACCAACTAATTCTGACTTATAAGTAGCACATACTTTATTAAAATGAATATAACACTGAAATGACAAGCATGCTCTATTTCTGTATTTTTCAAATTAATTTCCATTCATCGTACACATATGTATAACAAAACAATTTTGAATTTTTTTTCCTTTATGACTAGTCTCAAATTGAGTGCAAATCTATTTTTGAGTGTACATTCTAAGAAATTTGATATTTTAATAATATTTAATATTCCTTTAGGAATCAACACAAAGCAAATTAAACAAGTAAAAAATAATATGTACTATGAAGATGTACTTATGATTAGATACCCTCTCTTGGTACTAGGAAATAAAACTACAATGGACAGTTAGTTACAAAACTGCCACTTCTTAAGTATGAGAAATTTTACAATTTCTTAACTCCTACATGCCTTAGAACCTGTGAAATGAAGACAATGTCCTCCATATAACATTGCAAAGATAAAATTAGCACATACATTGTGTAGGAACAGCACCAAACAGGAGGTGTTTAATAAAAATAGACATTGTAATACTCGTTACTGTTATAAACATGATTAAAATACATTCTTCACACAGATGTTTCTCAACCTGGTTTCTATTGTTTCTTCAGAAACCATCTGCTCTCTCTATCCCTTGGGTACATTTAACACAACTGTATTCTCCAAACACCAGAGGATAGTTGTTTAAAAAAATCCATATAATCAACTAACACAGGTTCATAAGTGTTCATAGAGACTGGATCTCCAAACAGAGAGCTTGCATGGGACCGACTGAGGCTCGGTGCACATATGTTACAGTTACGAGCTTGGTCTTCTTGTGGAACTTCTAACACTGGGAGCAGTGGCTGTCTCTGACTCCATTATCTGCTTTTAAAACCCTCCCCTCCTCCTACTGGGTTGTTTTGGCCTGCCTTAACAAGAAAGGAGGTGCCTAGTCTCACTGAAACTTTATATATATATGAGGCCTGCCCTTTCCTGAAGGGAAAGGAGGAGTGAATGGGGGATGAGGTAGCAAGATTGAAGGAGAGGGACTGGGAGGAGAGGAGAGAAGGAGAGGAAACTGTGATGGGGCTGGCAAACTAAATAAATTGATTTAATAAAATAAAAGAGTTTCAACTATTTCTGTTCTCTTCTTAAGTTCTATGATCCCTCTCTGATGATCCTTAAGACTACTACTGTATTTTGGCTAGCATTCTGTTAATATGATAGAAATCTAAGATCGTAAGTTTATCAAAAGAAAGATTTGTATCTTGGCTCACACATTTGGCAGTGATTATTTGGCCCTGTTTTAAGGCAGAACATTGTGGTATAAGACCATTCACCTAATGACCAGGTGTAGAAGAGGGAAAGGAAGGACCAGGGTCTCCAGACATTCTTCAATTGGAGGTACTCCTGCCTAAGACCTTCTGCTAGGCCCTTCTTCTTTATTTTTCCTCCACCTCTTAAAGTACCAAAGATTGAGAACCAAGACTTTAATACATGATCCTATGAGGGGTGTCTCAGAAAAACAATATAGTGCTGTGTTAATACCAGCCTTTTTTATAAGTAATTTTTTTCTTCTTTCCTAAGGTGCCACCTAATTCTGTGACTCCCATTAGACAATTCTAGCAGAATTTTCAAGTACCCCCAGAGACCTAATGGGCTGCACAGTATACAAGGCAGGCCTCAGTCACTGCTCATTTGAGCTGAACCTCACAGCCTGTCTGTTAACTACAAACATATATACTTTGTAAGATGAATTGCTAAATGGTCTTATCAATGAAAAACCTGAAGCCAGATATTGGGGTAAAAACTGAGAGATCAGGGAAGCAGAAAGAAGCCAGCCACCTTCTTACTGCTAGAAATGCTCAGCCAAAAAGAGCTACTTCCTGTATACCCACACCTATAACCTTTCTGTGCCCTGCTATCTCATTTCCTCTCTCTGCCCAGCTACATCATTTCCTCTTTCTGTCAAGCTCTTTCACTTCCTGTCTGTCTGTACAGAACTCCGGACCTCTATGATTAACTAGTGCTGGGAACAAAAGTGTGTACCACCATGCCTGGCTCTGTTCCCACTGTGGCCTTGAACTCACAGAGATCCAGTTGAATCTCTGCCTCCCAAATGCTAGGATTAAAGGCAGGTACTATCATTGCCTGACTTCTATGTTTAATATAGTAGCTGGATTTTTCCCCTGATCTCTAAGTAAGCTTCATTTATTACAGCACAAATAAAATATCACCACAATACTTCAAAAATAAAACTACAAGCTGTGGTCAGGGGATAGACCTAGGGTTTGTCTCATCATTACAAAACAGGTGGTTCCATTCTCAGGAGAGGTCTTCTAGGTACATATTCAGAGTTCTATCTGATTGAATTTTGTAATATTTATAAATTTTATGCTTTCTGATAATATTACTGAAATATACAAGAAATGAGAGGGCAATGGTTTCTAATGAGGCTACAAGACCACCTGAAGATTAAGAAATATTATATTTATATGTATTGGTTTTCTGAGACTCAAATTTAATGAATTCCATAATTTTTTCAAGGATACAAATGTTAAGGATTTCATTATTGCTCCACATGAAGTTTTTGTTTTTATTTTTTTATTTAATTTTCTCATACAATGTATTTTGATCAGTCTTTCCCCTGTCTCACCTCCTCCCAGATCCCCACACTACACCACTTTATGTTCTTTCTTTCTCTTAATAAAAACATAACCACTGAACTATCTCTCCCTGTTACAGAGATCTTTCTGTACGCTGTGAATATGTATTGCTTTGACTGGTTAATAAATAAAGCTGTTAGGCCAATGGCAAGACAGAATAAGGTTAGGCAAGACATTTGAACTGAAGAGACAGGAGAAGAAAGGAGAGTGAGAGTAGATGCCAGCTCACCACTGAAGGAACAACAAGATGCCAGCAGACTGGTAATGCCACAGCCATGTGGCAACATAAAGATTAATAGAAATGGACTGAGTTAAGTTATAAGAGCTGAATAACAAGAAGCCTGACCCATAGTCCATAAAGTTTTAAATAATTTATGTGTGTTTATTTGGGACAAAGTGTCTGAGGGACGTGCATGGGAGAGCTTTTTCCCAAATGCAGGGCCTGGCAGGACTGGAGAAACTTCCAGCTACATTTGGCTTCCAACATGGCAGCAAGAATTTTCACCCAAAACCTGAGAAAGCTTTAAAAAATATTCTAATACTAAGCTAAAAACAGCTTCCTTATGGGCTTGACCTGCTGCAGTACACAGAGGTATTTCTAAGCCCTGTAGTGCACTGCATGGTAGATTTACCTTTTACATGAAAAAAATAATGTTCCTAGGTTGCATGTTGTTGGATGGAGGCATAGCCCCCACTGCTTCCCGGACTTAATAGTGAGCATAGATCCCACAGCTGGTGGAGGGGTACCTCTGTTATGTTGGAAAGCTGAGGTAGGTAAAGCTAGCAGCCAGGGCTGGTGCTTCAGTCCTAGACACACTACAGTTTAAATCAATGGTCAATAATTACAATTTCATAATAAGACAGATTCAGATGAAATAATACTCTAAACAATTTACAATGTATGTAAAATGTATGTAGGCTTGGAAGAGAGGGGAAAAGAAATATACACAGTTATATAAAGAAATAAAGTTTTAAAAAATGAATTCTTTAAAGAGACATTAAGAACAATATGAAAGTTAAGCCACATAAAGATGGAAATTACACTAAGAATCTGGATACTACATATTATTACATTGTTTTTGAGATTTTTTTTTAACTGCAGAGATATATTTGATTGTAGAGGCTACCAAGTAAAACAGTATCTATATTTTAAAGGTATCTTGACTTCAAAATTTAAGTCTCAGGATATGTTGCTTTGGAAAGAGGTCCTGCTTTTGTTTCCACTTAAGATGAGAACCTGTGGATTGCCTCCAGGCTAATACGGTTTGATCAACCAAGACCCCCTGAAAGGTCTCCAGTGACAGCCATGGCTCAGATGATCTAACATCCAAAGTTGCTTTGAAGCCAATACAGCTTCACAGACTACTACAGCCAAGATTAAACTATAATTCTTTTTTTTAAATTTTTTTAATTTGATAGTAATTTTTAATCATTATCTTGCAAGCGATGATATTTACAATTAGATGAAAGTTACCATTTTTATATTTGTATTGTATTATTATTATTATGTTTGTGTTTTAATTTTACACATCAGCCATGGGTTCCCCTGTCCTCCCCACTCCCGCCCCCCCCCACTTTCCCCCTTTCTCCTCCCCTCCATTCCCATCTCCTTCAGGGCCAAGACTCCCCTGGGGATTCATTTAAACCTGGTGGATTCAGTACAGGCTGTAGTTGGAGAGCTTCTCTCCAGGTTCCACCAAGCCCCCGTGGCCCCACAACCCACATATAAAATAATCATACAGACACATATTATTTAAAATTCTTGGCCATTAGCTCAGGCCAATCATTGTCTAGCTCTTACTCTTATATTTAGCCCATTTGTTAGTCTATACTTTGCAACATGGCTTATGGCTTACCGGTGTCTTTACATGTTGCTTCTCATGGCAGCAGTTGGCAGTGTCTCCTCCCAGCCTTCCTGTTCCCACCCTTTTCTTCTTCCTTGTCCCGCAAACCCTATCCTTCCTGTATGGCTACTGGCCAATCAGCACTTTATTTATACAGAGTGATATCCACAGCACTTCCCCTTTTCTTTTTTGTTAAAAAAGGAGGGTTAACTTTTACATAGTAAAATTACAGACAACAAAACGATTATCAAGCAAGAATTACAGCTACAATATTAAAGAAGATATCCTATCTATCTTATATTTGTGAGTCTAAAGTTTTATATCTAACTTATCTTGTATCATAACTGAGGAAATTATAACTATCTAGTCTTCAACCACATCAAAGACCTCAGAAGGATATAATATTACCTGAGATATGGAAGAAGGATGCAAGCAAGGTATGGGAGTCTTGCAGGGTAGACAGAGACAGCTGGCAGCCTGGACAGTCACCTAATGTTCTTTGTAAAGTTGGGGCATGTGTCTTTAGCCTACAGGGCAAGAGTCTGTCGGTCACTTCTCTTAGTGTCCTGTGAAATGTCTGGCAGGTTCCTCTGTGAAGCAGGAACCTGAAGGACCATTTTGTCAAGCGAAATTTAGTGGCCACCTTTCTATGGGTCCTGCACATCCAGTTGATCAAGCAGTCCAGGCAAGAACAGTTTCTTGCCCAAATGGCTATTTTTGCCAAGGTGAAGATAAACTCCATATGAAGTGTCATCAATGCCCATCCTCCTCTCTGAAGTAAATTGGTGCTGCCAGGCGTAGACATGTCTCACTGTCTATAAAGTCTAAATTTTAAAAAATATTTTAAATGTCATATTCTGTAGACCTTTGAAGTGTTTGAAGATTACATGTCTATCTGAAATATCTCTGTGTATACCTAGAAGATGTAACTAACATGGCTATGAGTATGATTATCATAGATGACCAGTTATTAATCTATTTTTTAATTATCCACTATAATTTAAAATGAGCTATACAAACATAATACCTTAAACATGAGTAGAAATATACACACAGTATAACAAAATTAACTTTAAGTTTGTATCAATAGACTAAATTCTACACCGATGTAAAACATTTTAAATAAGTAGTTCTTCTTTAGAAGTAAGTTCCTTAATTTACCCTTTCATATTATTATATCTATATCATATCCCCTTTTCTTTTTTAGAAAGAGATCGCATTTATAATCAACCTGTTTTAAATAAAAATATTGAATTTTCTCTGTTCCATACCAGAAGGCTCTTTTGATTTGGGACACAATATCTTAACCTTTTATTTTAACAATATGCCTGGGTTTAGAGAAGGAGTGAGCCAATTCCATCTCCAAAGCCAGCTGGGAATTAAGGCGTAGTTTTTCTTACTACTTCCTGCTGGAGGGGGGCGCTGGATCTTATGGGTACACAAAGAAAATTTTAGGATTTTGGAGTAGTCTGTGAGGATAAACCTCTGAGCCAGTTGCCTTGAAACCATTCTGGATGTTGGATCATCTGGGCCATTGTGTCATTAGAGACCTTTCAGGTAGTCTTGGCTGATCAAACCTAATGTATCTTAACCTGGAACAAATCCATAGCCTCTGGCTTTCTGTGGAAACAAAAGCAGAGACTCTTTTCCAAAGCAACATATCCTTATATCCAAATTTTGAAGTCAAGGTACCTTTAAAATTTACATATTTATTTAACTCAACAGTTTTAACGATCAACTCTATTTCTGTAGTTAAAAAACCCCAAAGACAACACAAACCAGATTTTCTGTGTAATATCCATCCACTGTGGCTGCTGGCTCCGCCCACCTCAGCTTCCCAACATGGTGGTGGTACAGTTTACCACCAGCTCTGAGTCTGGAGCCATGTGTACCATCAACTATCAGAAGAAGTTCTATCAAAGCAGTGCATAGCCCAGAAACTTTTTTTTTTAACTAGCAAAGGCTAAATCTAACACTCAACAGAGTAAAATGCCACTTGTAGACTCCTCATTCCTCCACACTGCAGGTCAGATGCACATGCCAGGAACCAGCCACATTAGCACAAACCGGCAGGCTGCTGCTACATTGAGAGAGACAATTAGGAAGCTGTTTTTAGCTCTGTTTTACAATCTTTTTTCTCATGTTTTAGATGGAAACTTCTGCAAATATGTTGGGTGCCATTTGTAGTTAGAGATATCCTGCCTGGCCCACAGTCAGGACAAATTTCTCTCAACCGCCAGGCCCGTAGACTCTCAGATCCAACCAAGTAAACACACAGAAAATTACATTGTTAAATTAACCAATTTCTACTTATCTATACTTTACTATGTGGCTCATGGCTTACCAGTTGACCTTACATCTTCTTTGTCATGGCCATGGCTGGCAATATCTCTCAGTCCCAGCCTTCTACCTCCCAGAATTCTCTTCACTCTTGTCTCGCCTATACTTCTTGCCTGGCCACTAGCAAAACAGCATTTTATTTATACAGAGCAATATCCACAACAATAGGCGGGTCCAGTCCCCTCATTCCAGGCTCAGCAAAGTGTCCCTGTGTAAGCCCAAGGTTCCAAACAGCCAGCTCATGCACTAAGGACAGATCCCGGTCCCATAGCCTAGATGCCTCCCAAGCAGTTCAAGCTATTAAATTCTCTCACTTATCCAGAGGGCCTAATCCAGCTGGGGGCTCCACAGCCTTTGGTTCATAATTCATGTGCTTCCATTCATTTGACTATTTGTCCATGTGCTTTTTCCAATCTTGGGCTAAACAATTCACGCACTTACAGTCCCTATTCTTTCTCAACAATTGGACTTCTGGAGCTCCACCTGGGGCCTGGCTGAGGATCTCTGCATCCACTTCCATCAGTTATTGGATGAGAGTTCCAGCACAAGTGTTAGGGTGTTAGGCCATCTGATCACAAGTCTAGGACAAATCAGGCATTCTCTTGACCATTGGCAGCAGTCTACAGAGGATGTATCATTGTAGATAGAAGGGGACCTCTCCAGCACTCGGCCTATTCCTGTTCTCATGTGGTCTTCATTTATCATGGTCTGTTATTCCTTGTTCTCCCTTTCTGTTCTTGATCCAGCTGGGATCTCCTGCTCCCCTAGGCTTTCTTTCCCTCAAACCGTGCCCTTCATTACTCCCACTGTCATCCAGGATGTTCATGTAGATCTCATCCATTTCTCTGTCATTGGGTGATCCCTGTGTCTTTCCTAGGGTCAAGTTTTCTAGGTAGCCTACTTGGAGTTGTGTATCAGGCTAGTCATCTTTGTTTTACATATAGTATCCTCCTATGAGTAAGTACATACCATGTTTGTCCTTTTGAGTCTGGGTAACCTCACTCAGGATTTCTTTTTCTAGATTCATCCATTTGCCTGCAAACCTCATGATGCCATTGCTTTTCTCTGCTGAGTAGTATTCCATGTGTATACGTACCATATTTTCTTTATCCATTATTCAGTTGAAGGGTATCTAGGTTGTTTCCAGGTTCTGGCTATTACAAACAATGCTGATATGAACACAGCTGATCAAATGCCTTTGTGGTATGATTGAGCATTCCTTGGGTATATGTCCAAGAGTACTACAGCTGGGTATTGGGGGAGATTGATTCCCAGTTTTCTAAGGAAGCACCATATTGATTTCCAAAGTGGCTGTACATGCTTGCATTCCCACCAGCAGTGAAGGAGAGTTCCCCTTGCTCCACATCCTCTCTAGCTTAAGCTGTCTTCAGTGGTTTTGATCTTAGCCATTCTGACAGGTATAAGGTGGTATCTCAGTTGTTTTGATTTGCATTTCCCAGATAATTAGGGATGTTGAGCAATCCCTTAAATCTCTTTCAGCCATTTTAGCTTCCTCTGTTCAGAATTCTCTGTTTAGATCTATAGCCCATTTCTTAATTGGACTGTTGAGCATTTTGATGTCTAATTTCTTGAGTTCTTTATATATTCTGGATATCAGCCCTCTGTCAGATATGGGGTTGGTGAAGACCTTTTCCCATTCTGTAGGCTTTCACTTTGTCTTATTTACTGTAAACTTTGCTCTACAAAAGCTTCTCAGTTTCAACAGGTCCCATTGATTGATTGTTTCTCTCAGTGTTTGTGCTACTGGTGTTACATTTAGAAAGTGATCTCCAGTGCCAAAGCATTCAAGAGTACTTCCTACTTTCTCTTCTGTAAGGTTCAGAGTAACTGGATTTGTTTTGAGGTCTTTGATCCCCTTGGATTTTAGTTTTGTGCACGGTGACAGATATGTATTTGCAGCCTTTTACACATTGACATCCAGTTATGCCAGCACCATTTGTTGAAGATGCTTTCTTTTTTCCATTGTACAATTTTGGATTCTTTGTCAAAAATTAAATGTTCATAGGCATGTGGGTTAATGTCAGGGGCTTCAATTCGATTCCATTGGTCCACATGTCAGTTTTTATGCCAGTACCATGCAGCTTTTGATTACTGTATCTCTATAGTAGAGCTTGAGGTCAGGGATTATGATGCACCCAGTGGTTGTTTATTGTACAGGATTGTTGTGGCTATCGTGGGGTTTTTTTTGTTTTTCCATATGAAGTTGAGTATTATTCTTTCCAGATCTGTGAAGAATTGTGTTGGTAATTTGATGGGGATTGCGTTGAATCTGTAGATTGCTTTTGGTAAGATTGCCATTTTTACTATGTTAATCCTGCCTATGCATGAGCTTGGGAGATCTTTCCATTTTCTGACATCTTCTTCAATGTCTTTTTTCAGGGACTTAAAGTTCTTGTCATATAGGTCCTTCACATGCTTAGTTAGAGTTACCTCAAGTTATTTTATATCACTTGTGGCTATTGTAAAGGGTGATGTATCTCTTATTATCTTCTCACCCTGTTTGTCTATTGTATACAGGAGGGCTACTGATTTTTTTGAGTTGATCTTGTATACTGCTATGTTGCTGAAGGTATTTATAAGCTGTATCAGATCCTTGGTTGAATTTTTGGGCTCACTCATGTATACTATCATGTCATCGGCAAATAGGGAAAGTTTGACTTCTTCCTTTCCAATTTGTATCCCCTTAATCTCTTTATGTCGTCTTATAGCTCTGGCTAGAACTTCAAATACTATTCTGTATAAGTATGGGGAGAGGGCACAGCCTTGCCTTGTTCCTGATTTTAGTTGTATTGCTTTCATTTTTCTCTCCATTTAATTTGACGTTGGCTGTTGGATTGCTGTAAATTGCCTTTATTATGTTTAGATATGTTCCCTGTATTTTGATCACTCCAAGACCTTTATCATGAAGGGGAGTTGGATTTTGTCCAATGTCTTTTCTGCGTCTAGTGAGACAATCATGTGGTTTTTTTTTCTTTGAGTTTGTTTATATGGTATATTACATTGATGGACTTTCTTTGTTGAACCACCCTTGCATCCCTGGGATGAAGCCTACTTGATCATGGTGGATAATTGTAGTGACGTATTCTTGGAGTCTATTTGCCAGTATTTTATTGAGTATTTGTGCATCAGTGTTCATGAGGAATATTGGTCTGTAGTTCTCTTTCTTTGTAGCATCTATGTTTGGTTTAGGAATCAGGGAAAATTTAGCTTCATAGAAGGAGTTTGGTAATGTACCTTCTTCTTCTATTGTGTGCAACAATTTAAAGAGTATTGGTATTAAGTCTTCTTTGAAAATCTGGTAAAATTCTGAAGTGAAACCATATGGTCCTGGGCTTTTTTAGGTTGGGAGAATTTTAATGACTGATTCTATTTCCTTAGGGGTTATTGGACTATTTAAATGGTTTATCTGGTCTTGATTTAACTTAGGTATGTGGTACCTATCCAGAAAATTATCCATTTCTTTTAGAGTTTCCAGTTTTGTGGAGTAGAGGTTTTTGAAGTATGACCTGATGATTCTCTGGATTTCCTCATTGTCTGTTGTTATGTCCCCCTTTTCATTTCTGATTTTGTTAATTTGGATGCTCTCTCTCTGTTTTTTGGTTAGCTTGGATAAGGGCTTGTCTATCTTGTTTATCTTCTCAAAGAACCAACTCTTTGTTTCATTAATCCTTTGTATTGTTCTCTTTATTTCTATTTTATTGATTTCAGCTCTCAATTTGATAATTTCCTGGCATCTGTTCCTCCTTGGAGACTTTGCTTCTTCCTGTTCTAGGGCTTTCAGGTGTGCTGTCAAGTCACTAGCATGAGATTTCTCCAGCTTCTTTATGTGGGCATTCAGTGCTATGAACTTCCCTCTTAGCACTGCTTTCATAGTATCCCATAAGTTTGGATATGTGGTGTATTCATTTTAATTGATCTCTAGGATGTCTTTGATTTCTTTATTTCTTCCTTAACCCATTGGTGATTCAGTTGAGCATTATTCAGTTTCCATGAGATTGTAGGATTTCTGTAGTTTTTTCTGTTGTTGAAATCTAACTTTAAACCATGGTGGTCTGATAGAACACAGGAGGTTATTCCAATGGTTTTGTATCTGTTGAGATTTGCTTTGTGGCCATGTATGTGGTCGATTTTAGAGAAAGTTACATGGGGTGCTGAGAAGAAGGTATATTCTTTTTTGTTTGGGTGTAACATTCTGTAGGTATCAATTAAGTCGTTTTGAGCCAAAACATCAGTTAGGACTATTATGTCTATGTTAAGTTTCAATTTGGCCGATCTGTCCAGAGGTGAGAGTGGGTTGTGGAAGTCTCCCACTATTAATGTGTGGGGTTTTATATGTGATTTAAGCTTTAGTGATGTTTCTTTTACATTGTGATTTCCCTTGTGTTTGGGGCATAAATGTTCAGAATTGAGACTTCATCTTGGTGGATCTTTCCTGAGATGTGTATGTAATGTCCTTCATCGTCTCTTTTGATTTATTTTAATTTGAAGTCTGTTTTGCTGGATATTACGATGGCTACACCAGATTGCTTCTTAAGACCATTTGATGGGAAAGTCTTTTCCTAGCCTTTTATTCTTAGGAGGTGTCTGTCTTTGAATTTGAGGTGTGTTTCTTATATGCAGCAGAGAGATGGGTCCTGTTTTCCTATCCAATCTGCTTATCTGTGTCTTTTTATAGTTGAATTAAGTCCATTGATATTAAGGGATATTAATGACCAGTGATTGTTAGTTCCTGTTATTATTTTTATTTTTTGGTGGTAGTGTTTGTGTACTTCTCCTCTTTGGGTTTTACTGCTATGGTGTTATCTATTGCTTGTGTTTTCATTGGTATATCTGCCTTCCTTAGGTTGGAATTTTCCTTCTAGTGCTTTATGTAGGGCTGGGTTTGTGGATAAGTGTTTAAATCTGGTTTTGTCTTGGAAGGTCATGTTCACTCCATCTATGATTATTGAAAGTTTTGCTGGGTATATTAGTCTAGGCTGGCATCCATGGTCTCTCAGTGTCTGCATTATATCTGTCCAGGTCCTTCTGGCTTTCATAGTCTCCATTGAGAAATCAGGTGTTATTCTGATGGGTTTGCCTTTATAAGTCACTTGGCCTTTTTCCTTTGTGGCCCTTAATATTCTTCCTTTATTCTGTGAGTTTGGTTGTTTAATTATTATGTGGCAAGGGGACTTTTTTGGGGGTCTAGTCTGTTTGGTGTTCTATAGGCTTCTTGTATCTTCATAGGCATTTCGTTCTTATGTTGGAAAAGTTTTTTTCTATGATCTTGTCAAATTTATTTTCTGTGCCTTTGAGTTGGTTTTCTTCTCCTTCCTCTATCCCTATTATTCATAGGTTTAGTCTTTTCATGGTGTCCCAAATTTCTTGGACATTTTGGGTCATGACTTTGTTGGTTTTAGTGTTTTATTTGACTGATGAATCTATTTCTTCTAATGTATCTTCAACACCAGAGATCCTCTCTTCCATCTCTTGCATTCTGTTGGTTGTACTTGCATTTGAAGTTCCTGTTCATTTACTCACTTTTTCTATTTCCAGCATTCCTTCTGCTAGTGTCTTCTTCATTTTTTCTATTTCCCTCTTCAGGTCTTGGACTGTTTCCCTTGCTTTTTCATGATTTTCATTCAGGGAGTTATTGTTTTCTTCTGCTTTAATTGTCCTTTCCTCTAGTTTTTATAGCGTTCTTCCCATTTTTTGTTTGTGTATTCCTCCACTTTATCTTTGATTTCTTCTATATAAGGCTCTATCCTCCTCATGATGTTACTCATAAGGTTGTTTTCTGGTTCTTCTTTTTCTTCTTCTTCTTCTTCTTCTTCTTCTTCTTCTTCTTCTTCTTCTTCCATTGTGTGATGTTCAGGTCTAGCTGTTGGAGAAGGGCTATGTTCTGGTGATGCTCTATTGCTCTCTATTTTGTTGTATGTACTTCTGCCTTGATGTCTGCCCATCTCCTTGTGGGTTCATCGTTGGTATTATCAGTGTACTTGGTCCAGACAGAGTTGACTGATTTAGGGATCCTCTCTCTGGTCCAGATGGAAGCTCTGGGCAAGATGGGAGCTCTGGTCCAGATGAGTGCTGATCAGATAGGAGCTGGGGTGTTAGACTCTGAGTTTTAGGAAGTCCCTGGGGTCTCCTTATCTTGTCCAGATGGGAGCTCCTCTTGTCCAGATGGGAGTTCCAGGACAGGATGGACGCTCTGGTCCAGATGTGAGTTCCAGGGTCGATGGTAGCTGGGGGCTCCCTTGTCTAGATGGGAGTTCCATGGCAGATGGGAGCTGGGGGCTGGTCTCTGAGTCTCAGGAAGTGGCTGGGGTCTCAGACAAATGGGTGTGGGGGCAGGGTGTGGAGACTACAGGGTCTGTTTGCAGTCTTGGAAAAGGTGAGCCTTCTTGCAGTGCCTGAGGAATGGCCAGAAACTGGTGCCAAGTTGGGCAGGTCTTCCCCGGAGTGGCTGTTGCCCCAGGCTGTGACCCATGTGTGGGCCTCTCTGGGTGTGACATCAGGCACTCACCTCTGGTCCAGGTGGGAGTTCCAGGGCAGGATGGAAGCTAGGGGCTGGTCTCTGATTCTCAGGAAGTGGCTGGTGTCTCACGCAAATGGGTGTGTGGGCAGGGTGTGAAGACTACAGGATCTGCCTGCAGTCTTGGAAAAGGGGAGCCTTCCTGCAGGGCCTGCCAAATAGCCAGAAAGTGGGGCCAAGTTGGGCAGGTCTTTCCTGGATGCCTGATGCCCAGGGGTAGGACCCAGGGGCAGTTTCCTCTCTGACTATAACCTCAGGCACTCACCTCTGGTCCAGATGGGAGTTCCAGGGTGGATCAAAACTATAATTCTTAATTTTCTCTGGATCCTCATAAGTGTAACAGTGCCTCTAATCTGCAGGAAGTAGCCTAGAGGACTATACCTAGCCATCCCCCAAAATATAGTTTATGGATGTTTGTTTGTGTTTAGGGATTGGTTACCAATTGTTATTGCTCATAGTCAGTCTCTTTCTAAAAGAAGAAAAGGAGATATATAGATATGATAGGATGAAAGGGTAGATTATTGAATCTATTTTTAAATAGCAACAACATGTTTACAATGTTTTACATTGCTATGGATTTTAGTTTATTGATACAAATTAAAGTTAATTTTGTTATAGTGTATATATTTCTATTCTTGTTTAAGGTATTATGTTTATGCAACTCATTTAAAAATGTAATGTATAATAAGAAATACAGATTAACAATTAGTCATACATGATAATCAAACTTATAGTCATGTTAGTTATGTTTTCTGGGTATACATAAATATATTTCAAATAGGTAGGTAATGTTCAAATACTTCAAAGACTTACAGAATATGGCATTTAAAATGTTTTGAAAACTTAGATTTTTCAGGACAGTAGGACACATCTGCTCCTGGCAACACCAATTTACTTCTAAGAAGAAGATAGCCATCAAAGACACTCCATCTTGAGTGTATCTTCTTCTTGGAAAAACTGGCCACTTGGACAAGAAACTGTTCTCACCTGGACTGCTTTACAATATGTTGTATAGACTGGACATGCAGGACCCATGGGAAGGTGACCACTAAACTTTGCCTAAACAGGGTAAGATGGTCCTTCCATTTCCTGCCTCACAGAGGAGACTGCTACACATTCTGTAGTACACAGGTAAAAGAGACTGGTGAACTTTGCCCATAGGTGAGACAATCCTTCAAATTTCCTGCTTCACTAAAACATCTGTCAGAGACTCTAGACCTGTAGGCTAAAGATAGATGCCCCAAAGTTACAGAGGAACTTGAGTGACTATCTAGGCAGCCAGATGTCTCTGTCATTTCTACACCTTTGGAAGCTGCTTACAATTTATTTCCTGTTTACTTAGGTAATATTATATTCTTCTGGGGCCTTTTATGGTGTTAAAGACTAGATGGTCATAATTATAGCTGTGCTTAGTCACAATAAAAGATTAATTAGATATAAAACAGACACAAAATGGGATAGATGATAGAATATTTTCTTTAATTTTGCCAAATACAAATAGACTAGGTATTGTAACTGTAATTCTTTCTTGATTACTGTTTTATTATATGTAACTTTAATATGTTAAATTTAAAACCTTCCATTTTGACTAGGCAGAAAAAGGGAAGTGCTATGGGATGTCTTTCTGGGTGCTGTGAATATGTGTTGCTCTGATTGGTTGATAAATAAATCTGCTTGGCCAATGGCAAGGCAGAATAAGGTTAGGCGGGACATTTGCACTGAAGACACAGGAGAGGAAAGGAAGTTGAGAGGAGACACCAGCACACAGCCTAAGGAGCAACAAGATCCATCAGACCAGTAATTCCATGGCCAGGAGGCAACATATAGATTAATAGAAATGTTTTAAGTTATAAGAGCTAGCTAACAAGAAGCCCGACCCATAGGCCATACAGTTTTTAATATATAATATATAAGCTTCTGTGTGTTTACTTGGGACCAAGTGGCTGAGTGACCACGTGTTAAGAGATTTATCCTGACTGCAGGGCCTGGCAGGACCAGAGAAACTTCCAGCTACACAGAGACAGCTGCATCTCTTTGTGCAGTAACAGCCTAGTTCCTGAGACATGATGGTGAAGGTTGGAGTGAACAGATTTGGCCATATTGGGTGCCTGGTTGTCAGGACTGCCTTCCAGTCTGGCAAAGTGAACATTGTTGCCATCAATGACCCCTTCATTGACCTCAACTTCATGGTCTATATATTCTAGTATGACTCTACCCATACCAAGTACAAAGGCACAGTCAAGGCTGAAATTGGAAAGTACCTCATCAACCAGAAGGACATCACCATCTTCTAGGAGCCAGATCCTGCCAACATTAACTGAGGTGATGCTGGTGCTGAGCATGTTGTGGATTCTACTGGAGTCTTCATTACTATGGATGAGGCTGGGGCCCACTTGAAGGGTGGCACCAAAAGGTTCATCATCTCTGTCCCTTCTGCTGATGCCTCCATGTTTGTAATGGGTGTGAACCATGAGAATGACAATTCACCCAAGATTGTCAGAAATATTTTTTGCACTACCAACTGCTTAACTCCCCTGGCCAAGGTCATCCATGACAACTTTGGTTTGTAGAAAGACTCATGACCACAGTCTATGCCATCACTACCACCCAGAAGAGTATGGATGGCCCTTCTGGGAAACTGTGGCGCCACGGCCATGGGGCGGCCCAGAACATCATCCCTGATTCTACCAGTGCTGCCAAGACTGTGGGTAAGGTCATCCCAGAGCTGAACAGAAAGCTCATAGGCACAGATTTCCATATTCCTACCACCAATGTGTCCATTGTGCATCTAACATGCCACCTGGAAAAAGCTGCCAATTATGATGACATTGAGAAGGTGGTGAAGCAAGCATAAGAACACCCACTAAAGGGCATCTGTGGCTACACTGAGGACCAGGTTGTCTCCTGCAACTTTAACAGTAACGCCCTTCTTCCACCTTTGATGCTGGGGCTGGCATTGCTCTCAATGACAACTTCATGAAGCTCATTTCCTGTTATGATTATGAATTCTGCTACAGCAACAAGGTGGTGGACCTCATGGCCTACGTGGTCTCCAAGGAGTAAGAAGCACATCCTGGACCACCCACCCCAACAAGGACAGAGAAAGAGAGAGAATCTTGGATTCTGAGCAGTCCCTGTCCCAACTCAGCCCCTGACACTGAGCATCTCCTTCAGTTTCCATCACAGAACCCCAGAATAACAGGAGGAGTTTGGGGAGCTCTACTCTCTTGAATACCATCAGTATAGTTCTCTGTCCCCCATACACAAAAAAAAAAAACTTAAAAAAAGAAGCACAAGAAAACAGAGTCTCATTTACATTCACAAAGTACTCCCGTATATAAGGCCTGCCCTGGAATGTGGTTTATATACCCAGTGTCACTTCATTGAAAAAATATTACTTTCCTTCTCCCAGCAGCTATAAATTGCAAGAGTTCTTTGGCTATGGTTGAGACTTTGCACTTACATACCTTTCTCCTCACCAGGATTTTGTCTGTACTGAATTGTGCAGGCCTTATACATAGTGTCACAGCATCAATCAGTTCACATGTGCATCAGACTTTGTGTCCAGAAAAAGCTGTTTCTTTGAAGTCATTCACAAACTCTGGCTCTTATATGATGAAGTTTGAATGTCCATAAAACTGAAATGAAAAATTATTTTTAGAGACCATAAATTATATTTTAGATATTGCTTTATTGTTTCATTTCTTTTAGTTACCTATTCTCCAAAACTATATGTTAAAATGTTGAAATTCATGTTTGCCTATTTCAGCTGTTGTTTTCTCTATAAGAATAATTAATTTTTTAGCTGTACATCATTGCATATTATTTTCTCAAAGATTCTCCAATTACAAATTCTCTAATTAAGGATGTTATTTAAAAGCGTATGATAAAAGGCACAAAATATTTGAAGTCAAAGCAAAGAAACTCGCTGAAAATATTCAAGTGACTTCTTTATTCATTAACTTAAAACTTCAAAAGAAAAGAAATCAATATTTTCAAACTCATTTTCCTGTTTACAAACAGGCACCATGACAGTACAAGTGGTGAGAATCCATATAGTGAGCTCTTCATTATCTAATGCTGCTGACTACTGGGCTTCTTCTCATTTATTTACATGTATTTATTTATTGTTTGGTTTTATTTAGGTAGAAAGAGGATATCATTCCTAATAGACTGACACCCTAAATCATTTCAGTGCATAGCTGAGGGCTGGCCCATGAAAATTCTCAGCATATCAAAGGTATGATTGTGTGATACCATTTCTGACCCACAGAGTAGGACCTGTCTTTTAATGTATAAAGAAAGCTGGTTACCATAAGTGTAATTACCATATTTTTATCCCTATTAATTTTGTTTGTAGAATTAATTTCCATAATTTATGACTTGAAACAAAAACATCGGCCCTATTGCACAATATCTGAAAGCAGAATTATCATAAACCCTATAAATGCCAAATGTTATTTTTTTTTCTGTTTTTCTTCTCTCTGAGTCCTCCAAAGTGGTTCCCTCTTATTAAAATTCAAACAGCTGTGAAATGGCTGTGATTTGAAGATGAAAGTAAATGTGAAGTGACCTTCATCCATGCTGAACAAATAGAGTATTATAAACACACTTTCCAGATGAAGTTACATAAAGCAAATTAAGAAACACCTAAGGCTATAATTTACTACAAAAATGTTTCTTAAATTTCTGACAGTTTCATTTAACTGACTAATTAAATTTGCTTGTAGGCATCTTAGAGATGGAGTCTAATAACCATACTGTCATCTGGGAAGAAAATGAAAATTACTTTCTGTGTGTGAGAAATATGTTAGTAATGGTCCAGGTCTCCTGCTAAACATTTGACAAATATATGTAAGTGGTTATGCCTGGTTGTATTCCATGATAATGCCAATTCTATTAAAAGGTGATTAAAAGAAAATCTCACAAGTAATAGCTTGGAACTGTAAAAGTGCAATTTCTAAAGAATCTGCCCAGGGAGGAATTTAGACTATATTCTCAGGAAGAACAATATGCATTTATTGTATATTTTGTTTACTCATTTCAGGAAAGTCACTGTTCGAGAATGATCCAGTTTATAAATCCATGACATTGATTGGGTGCTATTTGGTCTCTGAAAAGACCTAAGGCAAACATCACCCCAGGAGTCTGCATTTTCTAGATACTAGTCCATATTTTGGAAGGAGGCTCCTACAAGCTCACATATTGAGTGAGCTAAAGGAATGCTTTTATTTTCAAAATAATGCAATCAAAAATAGCAACTCTTTTCTGAGGCACAATATAAGGCTGCAAAGGAAAATATTGAAAATCAGTTTTGCAAACAGTGTCTTCTGTTAAATTTTATAATAAAATATCCTATAATCTTCTATGGTTCTACCACAGAATTGTGAAAAATGGTCAAAACACTATTTCCCCCCTCTTTTGATTCTCTTTAAAAAACAAGCCTGGATCTTGCACACCTAAGAACATTTAATTTTTTCATTACGTGTAATTGTGTTATTCATTTCATAAAATGACATTTAAGAGAAATTGTGAAAGCTACAATTATGTAACTATTTTTGCTAAGTTACTGATGCTTGCAAGTCTTGTAAAATTCAGACTTGTGCTCTGGGATGTTTTCTATGTTAAATGTGTTGCTCTGATGTGTTAATAAATAAAATACTGATTGGCCTGTAGCCAGGCAGGAAGTATAGGCAGGACAAGGAGAGAGGAGAATTCTGGAAAGTGGAAGGCTGAAAGGAGGAGACGCTAGCCTGCCATCCAAGGAGCAACATGTAAAGGCAACAGGTAAAATCACAGAATGTGTGGCGACATATAGATTAATAGAAATGGGTTGAGCATAAGTGTAGGAGCTAGACATTAGCCTGAGCTAATGGCCAAGCAGTTTAATTAATACAAGTTTCTGAGTGATTATTTTTAAGTGGTTATGGGGTCCGTGGGGCTGGACAGGACTGGAGAAAACTACAGCTACAGACTTGCACCAGGTTTTAAGTTTCTCCTGAACCTGTACAGAATTATCTGTACTTGTTTTAGTTCCTCTCTTGTCTCCTCTTAACCTGTGATGGGTTTAACACTGTGACAAGATGCTTGCTCATTGTGGCACTCCATCCTTTAAAGCTCATAACCCAGTATCTGACACATGACAACCATTCACCATTTACACCTGTGTTTTCTGCAGTCATTAAATAAAACTAAACAAAGTGCAGCATTCAGGAAAGTGGGATTGACGGGATATTGACTTTAACCACAGATGGGCTTACAGGTCCAAATAATTGTCAACCACCATATCCTTTTGGCTTTTCTGTGATTCTGTTTCTTTTCACACTAGATTTCACTTCAAGAAGGTTGGCTGTGGAGACGCCAACAGTGGAGACACAGACTGCCTCTGCTCACAAAGTTCTTCCCTCCAATCTAGTTCTGTAGTAGACTTTCCCAATGTTCTACTCCCCCATCTCCTCTCGTACATGTTGCTTCTACACATGTCCGTGGTTTCCTACTACCAGCATCTGAGGTGTCTCTGCCTGGAGACTTTCTCTTGGATTTAGAGGAAGAACAAACTGTAAATGTGGAGAAATTACTCTCCCCTAGACCATTCTTCAATTTGGAGGTAGATTTTCTAACTTTATCCAAAATTCCCAAGAGAATGGGTCCCAGATTCCCAGAGCACCAGCTGTCTCACTTATTATATTCTTGCCTGACTCTTTCTTAGATGGATTATGGCTCTATCCCCAAACATGTTCCTTTGGAGTTCCTTGTAAACTGTTTTCTCTAGAGTCTTCTCATGGGGATGTAATTTTACACAGCTTCCCTGAAAGAGAGTATGTTTCCTCCAGTAGATACTAGAGCATATTTAGGATACTCTGATAGCTTGACCCATGTCACAACAATTCATTTTTGCTAAGAGAATTATCATGTATATTTTTACATATATGAAATGTGTACTATGAAATAACTTACACACATGAAGCATAAGAAATGCCACATTTCTACATGAGTTGGGTATATCTTAATTTTTTTCAACAGTTCCTTAAAAAAAAACCTAAAAGCATATCCAACTTTAATATTTATAAGAAATTACAGTTTCTAATAATTCTAAGAATAAAATTATATGACCTTGATAAAAATCAGAAACAATGGGTAAAGTACAAATCAGCTGCACATTTAAATTCTAGTGAATTTCAAAGCATACTACCCTAAGCATTTTTGTTTATATACATACATACATACATACATATATATATTATATATATATAATAGCTTGTTGGAAAGCACTCTGAAGACATCAGTAGGAGATGCTACATAAGTTCAAGTTCACCCCTGCAAGACATCAACACTACTTTAATAGAGACTTGTGAGAATATATATGGAAGGCAATTCAGTAGTAGAAAAAAAAATTGGTTCTCTTGACACTTAGAGTAATAAGTAGAAAAGTCCTTGTAGCTAAACAGGTAGATACATGAAGATGTTCTGATCAAAAGATGTATTCATGCCTTACATCTATCAAGTCACACATATTCTCAAGTTCTAGACATTGGCCAAGTCAAAAGTATAGCAGAGTTAAGGGGACTTCATCACCCTTTTAATAAGAGGACACTTTCAAGTATCCTTCAGGGTAAGTAGGTAAACTATATTCTAGTTAGTTAGTATAGGGACATATCATCCCTATGGCTGAATAGTGTTGAAATAAAAGCAAAATAAAAGATATTTAAATAAAAGGCATCACATGTACGAAATACAGCCTGTTGACACTCCTTTATCTATTTAACTGAGTCACAGGGAACATTTTCACAGCCTTTCATGGACCTATGATGTTGTATCTCTCTAGCAGCTCATGCTTTCTTCTCATTGAGGGAGAGATCCCAAAGGTGATGCCTTGGTAGTTTGGGCCAGTACAGACACTAATTTTGTGAGTCCTTGAAGAAGTATTCCCAGCATTTTCTTAGTGAATTCAAACAAATGTGAAAGACAGAAGCAGATACAAAATGAATACCAGTTTTCTGTTGTGAAAAAGTTGCAAGGCCCAGGGTTCCATCCTCAGCTCCACACACACAAAAATAAATAAATAAAAAATTGTTGTTATACAGAGATTCAGAAGTTAGTTTAAATTGTATTTTGAATATGTGCTAAAGGCTCAACAGTAACTCGGCAAAGAGTCTTGGATTTCTTACCATCTCAGACTAGAGAAAACCACCTACGTTCTGTTCTAGCTTGTTCTGAAGGTCACCATAGTTGGTTTTGGTTTTAAGGCTTCATGTAGAAAGCAAAGTCATGATTGGTTGCATTTTCAACTTTGAAAGTTGGAATACAAATGATTCCTTGCCACAGATCTCCAGGCCAAGACTACTGGGATGTCAGGACAGATATGATCAAAAAGCAAATTTGAAGAATTTCAGAATTGCTGTTGACTTTCCAAATGTTCATTTCACATGGTCACTGTGGAGTAAATATAAAACATGAGGAAAAGAAGTTAAGGCATCAAAGAGAGAGGGAGAGATGGAGGGAGGAAGAAAGGGAGGGGGAAGGGAGGAAGAAACTGGAGATACAGAAACTGAATTCATTCTCCTGAAAAGGCTGAGGCAAGCACTGCCATGAGACTCTACAGGATGGTGGAAATGGCCGTGTTGAACTAGTAATATAATTTGGCTAGAGCTTATCTGCAGCATCATCTGGAAAAGAATCTTTAATATTGTTCTTAGTCCTTATATTCTTTGACTGTGTGTCCTTCCAAAAATAATTCCTGTTCTTTTATAGACAAGAAAGAACTTAAAATAAAACTATTCCATGGAGCTACCCAGTCAAATTATTCACATCAGAGGTTGTCCTGGGAACATGTGCTTAATGTTCTGTGCTTCCTGAGGATATGAGAAATACCACAGATTTACAGTAGTGGTCTTTAATGGAGAAAGGTTGTAAATGCAACCAAACATGACTTTGCTCTCTACATGAAGTCTTAAAACCAAAACCAACTATGGTGACCTTCAGAGCAAGCTAGAACAGAGTGGAGGTGGTTTTCTGAAATCAGAGATGGTAAGAAACCCAAGACTCTTTGCCAGGGTACTGTTGAACCTTTAGCACATATTCAAAATACAATTTATACTAACTTCTGAATCTCTGTATAACAATTTTTCACAAGAAAAGTCTGGTATTTATTTTGTATCTTCTTACATCTTTCATAAGTGTGTCATAGATATTGGAAAGATTATCTTTGAAGGGCCTTGAGAAGATCTGAGTAAGAGCACAGAACCACTCTACAGGTGTTACATTGCTATTTATCTGTGCTGGAATACCCAACTCATGCATAAAGGAAAATTCCTAGCAATAACAACAAAAACACATTTGCCTTGGAAAAGCACTTCATGTTTTGTTTGCAAAGGCAAGATCACCTGTTAGACATTAGGGTGTTTTCTTATTATGTTTAGCAGAAAAAAAAATGTTCACTATTGTGTTTTACTGATTTTATTTCTATCATTCAATCCTCACTGCAATTAAAATTGTATTAAACAGTATCAGCCATTACTTCTATCTTCAAGTTTCAGACAAGCTCAATGAAAGGGTAAGAGAAAAATGATGATTAGTATGAAATTGTTTATCTTGTTCAAGTATCAGCTCTAAGCAGATGGTCAGTTAGGAAACATAACTGCAAAGGTTATTTCTTTGCAATTAAAATATGAAACTAAAAATTTTGTCTCATAGAATTTTTATAAAAGATTCTTAGCATAAATTTTATTTTCCATCCAGAACATTTGGCTGAAGATTAAAATTTTTGACTGTGTTCACAAGTCACTTGGCAATAACAATAATAGCTGCCTTTTATGTGCCAGGTACTACTTTAACAGAGATTTCTATTTGCCAGGAATTTGTATTAACTAATTTAATCTTTACCCATCTCTCAAGTCAAATGTGATTGTTATCTCATTTTAAATTTTAGAAAATTAGGTCACAGAAAAGTTGACAATTTCTTCTAGTTTTATTGAATGGGTTTATCCTGGAGCAGAGTCCACATGATTGCCACAGATATGCATATGGTCCCTTTCCAAGAGATTCTGCCAAATTTATGTGCCTCTGTTCCTTTATCAAAAACAGTGGCACCCATCACTCTTCTCATTGAGTAGAAGCTAGTCCCATCTAGTGCTTTAACCAGGAATCCTGATGAGGACCTAGAACATAGGACTTCAGTGACAGTCCAAAACACCACTTCAATTCTGGTATTCACTCTTCTTAATATAGCAATTCAATTTTTAAATTTTATTTTGTGCATTAAAATATAAAATTAGGTATATTGCTGCAGTATGGTGTGGTATGCTGATTCATATATATGCATTATATAATGTTTAAATGCTAGTTAAATGTATCTATCTTCACAAAATTTCATTGTTGATAATGAAATCTTTCAAAATCCTTTCTCTCAATTTTTGAAATATGTAGTACATTTTGATTCTCTAAAGTCACTCCAATGTACAACTGGACACCATAAATTCTACCTCCTAACTGTAATTTAGTATCTCTTGATAAATTACCATGTAAAAACTGCTATTGTTCCCTCCATCCTCCAGCCTCTGGTAGCTACCATTGTACTTGCACTATCTTCTGTTGACTTGATTGTATGTAACATATGAATGAGATCACGTGGCACTTGTTTGCTGTGTAACTGTTTTCCTCAAAGTAAACTCCTGCCACTTCCCCTAAGAGATGAAGGAACCTCTTAACACTGGGAAAACTCACAAAAATTACAACAATTAGGGAATTCACGTAGATTTCCAAATCCAAGAACTTCAGAAACTCACCAGGCCCCACTGCAGGGTTATATTTAAAAAAAAAAATCGCCAGGGTTGAGGATGCTTGACAATGAAGCTGAGTGAAAGTTGTGGTATAAACACTACAAGGATACAGCTTTATTGGGTTGTTATTGGAGTGTGGGGTAGGATTTTTGATGATATGGCTGTATCTGAGTTATCCATGATCCTGTAAATAGCCCCCAAAACTTATTGATTCACTGAACTAGACTTAGATAGAACAATTTCTTTAGTCTGCTATCAGTGCCTTATTCTGGGTGAATAAACATTTGTTCATGTGTCTCCAGAAAAGTTACACAACACAATTTAATGCCCCAACCAGGCTCAACAGAAGTAGATTTTGGAAGAGAGCAATTGAAAAGTTCCTGTAATGGGTGATAAAAGGTGCAGCTAAGGCTTATCCCTCTGTATATGGAATGTCTGCAGGGCCTATAAGGATATGGTTGTGTTTCTTACATGTTGGGAATGATATGCCTCCTTACTGTAGTGGCAACTGCGTGCTTCCTGTGTTCAGTGATAAGACATGAAGCCAAAGCCAAGCTAGAAGGGAGCATCATTAGGATAATCCCAGCATGACTTCCTTCTTTTTGAGGGGAAGGCATGCCTCCTTGGTGAATGAGATCTGTCCCATAAATCTAGGAACATCCCCTAAACAACTGATTGACTATAGAATATTCTGTGGTAAGGACTGTAAGCAGCTTGTAGTGATAGTTGCATGGCCTATGTTATAGACAATAAAACATAAAATTGAAGCTTAGCAATATTTCCCAAAAGAGCTTTCCCATATATGGGAGCAATTACAATGAAAACCTGTTGTCTAGATTCTGTTCTCCAAGTGGAAAGGATGAGGATAAGATGGGAACATTAGCTTGTCATTTTGAATACCTAACAGGATGCAAAGGAAAAAGTACAAATTAAATCTATGCTAAAGAACCCATACTAGTTTTCAAAACTTTGGATCCCTTGAGAAGAATAAGACTATTGAAAGAAAAAAAAATTAAGCATAAGTGAGACATGATACTTTGCAGGGTCCTTTACTACAGAGGAAGAAAAAAGTCCACGATTCAGCATGCAGACAAGGCCTTAATGCTCAACATAGAAAACTATTGCAATCAGGATCTAAACCACTTGAATGAAGAAATACTTTTAAAGAAGGATGAAAGAGCCCCTCACTGACTCCTGATAACAGGAGACCTGGAGACCTTTGGAGTTAGTCAGAGTGCTCTGGAAAAAGAGAACCCAAATACTATCCTTACCCTTTCCTCCTTGAGACAGGGCCTCCATTCTCTGAAATAGCACAGTGGAAATCAGCCCCTGAAAAACTGTCTCATATAAGCCATTAGGGACATTTAGTCATCACTGTCTGAGATTCCTGTGAATATCGGGGACTAAAAGACAATAGGAGAAAGACCGTATTAGTGAGAGAATTGGGCATATGAGATGATGCTTGATGTGAAGTTCATTGGGACAGATGGGACTGTGTTCAAAGCAGAATTTTTTTAAAGTAATGCACTAGGAACATTGTAACTGATATGGGAACTTAGTGACTTTGTTCTGCCTCGTGGCAGGATGTGATCTCTATAAGAAAGGAGAGACTGTGGTTCATTTTTATAATTCAGACTAACACTGAAAGTGGGTTCGTAAAATGCTAAAGCAATCAAGATGGTATTAGAAAAAGATAAAACAGTCAATGGATGCCCATATCACTTTAAAAAAAATGTAGCAAGATTGTGTCAAACCAGAGTTTCTAGGAGCAAACACAGACAAAGACAAATGCTTTACTAGTTAGCTTCTGGAAGGTTTTTAAGCCTGGAGGATGGTTCAAAGAAGACATAAATGATGAAATGATGCAAGTGAGAATTTCAGCTGATCTCAGAATTAAGCTGCTTTTCAACTAGGGTATATTTCTCCTTGAAATTATCATGTTGTGGGTTCAAGTCACTTCCCAGATTGGAGCAATTTCCAAATCAGTTATAGACAATAGAAGGGTATGAACCATGCTGCTGGTCTGGAGCCTTTCAGAAGCAGAGACCTGTGTCTGACAACATGCTGAGCACACCAGAGAATGGTCCTGCACTTCTTTTGACCTCATCTTAGTAGAATAGCACAATTCATCACCAATTAGACTATCAAGAGAAGTACACAGTGGTGTCCAGGCGGCAGCTGCATCCCAGGATAAGGTAGTCAGGTGGCTCATGGAAACCCAGTGTAGACTGTGGAGAGACAGATGCAGTAGTTTCTCCTATCCATGCTGCTGCACCCAAGGTTCATCTTTTGTTCAAACAAGTGATCAGGGTTTTTTGTTGTTGTTATCCTATTAGACCTTGATGCTGTTTCTTCTTAGTGTCTCTTAACTGTCTAAATCCTACCTAAATGTGCTTACTGTGTATAGCTCTTGGCCTCCAGGGATCCTGCCACCTTTTTCTTAACAGGTTTATCAGATCAATGATAACTCTTGTGTGTTTTATGACCTTAAAAATTATTTTTTATTATCTGCTCTCCCTCTTCCTCTTCCTCTCCATCCCTCCCACTTTCCCTCCTCCCCATTGTAGCAGAAATCTTAAAGGTACTTATTAATAAAACCTGAGGTCAGTTATTGGGGTGAATTATGGAAGATCAGAGAAGCAGAACAAGCCACAGCTCTCTCACCTGGCCAACTTCTCAGCTGATCTTGTTTCCTGAGACTGGAAGCCTCTGTGTCCTTATCCGAATGTGTCCCAGCTGAAATACTACTAGAAGCCTAAAAGCTTAACCAGCCAAATGCTTAACCAGATAAATATTTCTAGTTTCTGGTCTTCACACCTTATATATCTGTTCTGGTTTCTGCCATCACTCCCTGGGATTAAAAGGCTCACTTTCTGTGATTAAAGGTGTGAGTCACCATGCCTGGCTATTTCCAATGTGACCTTGAACTCACAGAGATCTGCCTGGCTCTGCCTCTGGAGTGCTGGGATTAAAGGTGTGTGCTACCACTGCCTAACCTCTATGTTTAATATTGTGGCCGTCCTGTTCTCTGACCCCAGATAAGTTTATTAGCTTGCACAATATTTCGGGGAACACAATACCACCACACCCCATCTCTCTCCCTCTCTCTCTGTCCCCCCCCGTGTGTGTGTGTGTGTGTGTGTGTGTGTGTGTGTGTGTGCCATTTGTATGCAGGTACCCATGGTGACCAGAATAGCATGTCAGATCCCATGAAAATGGAGTTGCTGGCTGCTATGAGCTGTCTGGTGGATGCTAGGAACAGAAATCAGGTAACTCAGTTGCTCTTGACCACCGAGCCATCTCTCCAGCTCCATATTACTGCTTTTCAGAGTCATTTGGAAGGACAATAAAAACAGCAGCTAATGAAAAAGAAGACAATCTGTGTGAGTGGCAAAGGCACTCCAAAGAGCTAGAAAGTTGTTGAATGGAAATCCCAGTGCCAGGAGTGGGCTATCTCCTTACAAGTTGTTGATCAGACAGATCATAAAGCATGCCAAGTGGTAGATGCTATTGCCACTGCTATTTATGGCATTTCACATATAGATGATAAGTACCTATTGATGAAGACATGCTTCAGCTACAAGATGTGGAGAAATAATTCCCTACCAACTGGTTTTTACAGTGTTATAAGCACTGCAGAATGTTAGGGTAGAATTGTTACATACACATCTACTCTACTATGTACTCTGTGTGCTAGCTACATTACCAACATATTAGGCAAGATTTGATCACTGAGACAAATAATGGCACAAACAGTGTAGGTAAAACAAATTGTTTCCTCATTGAATTTAGAGATGACACTTACATCTTATACTACAAGACAATCCAAAAGCCTATAATTATTGGCGAAGAAGATATGGGCCCAGTGGAGAAGCAACTACTATTGTTTGGTTAAATAGATGTGATGTGACTTCAGAATTTTCTTTTAAACATTTGTGTTTGTACAGATAAATCATTGCAGCTTTCAGCCTGTATCAGTCATGGAAGAAAATGTCTCTTAATAATGCACAATGGTTATTATAGGGAACCATAACCAATCAAATTACTAAGAATAGGTGGCCATATTCGCTCCATCATAAATTGAGAAAATTAATCAGATGTCTATTTCAAGCCTCCAAGTTTCAGGAGACACTGCAGTGGTGATGAAGAGAGAATGTAATAACTGGGGTAGAGTTTTGGGTTACTATCTCCTCTAAATTAAAATAGCCCCTTCTGAAAGGAGAGAGAAAAGATAATGTGGGATTGCCAGGTGGTGGTGGCACATGCCTTTAATCCCAGCACTTGGGAGGCAGAGCCAGGCGGATCTTTGTGAGTTCCAGGCCAGCCTGGTCTCCAAAGTGAGTTCCAGGAAAGGCACAAAGCTACACAGAGAAACCCTGTATCGAAAAATCAAATAATAATAATAATAATAATAATAATAATAATAATGTGGGATTTATGAAGCTTTCAAGGCTTAGTGTGGCAGACTGAATACTATAGTACAGTAGTATATTTTGTGTAGTATTATAGTAAATTACAAAAAGTAAGCAGGGTATAGGTTAGATATGACAAAAAGTATGCTTTTCTGCTGTAATTGGATTCTAGTAGAAAGAAACTCCAGCTCTCCGGGGTTTTGTCATGGCATCCTTTGATGACTATCAGAGCTATGGGATCTTCTTCCTGGGATTCAAAGCACTCTCACAAATCTATGTCAACCAGAGCCACACTAAAAAATAAAAGAAGGCAATGGGATTTCCAGGCAAGAGAAATGTTCTATAATTTTGTTCAGACAAATTATATAAATATCCATTCAAGTTTTTATAGTGACATTGTCATAATTATTACCTAAATTCTTAAATCTATTATCTAAAAAACCTCAAAAACCCTCCATATGCTTTATAAATCAGAAACAATAAGTGGAATGCTTAACACTATGCTCAAATTTTCAATAAGAAATAATCTCTCAAATAGTTTTAATATCATACAATGCCATTTAACTCTACAGTAATAGTATAATCTTGATGAAAATATTTTTTAATTTAAAAAGGTATACACTTAATAGGAATCAATGAATTTCTTGTAAGTCCTCAATGATTGGAAAACAAGCCCAATAAGGTAATATGTAACTTGTGGTTCATTAGTAAACAATTTCCTTCAGATATAGTAGAAAAACAAATCTATAAAATGTATATAATTATTTTTAAATATGAAATCTCATTCACAAATATATAATTAGATAGATTATCTTAAGTACCAACTATTTATTATGAAAGTGTTTAACTTATCAACCACGCATGTTGTGATATCATGAAAGTGTTTTACTTATCAACGAGATATGTTATCATATCTGTCACTGTACTGTTACTTTTACAATGGCACATATGTGCTATATTGTTGCTAGGACTGAAATAGATTCTGTTGTTAGGAAAACCTCTCAGAGTAGTTAAAGATTGATGCATTTTAATTGATGATGATATCTTTATTTCTACTGTGGTATAGTTTATATATTACAACAGAAAACAATGTTAGAAACAAAGAGATCTGAATTTAATTCCTGTTCATCTACCTACCATCTGCATCATATTAATCAAGCTACTATGATGGACCTCTTCAATGGTCAATCAAAGTTTACTAGACTTTCTTCATCATTACCAACTGGCAGATACCTTTGAGCTTTGCTAGCCTGCCAAGATTTCCTTTCATTTCTTTACTTGATCCATTACTAGTCTCTTGCTCCAGACTTGAGTTATGACTCTGTCCAGGCAGATCAGTGCCAATTAAGCCACAAGTGAAATGCTGGAGGGTTACAGATGTTGCATCCTTGTCATTAATATGGGTGCCTTGATCTCACTCTGTCAATATGCTCTGCCAAACTTGGGCATCACACTTGTAAGTCACCATTCTATTGCCTCTTCCTCTCAGTTAACATGGAGAACAGATATGCTTCACTGGGACTTTTGGCTGTCAGTCTTTACAAAACCTACAATACACTATTTCATCATAATCAGCCAGTGGTTCAAAAGGTAAACTTCTGAAATGTGGTCTTTGGTAGAGCATTCTCACAGAGACTCTTTTAAAGTTTCAAATGTAATTCAAATAAAACAAACATTAGTACCTCTCTGGTTAATCTGCTGAAGATTTCATTACAGCATAAGTGCATTTTCTTTAAGATGTATTCTATTAATGACTCTCCCACAGATGCTCTTGTATTTGTACTCAATTTTCTGCTTTAATTTCTTTTATTTATCAGTATTTCTATATTGAGTGTTTTTCTTGGATATATGTAAGTGCACCGTGTGTGCAAAGCTAGTAGAAGTCAGAAGTAGGCATCAGATCCCCTGAAACTAGTTACAAATAGTTGTGAGTGTTAGAAGCATGTGGATATTAGGAACTGAAATTGTTTTCTTTGGAAGAACAACAAGTACTCTTAACCTATGAGCCATGTCTCTAGCCCTGTCTTTAAAAAAATAGTGGCTTTACTAAGATATAATTTATTAATGAAGTTAAAGATTCAATTGTTTCTATTTACAAAATTGTGTAATTTTACCATATTTAATTCCAGAACATTTCATCACCTTAAAAGAAACCATATCTACCTGCAGTTACTTCCCATTTATATTAGTTACTATTTTTATCTCTGTGGAAAATATCTGGCAGATAAAATTTAAAGAAGGAAGGAAGGAAGGAAGGAAGGAAGGAAGGAAGGGAAAGGTTTTTTTCTGATGTTTTTAATATATACTTTTCACAGTTCACTGTTGTAGAATATAACTTCAAGGCGTGTTACTTTTGCTTATGCTCCAGAACGTTTGTTTAATGATCTAAAGATGTATTTGATTAGGTAAAATTCACCTGCAGTCAGGAGGCTGAGTCAACAATTATCTGTCAGGAAATGGTAGGGAGGAGCCAGGTGAGAACAGGTTTATAATGAGGAACAAGGAGAAGCATGGGTACTTTTTGGAGGACTCAAGCAAGGAGAGAAGGTGAGCTACTTGCTATTCAGCCTCTCTGAAGAGCAAAATTCCACCTTAACCTTTGAAGCTTGATTTCTTTAGAGAAACAGAGGTTTAGTTAATTTCCCTTCATAGCTCTGTGAGAGTTGGAGCTGGAAGAACAGTTTCCCTACAGCTACTGACTGCCCTTGCAGCCTAACCACTGCTGGTAGCAGCGGAGTTGGAGTAGCAGTTTCTGATTCTCAGACAGCAGTGACTTAAAAGGCAGCAACCATTTTTAAAAGGACAACAATTGATGCCCAACAAGGGGTACCAATTTGTTGTTTTTGGTATTTTACTTTGGGGGGGGGCACCATCCTGTTCCTAAATAAATTACACACAAAAAAGAGACTTATAATTAATTATAAATTTTTGGCCTTATTTTGGATTGTTGCTAGCATTACTTAAATTTTCCCATCTATCTTTTGCCTCTGAGCTTTTCCCTTTCTATTCTTGTATGCCATTCTTTGTTTCTCTACACCATGACTTATTGTGTAGCTGGGTGGCTGGTCCCTGGAGTCCTCCTCCTTCTCTGGTTGCCCCTTCTCAATTCTCCATCACTTTTTTTCCTCCCTGATTTCCCCTTCTATATATACTCTCTGCCTGCCAGCCCTGCCTATTCTTTCTTTCTCCTGCCTTACTATTGGCCAGTTCTTTATTAAACCATCGGGTGTTTTACATAGGCACAGTAACACAGCTTCACAGAGTTAAACAAATACAACATAAACAAAAATAACACACCTTAAAATAATATTCTACTACAGTTCCCCATCTTTTACCTTTCTCCAGAAAACCTAGACAGTAATACCTCCTGGCTTTTGACATAGGTTAGCCAAAGGGAACCTTCAAAGGCAGAATATCTAAAAGCAAAGATAAACTGTGCCTTAGCCGTCTAAAGCTCAAGAATAGGCAGAGGCTATATTCATCTGCTGGGGAAGCCTTTTCTTAGCATCATCTGCCTCTAGATTATGTAAACTACCCACCTCGTTTCTCTTCTTGGTCCTTATTTATTCCCTTGTTCTATCAACAATTGTGTAAATGATTCTCCTCCATTATTTCCATTGAATGTGCATTTAACAGAATGTTTTATATACTTTAATAATGTTTAAGACTTAATTTTATTTAAAAAAGGGTATTTGCAATGAAAGAATAAGTACATGACACTTTTTCTCCATATTCCATTTTTTTCCACACAGACTTTTCAAACGTCTTATTCAGTAAGTTTTGTAAATTCTATGTTAAACTATAAGGGCTATTGTGATCTTGGGAGCCAGCTTCTTTGAAATAGCATCAAGACTTCATCATTTGCACATCTTTTATTTTCTCCTTTTTCATGTAACTGATGTGTAGCACAGGAGACTTCTAGAAAATCAGATTAGCAGTCACATCAGACTTTCAAAGAAAACATCTGGGCCTTTGCTTGTTAATGTATAAGACTGGATTCCTCTTTGTGGAGTGCTTCAGTATTTGTCAAGAAAAATTTCCCTACAATTGAACACCAAATTTCATCTTTACAGACACTACTAGTTCTGCTATAGCATTTTACTTATAGGATTAATCTGTAACATTAGGCTTTCTTGAAGAGTATTCTGACAGACTTTGAATTCATAATGTTCTAAGACAATGTCATGTGTATTCTATATCAGGGTTATAAGTTAAGTTACAAGACTGGTTCTCTTTTCTCCTTGAACAAAACTCTAGTCTTTTTATATAACATCTTCCATCAACATCATCCTAGCTCATGTTGGGTGCATTGTGGGATATTTGATCACACTGTGCAAAGATGTCTCTGTTTTACCTCACCTGCCTAAGGCACCTTCTGATTGGTTTAATAAAGAGCTAAATGGTCAATATCTAAGCAGCTGAGGGATAGGTGGGACATCCAGGGTGAGAAAGGAACTCCCAGGAAGAATCAAAGAGGTAGAGTTTTGACAGCAATAATTGGAGGAAGTTGGATATAGAGTATGGAGGTAAAGAGCCACATGGCAGAATGTGCATTAATATCAATATGTTAATTTAAGTTAAAAGAGCTAGTTGTGAACAAACCTAAGCTAAGGCCAAGCTCACAATCTTAATAAGAAATCTTGTGTCATTGTTTGGGAGCTGATGGTCCAAAGAAAGTCTGACTACAATTGGCACCCAATGGGGAGGCTGATACATCCAAGCATGGGGCCTGTGAGCAGCTGGCAAACTACCTAGTGGGAGATTAGATGTATTTTACCTTAAAGGTTTATTGGGTTTTTTAGAAAACAAAGGACAATACACCAATGAATATGAGTATTCCAGCCTCTCAGAATGCCTCTGTTGAAGTTTCCTCAAAAATCTTCATCTAGAACAACTTCAAAATGGCTAGCTAAGATGGTGCAGCCTCAGACTACTCCAGCCAGGACTTCACATAAGCCCTGTACTTTGCCATCATACAGAGACTGGGCAACAAGTGATACAGGTGTCTCCCCCAGGACTTGACCATTATACCAATTTTCTCAGGGACTCCTAAAGATGCCATTACTCCCAAACAAGAGGAAGTAATTTTGAGAACACAACACCCACATTCCCAAGAGGTGAGGTGAGTGGGTTTTGGTCATTTGGTGTGTTATGGGTATTTGTCAGTGTTTCGGATGGTTAGTTGCAAGTTTTTATTGGTCATGGTTGGGAATGAAACTAAATAAAGGAGATTGAATAAAGGGATTTCTTTCTTTATCTCATTTCTTTCCTCTATCCTACCTTCCATCCTATCCAGTGAAGACAAAAGCGGGAGGGGAATATAGGGATGATAGGATAAAGGGGCAGATTTACTGAATCTACTAAAGCACAACTACTAGTCTTAAATATTTTACATTGCTGTGGATTATTATATATTAATACAAATGTAATGTTATTTTTGTTATAACATATTATATATCTTTCTACCCTTGTTTAAGGTATTGTACCTATGCAGCTAATTTTAAAATGTTAAGTAAAGTTCTAGTTCTTGAAAGCTATTATTATAAACTGTTTAGGATAATTAAGAAATGCATATCAGTAGTTAGTCATCTGTAACAATCAAACTTGTAGTCATTTTAGGTATACTTTCAAGGTTAAACAGAGATGTATTTAGATAGATAGGTGCTCTTAAAACACTTCAGAGATATACATAATATGAAATCTAAAACTTTTTAATAATATAAGGCTTTTTGTGATATTGAGACATCTGGTAGCACCAATCTATTTCAGAGGAGATAATGGGCATCAAAGAACCTTTTATGGAATTTGCTTTAAATGTGGCAAAGCTAGTCACTGGGCAAGAAATAGTTCTTGCCTGGACTGCCATCAGTATGCTGGCCAAATTGGACAAAGGACACAAAGGGAGTCAACTGCTGAACTTTGCCAAGACAAGGTAGGACAGTCCTTCAAAATTCCTATTTTACAGAAAAGGTTATCACATATTCTAATCCTGTAGGCTGAAAATGTGTGCCCCAACATTTCAGGGGAACCTTGGATGGCTGACCAAGCAGCCAGCTGTCTCTGTTATTTCTATAGCTTTGGAAGTTGTTTGTTCTGCAGTTCTTGTTTACTCAGTTAATATTTCATATTTCTCAGGTTTCTGATGGGGTTGAAGACTACATAGTTCTAGATTTAATGTTTCTTTTTTTTGTTACCAAATTTAGAAAAGAAACTAACAAAAGAGATGTAAAGTTTATAAATGTTGAGAGATGTAAAAGCTTAAGTTTTTTTTTTTAATCTAAGAAAATGTTTTAAGATCTAAAAATATATTTTTAGGTTGGTAATACAAGTTGTGATAGAAAATGATTTAGGCATAAAACTCTTGACTTACCAAGATAGGATAGATAATAGAGTACATTCTCTAAGGTTACCAAATAAAAGTAGATGAGACATTGTGAATACAATTCTTACCTGATAGCTTTCATTGTATATTGTATATTGTAATATTGTATATTACATCATTACACCATTAGAGTTAAAACATTTCCTTTTTATTTGATGACACTGTGAAGATGTCTCTGTTTTATCTCACCTGCCTAACCTTCTGATTGATTTAATAAAGAGCTGAATGGCCAATAACTAGCTAGAGTGGATAGGTAGAACTTCATTGGAGAGAAAGGAACTCAGGAAAATTCTGAGATGTGGGATATTTTCCATCCAGACATGGAGAAAGTGGGGCATATGGTATTGAGTAAAGGTAACAAGCCATGTGGCAGAAGAAAGATGAATATAAATGGGTTAAATTAGGTTTTAAGAGCTAGTTGGGAACAAGGCTAAGCTACAGTTAAGCTTTTATACTTAGTAAAAAGTCTCTGTGTCATTATTTGGGAGCTGGCAGTCCAAAGTAAATTTAACTACAGAATGATGACCCTGTTTGTGGGAAGAAGTGAACAAATTTCCCAAAACATCCTGTAGACAGGAAAGACTGTAGGTTGGAGGTTATGTTGCTGGGTTGCTATCCCAGTCCCTCCACTGGAAGTTTTGCCTGGTCACAGGAGATGGCCAGTTTAGTCTATTTATCCGCTATTGTTAGGAGTCTTAGTTAAGGTCATCCCTGTAAATTCATGGTAATTTCCCTTGCATAGAGTTTCTACCTGACCCCAAAATGCCACCCTTACCAGTCATCTCTTTTAGTACTCTCAACCTTTCTTGTCCCCCAGCCTGATCCTACATATACCTCAGCCTCATCCCAACATGCCTCTGTCCACCCATGAGATCTCTCCTATTTCACCTTCCTAGGGAGATCCATGCATTCCCCCATAAGCCCTCTTTGTTCCTAGCCCCTATGTGTCTTTGGATTGCAGCATGTTTATTCCTTACATTACAACTAATATCTACTTATAAGTGAGTACATATTCTTTTTTCCATTGTACAATTTTAGCTTCTTATTCAAAAATTTAAAGGTATGCAGATTTACATCTATCTAGTTTTCATTTTTTATTAAGAAAAAAAATTTGATCATTTTACACACCAAAGATCAGCAAGTTTCCTCCTCACCCCCCCCAGCCTCCCTCCATAACTCATTGCCCACTTCCTCCCCACAAACAGGCAAGGCCTCTCATGGGGAGGCACATCCAGTAGAGGCAAGTCCAAGCCCTTCTCCCTGCCTTAAGGCTGTATGAGGAGTCCCATCATAGATAGTGAGCTCCAAAAATTCCCCACATGCACCAGGGATGAATTCTCATTCTACCACCAGGGAGCCCTCAAGCAGATCAAGCTACACAATTGTCTCACCTTGCAGAAGGCCTTGTCCAGTCTTATGCAGGCTCCACAGACATTTATCCAAATTTCATGAGTTCCTATTAATATGGTTTGGTTGTCATTGCAGGTCTTCCCATCATGATCCTGATGCACTTGCTCATAGAATCCCTTCTCTCTCTCTCTCTCTCTCTCTCTCTCTCTCTCTCTCTCTCTCTCTTTCACTCTCTCTCTCTCCTACTGGACTTCTGGAGCTCTGACTAGAATTTGGCTGTGAATCTCTGCATCTGCCTTTGTCAATCATTGGAGAAAAGTTCTGTGATGAGAGTTAGGGTATTCAACAATCTACTTACTGGGGCAAGACAGTTCAGTTAAGTTACCCTCTCTACTATTTCTAGGAGTCCAAGCTTGAGTCATCCTTGGGGATTCCTGGCTACTTCCTTAGTACCGGATTTTTCTCTCCCCATGATATCTTCCTCCATCATGGTATCTCTCTCATTGTTTTCCCACACCATTCCTGTTCCAGCTCAACCATACCATTTCCTTATGTTCTCATTCCCCTTCCCCTTCCCTCCATTGCCCAAGGTGATCCATGCATCCCTCTTTGGATCTTCCTTGTCAGCTAGATTCTCTGGAGTTTTGGATTGTTGTCTGGTTATCCTTTGCTCTACATCTAGTATCCACTTATGAGTGGATACATACCATGTTTGTCCTTCTAAGTCTGGGTTACATCACTCAGGATGATATTTTCTAGTTCCATCCATTTGCCTGCAAATTACATGATGTCATTTTTTTACTCTTCTGAGTAGTACTCCATTATGCATATGTACCACATTTTTTAAATCCATTCTTCAGTTGAGTGGCATCTAGGTTGTTTCCAGGTTCTGGCTATTATGAATAATGGCTACTATGAACAGAGTTGAACATGTGCCTCTGTGGTATAATTTAGCATCCCTTGGGTATATGCCACAGAGTGGTATAGCTGGGTATATTGATTCCCCATTTTCTGAGAAATCACCACATTTCCAAAGTGGCTGTACAAGTTTGAACTCCCACCAACAGTAGAGAAGAGTTCCCCTTGTTCCACATCCTCTCCAACATAAGCTGTCTGCATTGCTTTTGATCTTAGCCATTCTGACTGATGTAAGATAGTATCTCAGAATCATTTTGATTTACATCTCCCTAATGACTAAGGATGCTGAGCAATTCCTTAAATGTCTTTTGGTCATTTGAAATTCTTTCTTTTAGAATTCTGTTTAGTTCTATAGTCCATTTTTTAATTGGGTTGTTTGTTGTTTTGATGTCTAGTTTCTTAAATTCTTTATATATTTGGGTGATCAGCCCTCTGTCAGATGTGGGGTTAGTGAAAATCTTTTCTCATTCAGTAGGTCTGTGAAGAACTGTGTTGGGATCTTGATGGGGATTGCATTGAATCTGTAGATTGCTTTGGTAAGATTGCCATTTTTACTATGTTAATCCTACCTATCCATGAGCATAGGAGATCTTTCTGTTTTCTGATATCTTCTTTAATTTCTTTCTTCAGGGACTTAAATTTCTTGTCATACAGGTCCTTTAGTTCCTTAGTTAGAGTTATCCCAAGGTATATTACATTATTTATGGCTATTGTAAAGGGTGATGCTTCCTGATTACTTTCCCAGCCTGTTTATCATTATATATATATATATATATATATATATATATATATATATATATATATATGTGTGTGTGTGTGTGTGTGTGTGTATGTATGTATATATGTATGTGTGTATATATATATATATATATATATATATATATATATGATGCTAATTTTTTTTAGTTAATCGTGTATCCACTCACATTACTAAAGGTGTTTATCATTTATAAGGCCACAGTCACCCTGATACCTAAGCCACATGATTACTCAACAAAGAAAGAAGATTACAGACCAATTTCCCTTGTGAATATTCATACGTAAATGCTGAATAAAATACTAGCAAACTGAATCTAAGAACACATCAAAAAGATCATCTACAATGATGAAGGGGGTTTCATCCCAGAGATGCAGGGATATATCAACATATGAGAATCTATCAGTGTAATCCACCATATAAAAAAACTGAAGAAAAAAGCCACATGATAATCTCACTAGAGGCTGAAAATGCCTTTGACAAAATTTAACACCCATTGATGATTAAAGTCTTCGAGAGAGCAGGGACACAAGGGACATACCTAAACATAATAAAGGCAATACACAGCAAGCCAGTAGCCAACATTAAATGAAATGGAAAGAATCTCAAAGCAATTCCACTAAAATCAGGAAAAGACAAGGCTGTCCACTCTCCCCATATCTATTTAACATAGTACTCGAATTTCTAGCTAGAAATTGCTTAATTTTAATGAGCTTCCCTCCAGGATGGAATGTTTCAGATAGATACACTGCACTTACTCTGAGGATAATTATAGGTGTTATTCTAAATATGGTATAGGATAACTTAAGCCACATCTTCATCATCTTTTGTTTGTCAGACTGAGTAATATTATGCAAAACTCTGTGTAACCATAAGAATCATGCACTAGGGCATTATGCTGGTGAATAAATGCATAAACTAAATGGCCCTCCTGCTTTTCTGTAATTTATTTTTCATGTTACTAATCAAGAAACAAACCCTTTTTTTTGTTTTAGCTAACATTAACATTTTATCTATTTGTGAGAAAAGAGCCTAACTTCACTTACAGAAATGGTATGATCGAATCAATTTCCCCCTTGGATTTTTTTTTATGAATTGTTTTATTATTGCTATAGTGTAATCATTTAATCCTAAATTCTATAAATACCACATTTGTATGGCCTGATTCATACAAGCTTTCAAAAGTAAGTCTGTTTCACTAATACATTTAAAAATTAAATTGACCATAAAAAATTGTATCCACTCTGCTAGGCTCTTAGAGCAAGCAAATCTCATGCATATTCCTACCCTGTATTTTGCTGACTAGTAAAAGAGAGACTTTAATAAAATAATCATGTACATAAATACATATTTATAAATGTAAATAGTGCTTTTGGAAAATGAATACAAAGCACTGTATATGAAGAACTTTGCTTAGTTTGGAAGGGGGGATTTTTTTTTTTCTAAAGCAATATTCAGACTGAACTTAGTAGTAGGAGTTGGATTAACTTGGGAAAAGAGAGGTGGAACTTTTTATGCCAAGCAATGTAAAAAACCATGCAAAGACATTGTGCTATTCATAGTTCTCTAAAGGACCAGAACTAATGGTGGTGGTAAGTGTATATGTACATATACACACACACACACACACATGTGTGCTCATGTATGTTATATATGTGTGTGCATACATATAAGATGTGATATGAACAATCTAACAATGGCTATTGTACCCTGGAGAGGACAATAATTTGGTATTTTCTCAGTTCACAAGGCTGAAAGCCCCAGTTGTCCTCATCTGGTGATAAAAACCTGGAGGAAGATGTCTGGAGAGCTACTAATCTTTAGTATACTTTGGAAGCCTGAAATATTTAGCTCTAATATAGGCAAAGAATTTATGCAGCAACAAGATGGATGAAATTAGCAGTGATAGAGAGGGCAAGCAATCAAAAAGCTGTTTCGTTTCTTCCTTGTGCTTTTATCTGAGATTCTAGCAAAAGATGCCACCAACATCTATAGTTAGTCTTCCTTATTTAAATAGGCCTGTCCAAAAAAAAAAAATCCCTTAGAGGAGTTCCAACAACTTCTGTCTGTCAGATTCTAGATGAAGTCAATTGACAACCAAGTTTTGCTACCACAAACATAGTAAACAAGTTAAGCACAACAATGGAAGATATTGGCAGACCACTGGGTCTGAAGCACAGTAAGCTGTGGAGTATTAGATAAAGTCGGAAATACTGGGATGAAGAGCAAACAAGACTTCACAACCATCTCCTTTATCATTCACTTCTTTGGTAAGAATGACCTGTTTTCTACATTATATAAATATTGACTTTTTCAGAAACTACCATTGATTTCCTGATCATTATTTGATACCCTATCCTTGTAGCTCCTTCATAGTCATTGGAAAAGTCAATGGCAATCTTTTATGTATCTTTGATGATATGGCATGTTGTGTTTTCTAAACACTGGCAGAGCAATAACTACAGTAGATCCAGCTTTTCTAGAGCCTTCACATTATAAGAAGCAAAATCAGTTTTCTCTTTTTTATGAGAGTTGAGCCTTATGGTACCTTGTGTAGTATGTAGCAAAAGTAATGCTATGTGTCCTTCAATGCTTTTTTCAGAAATGGCCATGCAGGGTCTACCTAGCGCACTTTCTTGTGATGATTTTTTCTCACAATATAGCTTTTATGTTATGTCATGCTGTGTCATGTTGCATCATATCATATTCCATCCTACATTGATAGGGTTTCTGCCAGTATTCATTTCAACTGTCATGTATTTGAAAGAGCAAACCTATAAAAGACTGAACCTTTCTATTTTAAGTTGGTCAATTAAATAAAGACAAGTGATTTCCAATGAGACTTTCCTAAACTGCAGACATGTGGGTAGAATAAATGTCATTGTTTTCTTTGCCTAGATTTTTAAATATAAATAGATAACAAGAACAAGTAAATAATCTGATAGTCTACTCTCTCTGTGTCTCTGTCATTTACTACCTCTTTCTCTCTTTCTCTGTTTATGTGTCCCTGTGTCTATTTATATTTCCCATAGTTTTCTAGGATAATGCTATAGTAACTTGGCTTTTTCAGATTAGGTTTCCTTGATTCAAATCCTGACTAATTCTGCCTATGTAAAAGAGTATGTATTTCTATGTCCATGCATGCTTGTGTGAGGGTCGGAGGGGATGCATGTACACAGTTCTAGTCTATAATGTGGCAAAGTCCTCACACTGTTCTCAAGATTTGACCATTTTACTTGATAATTTTCTGTGTGTTTGCTTGTTTCCTTTAGCTTTGTTTTCACATTCATTTAATCCTGAAATTTTCTAAGAGTTTTTATTATCTTTTACTAAGTGTGAAAAGAGAAGTTGAGTCAATTGTACTGGATACTTTTAGAAAGCAGTCAGCATTGCTTACTTCTCTCTAGCACATGTGATTCTCATTGCTCAGTAGTTTTCTAAAAAGTGAGTGTGTCTCTTAATAGAGGACTTGCTTGTAAACTGAGAAAAGATAAAAAAAAAATCCTGAAACTAATGAGAATATGACAAAGCATGAAAAAAAGTTACTTTTTGAGCAATTGTTTTTTTGTTTTGTTTTTTTGCGCAAAGAAAAGATTGTTTTACAAGAAGCAAAATTTGGGAAGTACAAAAATAAAACATAATTGATTATCTTGGTTTTAGTACTTAAAACAACTGGGTAAAACTTGTTTATTTTTGAACTTTCAGTGATTGGGCATTTGTTCTCAGCTTTATCCACTAATCTTTCACATGTCTGAAAAGACATTAACACTTATAGAAAAAAGTTTTAATGGATGGTTAAGTTTTAATATTGTGGTAATCTTGGTGGGGGCAATCCATGCTAATGATTAGTAGTTACCTGGCAGAGATGCCAAAATAAAGAGCAATGAAAAACTGATTGTGTTTACAGATATTTAATATCGTCAACTGTTGGCTGTCAGTCACCTTCTTGAACTAGACTGATAATTGCTCATATAATGAATTACTCACCTTATACTTGCTTCTCTTTTAAACTACTTATCTGGTTTAACTCCACTTTTAAAACAATATATTGGTGATTTTAATTTCAATTTGCTTTTATCAAATGTGAACACACACACACACACACACACACACACACACACACACACATGAGAGGGAGAGAGAGAAAGAGAGAGAGATCTCTTTGTAGGCCTTCCTGATTACTTGGAATTGAAAGCTATGACTTGAACATTAACCATCTGTCTTTGAACCCCACTTGTCGTCTGTGTGCCAAAGGACCACAGAGTGTGCAGTGCAAGAGCAGCCTGTTAAGAACCGCAGTAGTCTTAATCATTCAGTATATGGCCCCAGTCCTTAGAGCCAGCTTTCCCTCCTTATCCCTTTTGATGCTTAAACCAGTCTCAGTTAACATAGAAAGTGATTGTTCCCTAAACCTGTTCTGTGTTTCTATCCCATCAGTGTTTGGCAAATTCTTACACACAGCAAGTTGCTCCTCTTTCAGTTTCCCAAACTCCTGTCAGCCACAGCTAAGGAGCAGCTTCTTGTGGACATTTACCAGATCTAGCCTTGGCATGAATCTTTATCCTCATGAAGCATTCTTGTCATCCTCTTGTTTTCATTTCAAGGGTTCTAGCCTAAGTTTCCTGAATACAGGACTTGTACATTTCCTGTCCCCACAAAATAACTGACATGAAGCTATGAGCAACTTAGTCATACCCATTTACACTGGGCTCATTATTTGTGACTGTCTACAATGCCACTTACAGGACCTTACAGGACCACTGTGTTCAGAAACCTGATTTAAACACGTTAGTATAGTGCGATGTTTCAGGTATGCAATATGAGAAAACTGACCTCTGAAATTGTTTCATGTAATAAAAGATGAATGACAATGAGCTTTCCAATTATCCATAAATATGACCAAAGATAAAGAGTTAGCAAAGGCCATTTAAGAAGCTGAAGGTTATGATGTTATCTGATTAATCTGAAGTGGTCTTGACATTCAGACAAAATAATTCAATCAGAAAGGGAAAAGATTATGTTTTTTGTTTTGAGATTGAGTTATTTTTCTCTTTTCATTATAATTAGGCTCCTGTAATCAAACACATTCTTCAAAATAGAGATGTCACAGTACATTTCTTAAAATAGCATGATAAACATTCATCTCATCAGTAATATATCTGTTTTGTGTGCTCTGAACCACAGGCCAATACATCTCCATGGGAAATGCTTCATGACAAGAACATTTTTCCTCACTTGGTATTTAAATTCTCCCAACAACATCTAATTCTATAGGTGCGTAGGACTTACCTTAACAGTCATCAGTCTTGTACTTTTAGTATGTGAGAAATGTTAATCAGTCATCCCTGTTTACTGTTGTCTGTTTCATTTAAGAATCTCTCTGTGTGCACCTCTTTGTCTCTGTCTCTTTCCTTCCCTCCTCCACTATCTCAACCTCAAAATCAAGGACCTTTTGTAATCAGAAACTTTATTACTCATTTGATTCCATTAAGATTTTCATTCATCCATGATATACAAGAAAACTCTTAATTCACAAAACCTGAAACTATTTCCTGCTGTATTGACACAGAACCACTTATGCTAACATTTATGGAAACCAATTACTTATTACAAAGAAAATCATTCCCAAAGGCAAGGAAATACTTTGTGTCTCAACCCTCCCAGAGAAGCAGTGTTTGATTCTGTGTACTCTCCTGTTGTAAAACCCAGGTGGAACAACTAGGGAGTGCTTTAGTTTAAGCACTGATATAAGATGGATGTAGCTTCCATGAATTTCTATGAAGTATCACCCTGCAGTGTATAACCGCATATTTCAATCACTTTAGAGGTATTAGCCAATTCAATTCAAGCAACTTTAGTTTGCTTAATGGTGCTTAATAGTCAGAATTTTACAGAAAACCTTTTTAAGCAAACGTTTCATCAGACAACAGTTTCACAATTCATTTTTTTTTTTTCTGTTTGCTGGCATGTTTTAGAAATCTGACCACTTCAGAAAGGCTTCAGTACAGTGAGAGGCTTTCATATCCTTGGCCCAACAATGCACCTAGAGAGCCTACAAGCATAGCTTCACAGCATCTGCAGGATGACCAGTGCAAACAATCCACATGGGAAAAGGCGTCTGACTGACCCCAGCTTACAACCATTTCCTAAACCCAGTATTCTTCCTTCAGCATCCCTCTGCCTCTGCTTCAAACCATCCATTGTGGATGGTCCTTAACCTGACATTTGTCACCTCTACAGACACTCATAACTGATTGAAATTACTAGTTTAATACTTTACTTGCCTTTCTGAAGCTAATAACTCCACTGAATGCTTTTGCAATTTGACTATAGTCCCATTAAATGGTATTGGGGCATCAAGATGTTTTGCTTCAATTTTTAAAACTTTTTTTTTTTTTTAATTTTTTATGGTAGGTCTCATGTATGATAAGGAATTACTCTACCAGCAACCTAAATAGCTGACTGAGCTTTCTAAATTTAAAATAAAGATGATGCTTCTTTTCATTAGCTATGATTAATAGTACAAGTTTATTTTGTATTTCTGGAATTATTAAAGATGGATGGGTATTCCATTGCTCTATCCAAATAGAAGCTACAAATAGCTAAGGGGGATCTTCCTTAATCCTAGTGACCCTGAAGTTCAAGACTAATGGGCTGGGCCTCAAACCCAGAAGCTTTTATCTCTTAAGGCCAAAACACAAGTTTCTGGCTCAAAGTTTCAACATCATAGTCTTCATACTCTAGGTGTTCAAGACAGAAGCCTGTTGCCCAGGATGCAAAGTGCCAACATCCAGCAGCCAGATTCACAGCTCTTGAACTTTAATGAACACTGGTGTGAGATCCTGGGGTTTTCATCCTCTGGTGGCTTTCTCAAACTCTTCTAGCTGCTGTGGCTCCTGGTCCTAATAGTCTTAGATTCCCCCTTTAGCTCTTCACAGCCTCTCTTCTTTCACAGTCACACATTCTCTATTATCTCTCTCATTCTCTATACCCTTTGCCATTCTTCTTACTGACTTGAAGATGCTTCCCTGGGTTACTTTCTGATAGTTTCCAGCCATTTCCCAGACTTACAGCTTTGAGGCCTGATTATGTGAGTTTTGGGAACTAAGTAATTCTTGAAGATCTCACTTGATGTTTCATTTCTGAGCTTTGGGAATTGGGGCTCTGAACTTCTCTGACTTCCCAACTATCCCTCAGCCTTTCACTGCCCTTGCCAAGGCTGGAAACTCCAAGTGTTGTCTGCTTTTTAGTATCCAGCTCAGAAAGCTCTACCCATGACAATGATCACAAGGTCAAATACCACTGAAAAGCAGTATCTAATGTAGCCTAACATTGCAACAATGAGGCCCACAAGAAGTCCCTCAGATTAAAATGAGAAGACTGACAGCAACTTGCACATATGGCTAAAAATTCGGTGTAGTAGATCTGTGCCACAATTATAACTCCACCAACTTCAAAATAACTTATAGTTCTGCCTATCAGCCCTGACGTAATGACCAATCCAAATGCAGCCTCTTTGTGTTTGTTTTACTCTTCTGATTCAATGGTTAGTTTTGGACTTAACTTGGGGGGGATTTAAGCCAGGACAGTGGACTGAAGCCCAATGGTTAAACATATCCAAAATATAATCCCTCTCACCCCACCACCCCACACACTTGACTTCAAGGTCCCTAGAAGCAGAAACAATGAGCTCCTCTAAGAGGCATAATGATTGACTGAAAGAGTTGCTAAGAAAGATATTTTCCTTCCTCCTGACCTACGGATGGACTTTATTCATAGGTAGGTAGAAGCCACAGGCAAGCTCCTCTGGTGAAATGACATATGAAGTCATATAGAGGTTACCCAGACTTTTCCCTGGCTAAAGTGAAGTTACCCAGTGTTGATGGAAGTGGCAGAAGTGAATGAAACAATAATTCTAAAGCAGATGCTAGGGCATCAGCAGCTAGCAGCTAAGTTTACAATGTTCCTTGGAGCTAGAGTAGGTTCCTTGAAGTATCTGTGATGTGCCAAAGCAGATAGATTCCAATAGTAGCATATAGGCCAACTATCAAGAAATAGAATGCTTTGGATAGTGTTCTGCTCCCATTGTGGAGGAAATACATGTTGCAGGCTTTCTTGGACTGTCATCCCCCAAATCATGGCATGGAGAATTATTATTAGTGATGAATGCTTGGCCTTAGTTTAGGCTTGTCCCACTAGCTCTTATAACTTATATTATCCTGTTTCTCTTGATCTACATTTTTGCCTTCGAGCTTTATACCTTTCTTTCATTCTGTATGTCCTACTCTCCCACTTCTCTGTGTCTGGCTGGCTGGCAGTTGCCCAGCTGGCTGGCCCTGGATTCTCCCTCTCTTTATCCCTCATTCTCTATCCAATCTAGATTCCTCTTCCTTCTATTCTCTCTGCCCATAGCCCCACCTATCCCTTCACTGCCTAGCTATTGATCATTCTGCTTTTTATTAGACCAATCAGGTACTTTAGGCAGACAAGGTAAAACAAATGCAACACATCTTTATATAATTAAACAAATGCATCATAAACAACTGTTACACATCTTTGCATAGTTAAACAAATATTATACAACAACTATGACTGCAGAAAATTGGAACCGTGTCTGAAGATAAAGAAGCCTCACACACAACATTCATTATATAGTCTTACTATCAGATGTTTTATGTATCAGCAAGACCACTGAAGGATCGTTCAAGGGAGATATAAGAAAAGAGATAAAAGCACTGTAGTAACCACAGGCAAAGACAAGGGAACAGGCAATTTCATTTATAAAGAGACATATAGCACATGGAAGCAAAACCAATAATGGAAATGAAAGGCATATACAAAAATGTATCAAAATATTGAGTAAAGAGTTTGAAGAAGTCACTAGAAGGTAGACTGCCCTCCCATATTCATGGATTAGCAGAAATAATTAAGTGAAAATAGCCATAGTGCTAAAAGCAATCCACAGATGTGCTGCAATCACTTTTAAAATGCCAATGATGTCATCTACAGAAATAAGCAATGAATTCTACAACTTATATAGAAACAAAAAGTGTTTCAGATACACAAAGCAATCCTTCATAAAACAACAATGCTCTAAGTACTGTAATAACTTCCAAATAGATCTCCAAATACACTACAGAGTCAAAGCACCAAGAACAATATGGTACTGGTACAAAGAAAGGCATGTATACCAAAGAAATAGAATAAAGAATATAAAAATGAACTCCCACAGCTTCAGCAACCTACTTTTAATGATTTTTTTTTAATTTTTTGAAATTGAAACATAATTACAGCATCTTGCCCTTCACTTTTCCTCTCTCTGACTCTCATATGGATAAGCCCACTGTTTCTCTTTGAACTTCATTTCCACTGACATCTTCATCTTTAGTTGTTGTTACATATATGGGCATAATCTGCCCAGTCTACAAAACATTGATTGCATGTATTTGGTCTCAAGGATGACAACTTGATAAAGAATAATTGGGGGACTCTTCCCTGAGAAAGACTATTACTCCCACTCTCAGCATCCCTTACTTGCCTATAGCTCTTTGTCTAGGTTTGGGGATCTTTTGAGATTGCCTCCTCCTATGTTGGTGTAGTTCTTGTTCAGATCTTTAAACAACCATGTTATTGAGGCTTCATGAGTGAAGATACCCTAATACTTCTAGGAGTTTCAATTTCACAACAGACTTCCTGTTCCACTGGTTCATATACTCTTCTCTTTTCATCTTCCACAATGTTTCCTGAGCCTGGGATACAGGAGTTGTATTATAGATCATCTTGGACAGAGGAAGACAGGATTACTTGATCTCTGTCTTTTGATTAGTCATGTTTTTCTGTTGAGAAGTGAAAAGTACATTTTCCCATGAGTATAAGGATAAATAATTATAATACAGCTAAAAAATATACTGATTTAGTAAAGTGGCAGCTTAAGGTAATCCTCCTAAATCGTTGACCTCACTAGAACCAGGGAGTTGACTAGGTTTCCAATATGAGGCATGATTCCCTTTATGTTGAGTGAGACTTAAGTCCAATTAGAGAGCTGTTTATTACCACAAAAGTATGAATGCCACTCTTACATACTTATAATTATTGAAGCATGGTGATTATTGCTGTGGTTCAAAGGCATCATAGATGGGAAGAATTGTTGATTGATTCCTTCCTTTGGAAGCTTCCTTGGTGCCTTCTGGTACCAAGAAAGCTGGTTTTCAGGGAGGAAGATTTCAGTTAATCTCTAACTCAGGAGCCTCTGGTACCTGTACCTGAAGTGCATTGTATCTTCTTCAATAGGAGTGATAACCTATAATATTTTGGAAGTCTCCAGGATAACGCTAACAACTAAAAAGAAGGCTGATGTTAGAATATTTGTTGGATGGTCTATAGCTCCTGGAGGGAATACTATAAGCCCAAATGGGAAAAAAATGATATTTTACAATTTTTCTGATAAATACTTCCATATGTGTGTGTGTGTGTGCGTGCGTGCGTGTGTGTGTGTGTGTGTGTGTGTGTGTGTGTGTGTGTATGAGTGTATTCACTATAGGTGTTTCGGTTGATAACAAATAGTATGATTTCTTATGACTGTTCCATATTTCATGAACAGTTATCTGTAACATCCTCTCCTTCTGTATTAACCTTCATCTCCAAATTAATCAGCCCCACTCATTTTTCCCATTTTATCCTTCAAATTATATTTACCTACTAGTCACCTTTCTCTTGCACACGGACACCCCACAGCCCCCATTTTTTTAGTTATCTTACTTTCCTGGCTTCTGTAGTTACCCCAGTGTATATATTCAAATCTGAAGATTTGGAGCTAGGAATCACAGATCATAGAGAACATGTAACACTTGTCTTTCTGGGCCTGGATTATCACACTCTATATGATCTTTTCTAGGTACATTCATTTACATGAAAAGATCATTATTTTATTTCACTTTACAGCTGAGGAATATATATGCACCACGTTTTCATACTCTGTGGGTTAGTTAGGGGATATTTAGATTGTTTCCATTTCCTAGCTATTGTGAGAAAGAGCAGCAATGAAAATGGCTGAGCAATTGTAGAGTATGATGTGGAATTCTGGGGACGTATTCCAAGGGGTGGTATAGCTATGTCATATGACATATTTGTTTTTAGCTTTTTGGAGTTTCTCTACAATATTTTCCAGAATAGCTCGACCAATTTGCAATCCTACTAACAGTGTGTAAGGATTATCTTTCTACACAGCCTCTCCAGCATTTATTAGCTTTTTGTTGTTGATATCCATTCTGACTGGGTTAAGAAAAAAATTTCAAAATGACTCTGATTTCCATATTTCTAATTGCTAAAAACAATGACAATTTTTACCTATATTTTAAATAATTTTATATCTTTGGGAACTACCTGTTCAGATCCCAGATCCAATTTTTAGTGGATTATTTTATTATAATAATAATAATAATAATAATAATTATTATTATTATTATTATTATTATTTTCTTACTTCTTTGTATATGCTAGATAATAATCCTCTGTCACATATATAGCTGCAAAGATTCTCAGTCACTCTGTGGTTTTCCTTGTCAGTTGATCCTTGTTTCTTTATCTGTACTTTATCTGTATTTTAGTTTTATGAAGTTCCACTTCTTAATTTTTGTCCTTAATTCTTGGACAAATGGAGTCCTATTCAGAAAATCAATTCATACATCTACATCATATAGGATACAGTCCGTGTTTTCTTCTAACAGGTTCAGTGTTTTGTCTTTCTCATTTGAGTTTTTGATGCATGTAGTATTTTGCTACAAGATGATAGGTATGGGTCAGGTTTCATTCATCTACCATGTGGATACCCAGTTTTCTCAGAAACATTTGTTAAAGATGTCTTTTTGAGCCAATGTTTCTGGTATCTTTGTCAAATATAAAATGGCTGATGTTATATATATTCACTTTCGCATCCTCTATTTTGCTCCAATGGTCTACATGCCTTTTTTTGTGCCAGTACCACATTGCCTCTAATTACTATGTTCTATAACATAGTCTAACATCTTAAGATCTGGAATAATAATAATCTCAAGCACTGTATTTTGCTCAGGGTTGTTTGGTTATCTTAGGTCATTTGTGGTTCCATATGAATTTTAGGATGTTTTTATTTTGGCTATTTCTATAATGACTAACATTCAAATTTTGAGTAGAGTTGCAAAAAACCTGTAAATGACTTTTGATAAAATGATCATTTTTACAATATTAATTCTACCAACTTGTGAGCAGAGGATGCCATTCCATTTTCTAGCATCTTTGTCTAGCTCTTTCTTCTGTAATTAAAGCTTTCACCTCTTTAGTTAGGATTATTCCTAGGTATTTTATTTTCTTTGAAGCTATTGTTAATTGGAGTATCTCCATTATCTCTTTCTCTGTGGGTTTTTTTTTTTTTTGGATGGGTAGAGAAAAGATGTTGATTATTTCTGTAAGTTGATTCTATATCTTACCATCTTACAGAAATTATTAGCTTTTTTTCTAGAAGTTTCCTGGTAGAATTTTGAGGGACTTTAAATTATAACATCTTGATATCTAAAGAAGGGATAGCTTGGCTTCTTTTTTCTTATGTATATTTCTTTAATTTCTTTCTCTTGTCTTATTGCTCAAGTACAATACTGAAAATAAGTAAGGAGAGTGGAGAGCCATGTCTCATTCCTGATTTTAATAGGATTGCTTCAAGTTTTTCTTAATTTAGGATGATTTTGGCTATAGTTTTCTGTGTATAGTTTTTATGATGTTGAAGTATGTTCTGTCTAGTCCTATTCTTTCTAGGACTTTTATCAAGAAAACATGGCTAGATTTTATCAAAGACCCTTTTCTCCATCAAGAAATATAATCATGTGATTTTTATCTTTATGTCCATTGATGTGGTTTAGTACATTTATTGACTTTCATATGCTGAACTATTGCTTCATCTCCAGAAATAGGCCAAATTGGTCATAGCGGATAGTCTTTTAGATGTGTGTATTCAGTTTGTAACCACTTTGTTGAGAATTTTTACATCTGTGTTCATCAGGCATTTTAACCTGTAGTTTTTTCTTTGTGTATCAATGCCTGGATTAGCAATTACACTAATACTGGTTTCATAGAAGGAGTTTTTGAGAGTTCTTTTTGTTTCTTTCTTAAGAATAATTTAAATATTAGGTGTCAATCATTTATTAAACTCATAGAATCCTAATGTGAATTGACATTGGTCTGCACTATTTTTAGATGGAAAACATTTTATTACTATTTAATTACTTCATTTATTATGAGTCTGTTTAGGTTGTTGATCTCTTCTTGATTTAAGTGTATAGGTTCAGATGAATCCAGAAATTCATCCTTTTCTTTAAGATTTTCTAACATAATGAAGTAGAGGTTTATAAACATATCCTTATTCTGAATTTCTTAAGTATCTGTTGTGATGTTTATCTCCTCATTTCTGACTCTAAATTTGAGCCCTCTCTTTCTTTTGGCTAGTTGGGCCAAACGTCTGTCAGTCTTTTTTACTGTCTCAAAGAGCCAGCTCTTAGATTCGTTGATTCTTTGTATTGTTTTCTTTGTTTATATTTTGTTAATTTCTTCTCTGAATTTTATTATCTCTTACTTAGCTAGTAGGTTTGGGTTTGGTTTGTTCTTTTCTAATTTTTTTAATTGCCTCATTGAGTAATCTACTTGTGTTCTTTCTGCTACATTAAAGTATACACTTAGAACTATAAATTTCCTCCATAGAAATGCTTTTGATGTGCCCCATAGGGGTGTTGCACTTTCATTTTCATTTAGTTCCAGGAATTATTTTTATTTATTTTTTGATAAATCCATTATTTATGATATATTCCATGACATTTTGTAGTTAGTAAAGATTTGTTTGCTGTTGATTTAAGTGTTATTGCATTATGGTCAGATAGAATAGAGGGATTTATTTCAATCTTTCTGAACTTTTTAAGATTTGTTTTATATCCCAGAATATAATCCATTTTAGAGAAGGTTTTGTGGCATGAAGATTAGAATGTGTATATTATTTGATGTTTGAGTAGAATATTCTGTAGATAACATTTAAGACCATTTGATAAGTGATAGTATTTAATTTTCATATTTCTGTAAATGTAACCTATCAGACAAATTGGAGTACTGATATGATTTAATATTATTGGATTGATATTAAGCTGTGTCTTTAATTCCACTAGTACAGTATAGTACACTTATTTATTAAAAATTATTTTTCTTTTGCTGCTTTTTATTTTTATTTTTAATATATTTGATTGAAATAGAATTACATCTTTTTCTCTCCCCTCTTTCCTCACTCTAGGCTCTCCAAGTTAACTTCTTTTAAATGCCTCCCCTCTCTTGAGTTATAGCCTCTTTTTTAAATGTGTGTATGTGTGCTGGTCCCACTAGTAGAACTACAGGCAACTAATGACTTCTTGGAAAAATGAAAAACAGACTCTCTTAAGGGATAAGCCAACCTTATTGGTCAAACTTGAAGCTGCGTGCGCGCGCACACACACACACACACACACACACACACACATATGGACTTAGTAATATACTCCTTATAAAACTGGATGTACCAGAGTTTTATTTGTATGTTTTATATTGTACTGTCTTCTTTGTTAATTGTTATATTTGGTTAGAATGAACTGTTATTCTTTATATATTCTGATTATTTTTTAGTCTGAGGTATGTTTTATCAGATATGATAGCAGTGCATGCTTGCTTTCTGATCACATTTGATTGGAGTGCATTTGATTAGAATACTATCACTCTAAGCTAGGCCATATCTTTAAAGCTGAGTTTCTTGTAGACAAACAATAGACAGATTTTTGTCTTGATTTATTCAGCTAACCAGGGTGTTTTTTTTTAAAGCAGAAACTATGCCAACAATATTTAAAGTTATAATTAAAAGGTGTGTGATAATTGTAGCCAGTGACCTGTTGTTGAGTCCATTATCGGTGATCTGTTGAGTTTTAATCATTATGGCTTCCTACAATCACTGGTCTGTGCTTGGTCCTCTATAAAGTCCACATATTGCTTCCAACATTTTGTTTATGCTTGGTCTGCTGGCTATAAATATTTTAGACTGTTTGTATCATGGGGAGCTTCTCCTTCTCCTCTGGCTGCAGGCACCTACTTTTTGACAAAGGTGTCAAAACCTTACATGAGAAAATGAAAGATAGTCTCTTCAACAAAGGATGCTAGGAAATGTAGACCTCCATCAGCAAAATTTTATTATCTCAATATCTCTTAACCTGCCTCAAGATCAATTCAAAATTGAATTGTTTGAAGAACTTAATTTAAGACATGAAATTGCTAGAGGAAAAACACTTCAAACTGTAGGCATAGGCAATAACTTTTTGGAAAGTAGCATAGGAAATAACTCCAAAAACTAAATGTAATTATATGAAATTTAAAAGCTCTATCTTTCAAAGGAAACTATCTTCAGAGTGAAGAGACATCTCTTTGAATGGCAAAAAAAAATGTCATTGCTACCTGAAACTGACAGATTAGTATCACAGATATATAAAGTACTCAACTCTGGGTAGAAGAGATTGTTTTGTGACTAAAAATACCTGCTGTGTGACCATGAAGACCAGAGTTCACATCCAGCACTGGAATAACAGAAGTGCCTCACATATACCTATAAGTCCAGCTCTGAGAGGAAGTGACAGGAAGATCACTAGGGCTTACTGGAATCTCACCTAGCAAAGAAAACATGAGACTCTGGTTCAGAGAGAGAGAAAAAAAAACTTCCTCCAAGGGCTAGGCAGAAAATAAAAAAGGAAGCTAACTGACACCCTTTTGTGGCATCTGTGTACACTCAGAAGGTACACCTGTGCAAAATATGTGCATAAACACACACATATAAATATATAAAACTTAAATGATAATTAAATCTTCTACTGAAAAACCTCAATATTTCAATCAATAAATATGCTGATTAAAAGAAAGTTCACAAAAATACAAAATACAAATATCTAATAAAAATGCAAAAATATTTCCAAAGTCATTCATCATTGGGGAAATGTAGCTTAAAACCTAAATGATACTCCATTTCATCCAAGCAACAATGACAATGACCATGACAACAAACAGCAACCACTTCTGGAAAAAAATTCAGGGAAATATTCAGTGTGTACACTCTGGGTAATAATGTAAACTTGTCTGGCCACTATGACGTTTCAAATAGAGATTTTTCAAAAGTCCAAAAATAGAACAACTATACCAAAGGACTCTATGAAAATGTACCATAGAGACATGTGTATAGTCATATTTATTACCACACCAATCACAGTGGCCAAGTTATGAAATCAGCCTAGGTGTGCTTCAATAAATGAATGGATAAAAATGAGTTTTATTCTGCCATAAAAGAACAAAATGATGTCCTTTGCTATAAAACTTATAAAAATGGAAATAGACTGCAACCCATAGCTATAGGGAGGACCCTAGGAAAGATGCAAGGATCCCCCAGCAATGGAGAAGTGGATGAGATCTACATGAGCAAACTGGGGGTGAGGAGGGTAATGGAGGGCAAGGATGGGAAAATGAGAGCCTAGGGGAACGGGAGGTTCGAGCTGGAATGGGAACAGAGTGGGAGAATAAGGAAAGACATACCATGATAAATGAAGGCACCATGGAAGTAGGGAGAAGTAGAGTGCTAGGGAGGTCCCTAGGAATCCACAATGATGGCTCCACCATAGACTACTGCCAATGGTCGAGAGGGTGCCTGAGCTGACCTACTCTGGTGACTGGATGGCTGAAAACCCTAACTGTCATGATAGAACCCTCATCTAGTAACTGATGAAAGTAGATGCAGAGATCCACAGCCGGGTCCCAGGCATAGCTCCAGGAGTCCAATTGATGAGAGAGAGGAGGGATTCTGTGAGCAAGATATCAAGACCATGATTGGAAAAAGTATAGGAACAACTAGTCAAACTAGTGGAGACACATGATGTGTGGACCAATAGCTGAGGAGCCCCCAAGGTACTGAGCTAGGCCAAGGTACTGGATAGGCAAGATAGTTGTTTAGCTTGAACTGTTTAGGGGGCCCCCAGGCAGTGAGAATGGGACCCATCCCTAGTGCATGAGTGGGCTTTTTGGAGCCTAGTGCCTATGGAAGGACACTTTGTGCAGCCTTGGTGCAGGGAGGAGGGGCTTGGACCTGCTTAAACTGAGTGTACCAGGCTATGCTGACTTCTCATGGGAGACCTTGGGAGGGTTTGTGGAAGGACTGGGGAATGGGGGGAGAAAAGACAGAGGAATTTGTGGTGGTATGTATTATTATTACACTATTTCTATTAGTCCAACCTGATGGAGGAAGGGCTTGGACTAGCTTCTACTGGATGTACCTCCCCATGGGAGGCCTTGCCTTCTTGTGGGGGAGAGTAGAGATGGGTTGGGGGACTGGGAGGAGGGAAGAGGGGACTCTTCAATTGGTGTGTAAAATAAATGAAAAAATTTAACAAAAAAGAAAGTATTTAAATAAAACTATAATTAAAAACATAAAATAGTGAAAGTATACAATATACTTAAATAATTGTCACCACCATTGCTATGTAAAATATATACATACAGACAATAAAATTACACTACTTGATTGATAGTTCACAGCTCATGGCAGCCTGACATGAAGGAATGTCTATCAGCTGTCTGTCATTCAACAACCAAATGGACTACCCTTCAAAATTCTGCTAATTCATAGGAAAAACAAAATAACAAAGAAAGCACATTGAATGGTGCTTACAATAAATTCTTGGCATCTTAAAAGTATTTAACAATTCCCAATCTCAGCCTCTGGCCTTAGAGAAAGCTGCATCCCTCTCTTCTGTCTCAGAATGTTGTTTAAGACAATATTAACAATTCATGAAAATGGCACTTCTTCTAGGCTCAAAGACTGATTTTAAATCCCATACCTAGCAAAGCAAAAGTAAGTTTGATCTGCTTTGGACTCACACTTAATTCCTGTGTTGAACATATTTATAAACTCACATGTTAAAGACAGAGGTTGTTAAATCTATAAATTAACTAGGTGGTTTTATCAGCATTGTAAAAAAAAAAAACTATCTTAAAGCATTCCTTAGACTATACTTGGGATCAATGCAATACAAACATAAAAATAAATAGTAGTTTGTAACATACTCCAAATGAGGTTTCAAAGCATTCGTGAGAGTCCTTGATTAACTTCTGCACTGATCTCACTCAATATAAACATGGCCTGTGGCTGTGCGCATTTTATAGATCATTTGAACTACTCAATAGCATCTGAAGAATATTAATCAGGCCAAAATAAGGGGTAGGAAACTAAAGAAATGTAGCAGAGTATACTCACTGACCTGTCTTTGTTGAACAGGATAAACCAGTTATTTAGAATCTAGCCGCAGGTAGATATATATACAGGAAGAATGTGCCACAGGCTGATCAGATTTCAAAACAAGCACTGGCAATGATGGGCCCCTGTTGTGAATTTAAGAGCTGAGTTTAAATTAAGATGAAATGGGCTAGATTAGGCTCAGATAATGCTGCCCATTATATTATTAATTTTAATTAGATTCTTTGGCATCTTCTGTTCTTTGATCTGAGCTAAGTAATTAAGCCCATTTTACTCTCTAATTGGATTATAGTGCATGTCTTGCACAACTGAATGATGAGAAACTGTGCAGGACCTAAATATATATTTGGCCTTTTTTGTAGATATCCTGTCTGAAGAATGTTTCTCTGGGAATATATAATGATGCATATTAAAATTTATTTGTTTGCGCACAATAAAAAGTTGATCCTTCCCAGCATGTTGCAAATCATAACTTCTAAAATTAGTGTGATATATCCTGCTGAGTCCTTGCTTTTCAAAACAAGGGTTTTTCTAAACCTAAAGTAGAGATTTTTATAGTGGAGCAAAAAAAATCAATGATTCTAGTAAGTAAAAAGAATAAAGCATTCAGAAAAACAAATATCCACTTGGAGAAAGTTTCTATGTCAAGAGAAGCCCAGATGTCAAAGGATTATGGTTATTGAGCCAAGTGTTTAATTTGATAGTACAGCTTTATTTGGAACCAAGTCTCAGACTGTTGAGAACTTTGAATCTTATACTGAAGTTGATTTGGGGTGTTGAAATGAAAATTGTAGCTAAATTGGAGTACTTATTACATTCCAGCCTCTATGGTAAGCCACAACCAAATGGAAAAGTAAACTGCTTGAATCCACTAGTATTTACTCAATTACCAGGTAGCTCTTAAGTTGCTCTCCCTGTTTCTGCCTCCCCATGCATTTTCTATGGCTTATTTCCATCCATCAGTCACTTACATGCTTAAATGTTACCATGCCAACCTAGACTTTTCCCTAGCACCTATAATGGCCTCTACTTTGTACAAAATAAAATTCAGTTTACTACTTTGTATATGGTGTTATTAGTCAGGTTCCTCTAGAGTAAGAGAACTTATAGAACAAAGATGATAGATAGATAAATAGATTGATAGATTAGATTGATTATAGAAGATATAGATAGCTATAGACATAGATAGATATAGATATAGGTATAGATTAGAGTAGGGGATATATTAGAATGGCTTACAGGCTTTGGTCCAGCTAATTCAACAATTAGCTTTGAATGGAAAGTCTGAAAATCCAGTAGTTGCACAGTTCACAAGGCTGGATGTCTCAGGTGTTTTTCAGTACATACTGGAATTCTGAAGATGTAAGATCTAGTGCTAGTGAAGGAATTGTCTTGCTAACAAGTACCTTTGCTGGCTGAGCCATCTTGCTAACCCACAATATCAGTTTTGATGCTGATTTTGGTGTTTCTTGATATCCCTAAGGCTGAACCATCTGCCAGAATGTATACTGGCCCAGATTCTCCCTGTCTTTGGATCTTCCCCATTCATCCCTCTGTCTAATGTTTAATGCTAGTTTGACATATTGACTCTTGAATGTCCCCTAATTCTTGACACATCCCATAGTGGACTGAGCAAGAAAGAGCTGGTAACACTGAGCCAGAGAGTGTGGCTCTCCAGGAGAGAATTGCTGTGTCCTGCAGGGAGACCATCCCCCATCACACCAGGTATATCCTGACTTTCCTGAAGAGTCAGGATACCCAGACTTTCCCAAAGAGTCAGGATACCCTTCCTTGCTGAAGCAGTTCCAGGCCTGACTCAGGAAACCTTCCTTTTCAAGGTTGGGCTGTTTCTTTGCAGTCCCAGCCATCACAGCTATGTTAAACAGCTTTAGGTGTCTAGGACACCTTCAGGGCAGAGCTCTTGTTCTGAGTAGCTCGAGGTGTCCGGGATACCTCGCCCTCTAGGGCTGAACTGTCTCCTTGCAGTTTCAGCCATCAACTTACTAACAACATTTTGGTGCTGAATCCCAGGACACCAAACTCAGTGTTTTTGCAGTTTGTTTACTTAAATTTGGTGCTGAAACCCGGGCCACTAAACCCAGAATTTTTGCAGTTTACTTACAACCTATATATTGTTTCTCAGATTCCACAAATGACTGGATTTGTCTTCTGTGCATGGCTTATTTCAGTTGCCATAATATCTTTCAGTTCCATCTATAGTGTTTCCAATGATATGAGTTCTCTATTAATCTTTGAAGAGAAAACAGTGTAAAGCATTTGATAAACTGTCATTAATTTTATATTTGAAATACAATTGATTATAACACATAATTCAAACTATACATCAATTATCAAATGATAATTTGACACTTAATTATCTTTCAAATTTAGGATACCATTATGGATTTGCTTCATGGCTTTCTATACTTGTGTTATGAATGAAATCTATCTTGTGGCATTCAATAAAGATAAGCATGAAAATAAAAGATATGACATATTTTGAAAACTAGATGGGATGGAACTATATTTTAAAATAATTGAATTTAAATATTTTTGGTAAAATTCATTGTCAAAATGGTTGTCCAGTATGCATAAGTCCTTGATTTAATAAAAAACATAAAATTGAATTTTGTATAGTAATTGTATAACTGCAAGTTTGCTATATCATAAATGAGACAAAGTGATTTGTGCTTTTCACAGCATCAGCCTGTGATTTTACTTTCCTCAAATACTAACAATCAGTCTTTAAGAATAGAGAGAGAAATGAAAATTGAATTTATTTCCACAGGGCAAAACATAAAATCTTTAATATCTGACATAAAATATTAAATTGTTCTTAAACCTAGATGATTGACATATGCACCATGCTGAAGTAGTACATTCAGTATCAAGCCAGATGTCTGTGCCATAGGTGCATGGTAAAAGGAACATCTTGAACTTGGTTCCTGCTCTGTCTGAGTGGCATTCTCCTCTCCTATCCCTGACTCTCCTGCCATTGATTTGGTTGAAATACATACTTTATGTTCTGTGAAAATGCAATCTTCTTCATGGAAAATGTCCTTTGAATTTCATCTCTATTATTCATTTCTTGTTTCCAGAAATTCCAGAGATTTATTGAGATTTAAATAAATGTAAGTAACTTATGAAAGTATATAAGAAAAAGTTTCAGCTACTCACAGATACATTAGAATTTCAATGGGAACTTTCACTGTTCCACAGTAAAGGTTCTCTTTAAATAAATCAGTGGCTAAGGCCCTAAAGTGTACTGCTTTTCTGGAAGACTCAGTTCCCAGCACCCATGTTAAGGAACACAAATGTCTTGTAACTCTAGCTCTCAGAGATTCTGTTGCCTTTTCTCGTGCCAAAAGGGCTCCATCACTCAAGTGGCACACTGATATTTCCCTTTTACCAAGATAGCCCTAGACAAACGTCAGCCTACCATGGTTCTGAACCCTGGAAATCCCCTCACCTCAATCTCTGCTATGAAAAAAAAAAATGCTACCCTGCCCATGCTCAGGGCTCTCTGCTCACATTGCTGCATTGGGGAGAAGGAGAGTCCAAGCTCAAGCTTCAAATAAAGACCTTTTTTGCTTTTACATATGCTATTTGGTTTTTATGATAGTCTTTTGGGGTCCTCAAGATCTGGGCATAACAGCAACAAAACTAGGAGACAGGAATATTCTAAGCCCTTTGACATTAGACATGGAGCTAGAAAAGTTAGTGTTTGCCCATCTGGATGTCAGTCTTACTTTGGTTCAGTATTCTTCACTATGATCCTGTTCCTTCCTTTTGGAATGGCAATGTATATTCTATGTCATAACATTTTGGGAAGGATGTGATTTTTCTGTTTTGATTTTACAGGGGCTTACAATTAAGAGATTATCTTAGGTCTCAATGAAGTGACTTTGGACAGTTAAACAGCAATGTGAGTGTAAAAGACTGGAGAATTCTAAATTTGGACTAACTGAATTTTGTATAATTATATGGCTATAAACCTAAGTAGGGACAGGGAGTGGAATGTGGTTGTTTAAATGAGATGTCCCTTATAGTTATAGGCATGTTAATATTTGGTCCCCATGTGACAATATTGCAGAGGATTTAGCACCAATCCCATCTACCACAGTTTAAAGCCAAATTTGAAGCAGGCTTTCATTAAATATTGGCCAGTTATTTACTTCATCTCAGGTCCTCTTTTTTGTAAAAATTTTCCCATGTGTACAGCCAGATTTTTTTCTAATTATTCCTGAGTGGTTTATATAGAAACAACATTATTTTCTTAAAGATATACAATAACTGATCTGTTTTACATAGAGAAGTTTGAGTGCCCTATAGAACTGTTTTAGCTAATGAGTCTACCTGGTGATAGATCAGTATCTACTTGATTCTAATAGGTACTTTTCCAGATATACTAATAGGCACTATAGATAGCTATTTTGTCCTCTATGCCAGGGAGTTTCCTTTTGATCTAACAGTCCAGCCTGTTGTGGAACAAGGGGTGATGATGTACTTCTTCTGTAATTATTTCCTTCTGAGACTAGGATGTTGTTGTCAGTGCCCAGGATGGATAGAACATTAGCCAAAGGCAAAGAAAGAATTCAGGCAATGAGAGAGGCCTTAATCAGAAGCATCTGGATCACTTACTCAACTGAAGAGATAGGGAGTCATTCACATAGGCTGGACTGGTCCACATCAACTTTTGGCAAGTCTAGAGCTTGCAGTCATTGGGAGCAGGTTGTAGTTAGCAGCTGATGCTTGGATGTGTCTGTCAGCAAAGTAGAAATCTGATGAGACAGATGTAGACTAGGTACAGAAGTTAAAATTTAGGAATTTAAAGAACAATCTTATATTTGGAAACCTCAGGCCCATAATCCTAGAAATTGGGGTGGGGGGAGTCCCAAGAGCAAGAGAGAGAGAGAAATACTGTCATCAGGTATAGATAGGTGGGGAAACTGAGGCTGTGCTTATCTGGAGTCCTTCTGACCTGTGAGAAGTGGAGCCAAGTCTTTTAATTCTCTTAAACTTACATGATTTTTTTAGACTACAAAAAGACATAAAAGTTTAAATACATTAGCATTACCAATCCGTACTGAAATCAATATTGTAGAAAAAGCAGATAACAGGTGTCTCTAAAATGGCTGGCAAAAACTCATATCTTTGAGCCCTAGCAAAAGCTATAAATTTGGGCTAAAAAGCATGAACATTTTTTTCCTCTGCACAGATAGCTGTATATAGATTGGACTGAGATGACTTTAGTTCCAAGGGAAGTATCTTTAAGTGTATACTTAGTAGACAACCAAAAAAAAAATCTAAAATCTTGAGCTCATGACTAAACAGTAAGTACTTAGTGCTCTACCAGCTTATCAGAACTCCATTGAAAAAGTGGCAAACAGAACTTTTGAAATCATAATGTAACAATAGCATTTCAAAGGAAATCTGAAACATATCCCATTTCATATACCTAAGTCATTTATTTATACCTTTACAGCTTGCATTTATATCTTAAATCATTTCTGAGACCTTAAGAATTACTTAAGCTTTCACATCCTCAGAACCTCACATATCATATACCGTCAGAACTTACATAGACTTTAACATGTTTTCCATCTAATTATTTACCAGAGACATAAGCAGTTATTACTGAGAAAGTCATTATGTAAAATATGTTCCACTAGTAGAAAGTTATACCTGAAACCTGTCTCTTTGTTCTAAAAACATAGAAACTTTTAAAGATAATATACATCTCTATATTAACAAAGTATGGAATGTACAGTTTGCACAAGTAAGCTAAAGATAATTTGTTGTATGTTTGATCAGGTAAAAGACATCTATAAACTTTGCAAATCCTCTTTTACTGTACAATAAAACTATAATGAGGACTCTGTAGCCAACAAGATTTATCATGTTTCATGCAGTCTCAGAGCTGTCCCCATGTAGAGGGATCAACATATATGTCACCTGTCCAGTAGTCTTTCCTGGCTTCCTCCTTCACATCTGCAGCCAAGATCCTCAGGAGATCTCACCCATCTAAATCTGATATTTATTAAATTTGAAGGAATCCATAGCTTTTTGCTACTATGGAAATCAAAGAACAACCTCACAATTTCCAACTTCCATTCTGAAGCCAAGGCATCAATAAAGTGTCTAGGCTGGTTTAATTCAACAGTTCCTTTCACAGTCCAATGTCTCTTAGCAGATGCCATTCACTGATCAGCATTTTAAAAAATTCAAAGTCAACAAAGCAACATATAGGATCGAGGTACCCTGTGTATTTCCCATCCTTATGTGGCTTATTTTTATATTATTTATTCTTTCTTTTAAAGACTTTACTTTTGTCCAATTTTTCTTAATTTTCCTTAATAGTTTGCAATAACTTATTACTTTTCATAAGTCTAGGACTTGCTAAAGCAGTGCTTATAAGAAGGGGCTGGGGGAGCCTAGTGTCTAACATTGCCCTTGAGAAGGTAATAGGTGTTAATGGAAGGGTCATAAGTTCCTATTGCCAGAGATAAATTGAATGACTCCTTCTTTAGAAAGCAGGAACTTTCTCAACTGAAGCTCCACTTAGTATCAAAATGAAACTTTTAACTCATAGACACAGTTCACAGAGAGACTGAGATATTTCCTGATCCTTTTATAGAACACCATTACAGAATATAACAGTTTTTACATGACTCAGTTTATCAAAATAGCTTAAGCTTAACAAAGTTAGTAAAGACAAGGAAGCTTGACATGCATTCTTAAGTATAAATAGACCTTAGATAAAGCAAGACATTCTCTGAGCCTGTGGTTCAACTTTCCCAATGCTATGACCCTTCAATACAGTTCCCCACATTGTGGTGATCCCTCAAACATGAAATCATTCCCATTGCTATTTCACAACTACAATTTTGCCACTGTTATGAATCTTAAAGCAAACAACTGACATGAAGCTGATCCTAAGCTACCCCAGTAAAAAAAGGCCTTTCAACTTCCCAAGGGTTAAGACATACAGGTTGAGAAGGTGCTTGATGTTTTTTTTTGCCATACTGTTTAGATCACTCTCTTGCTGCATCATAAGATAGGAACATCCCAATTTCTGGTGTTTAGTATTTGGTGCTAATAGCTGTGGCCTTAATTTTTAGCCTTTTATTTATTTTTAAGTTCAAATATTAATAACAAAATTTTATAAACTTAAAATGCCCAATAGCATTATAAATTTAAATATTTTTTAAAAGTTGCTCAAAAAATGTTCAATTTTTTTCATTCTTTCTGTAAAAATCTAAAATTTCCTCTTAAAAAATTTAAAATTTATCAACTGTAAGTTCCTGCAATATCAAAAATAAAGTACCCTTTTTTACTTCAAGAGGGAGAAAATAGGACATAACCACAATCTGCATAAGGCAAAACCAAAATTCTATAGTGCAAACAGTCCAAAGCTTAATATCTAGTATTCATTCATAACCCTTCTGGTTTTCTCACGAAGCTTAAATGACATCCTTTTTCTGACCCTCAGCAGCATATACATAGCATGCCTTCTAAATCTCAACCTGTTCCACTTCATTGTGGCTGGTGCTTCTGGGACAATCACATGGCATCAACATCTCCAAACTGTTAAGGTCTACCATTACAAATGGGCTCTCTTTAAGAACACTAGCCCTGCCACACATTTGCAAACCTCACCTGTACCCCATGTCTTTAAAACAATTACCACCCAGGTGACTCTTAAAGAACAAAGTTCAGTGCCAGAGCACAGTATGTTCCTGCATATAAAAGCATGTGGGTGCAGCTTTAATAGCTTATTAAGCAAGCCTTGTTTTTAACCCAACTTTCATAAACCTTGTTTTGAGAACAGGACAGGAATTATAATACAAAAATCCACCCATATCAAAATATATTGGGGACCTGTTGTTGACTCCTTGGTGGACCCACTGCATGTGGTTACTTTTAATCAAGATAATGGTGCTTCATGACATCCTTCTTCTCCAACCCTAGCAAAGATGGCTGCCAGTATATGGCTGCCCAAAGATGCCAAAGTCAGATGACATCCACCTTCTCCAAACCTAGCAAAGATGGAAACCAGCCATATAGCTACATAAAGATGGTGGTAATCCAAAATGGAATCATGTCACATAGTTCATTTAAAGTTACTTGTGCATACATATTTTTAAAGATTTTTATTTGTTTATTGTGTATACAGTATTCTGTCTACATGTATACCAGCAGGCCAGAAGAGGGTACCAGACCTCTTATAGATGTTGTGACCCTGTGGTTGCTGGGAATTAAACTAAGGTCCTCTTGAAGAGCAGCCAGTGCTCTTAACCTCTGAGCCATTTTTCCAGCCCCCATGAATAGAGTTTTAACTATTAACTACAACTATTATTATTTTTAAGTTAGATTTTTTTCAGATTTTACAGATTTTTTATTTTTTTCATTTTATAATTTAATTAATTTTACATATCAGCCACGGATTCCCCTGTCCACCCTCCTTCCCCCCTCTCCCCAGCCCACCCCCCATTCCCATCTCCTCCAGGCAAGGACTCCCCTGGGAATTCATCTCAGCATGGTAGATTCAGTCAAGGCAGGTCCAGTCCCCTCTTCCCTTCACCCAGGGAAGGGAGCAAAGTGTCCCTGCATAGGCCCCAGGTTCCAAACAGCCAGCTCATGCACTAATGACAGGTCCCTGTCCTACTGGTTGGGGACCTCCCAACCATTCAAACTAGTCAACTGTCTCACTCATCCAGAGGGCCAGGTTCAGTTTGGAGCTCCTCAGCTATTGGTTCCTAGTTCATGTGTTTCCACTAGTTTGGCTATTTGTCCCTGTGATTTTTCCAATCATGGTCTCAACAATTCTCACTCATACAATCCCTACTCTTTCTCACCAACTGGACTCCCAGAGCTCCACCTGGGGCCTGGCTGTGGATCTCTGCATCCACTTCCATCAGTCATTGGATGAGATTTCTACCAACCACAACAGTTAGGGTGTTTGGACTTTTTCTCAACCATTGCCAGTAGTCTATTGTGGAAGTACCTTTGGGAATTTCTGGGAACCTCTCTAACACTTTACTTCTTCCTATTACCATAGGGTCTTCATTTATCATGGTCTCTTTTTTCTTGTTCTCCCACATTTTGTTTATCCATTCTTCAGTTGAAGGGCATCTAGGTTGTTTCCAGGTTATGGCTGTTATAAATAATGCTGTTATGAACATAGCTGAGCATAAGCCCTTGTGGTATGATTGAGCATTCCTTGGGAATATGACCAAGAGTGGTATAGCTGGATCTTGGGGGAGATGGATTCCCAATTTTCTAAGAAAGTGCCATATTGATTTCCAAAATGGCTGTACAAGTAGAGGAGGAGAATTCCCCTTGATCCACATCCTCTCCAGCATAAACTGTCTTCAATGTTTTTGATCTTAGCCAATCTGACAGGTGTAAGGTGGTATCTCAGAGTTGTTTTGATTTGCATTTCCTTGATGATTAGGGATGTTGAGCAATTCCTTAAATTTCTTTCAGCCATTTGAGCTTCCTCTGTTGAGAATTCTCTGTTTAGCTCTATAGCCCATTTCTTAATTGGACTGTTGGACATTTTGATGTCTAATTTCTTGAGTTCTTTATATATTCTGGATATCAGCCCTCTGTCAGATGTGGGGTTGGTGAAGACATTTTCCCATTCTGTAGGCTGTCACTTTGTCTTGTTGACCACATCCTTTGCTCTACAAAAGCTTCTCAGTTTCAACAGGTCCCATTGATTGATTGTTTCTCTCAGTGTCTGTGCTACTGGTGTTATATTTAGGAAGTGATCTCCTGTGCCAATGTGTTGAAGACTACTTCCTACTTTCTCTTTTATCAGGTTCAGAGTAACTAGATTTATGTTGAGGTCTTTGATCCACTTGGACTTAAGTTTTTTTCACTGTGACAGACATGGATCTATTTGCAGTCTTCTACATATTTACTTCCAGTTATGCCAGCACCATTTGTTGAAGATGCTTTCTTTTTTCCATTGTACATGTTTGACTTCTTGGTCAAAAATTATATGTTCATAGGTATGGGGATTACCGTCAGGGTCTTCAGTTCGATTCCTTTGGTCCACATGTCAGGTTTTATGCCAGTACCAAGCTGTTTTGATTACTGTAGCTCTATAGTGGAGCTTGAGGTCAGGGATTGTGATGCCTCTAGAAGTTGTTTTATTGTACAGAATTTTTTGGCTATCCTGTTTTTTTTTTTTTTTTTTTCCATATGAAGTTGAGTATTGTTCTTTCCAGGTCTTTGAAGAATTATGTTTGTATTTTGATGGGGATTGCATTGAATCTGTGGATAGCTTTTAGTCATATTGCCATTTTTACTATATTAATCCTGCCTATCTATTAGCATGGGAGATTATTCCATTTTCTGACATCTTCTTCAATTTCTTTTTTCAGGGACTTAAGGTTCTTGCCATATAGGTCCTTCACTTGCTTAGTTAGAGTTACCCCAAGATATTTTATATAATTTGTGGCTATTGTAAAGGATGATATATCTCTAATTTTCTTCTCAGTCTGTTTGTCAATTCTATATAGGTGGACTACTGATTTATTTTTTTAGTTAATCTTGTATCCTGCTATGTTGCTGAAGCTGTTTATAAGTTGCATGTGTTCCTTGGTCAAATTATTGGGGTGACTCCTATATACTATCATGTCATCTGCAAAAAGGGAAAGCTTGACTTCTTCCTTTCCAATTTGTATCCCCTTGATCTCCTTTTATTGTCTTATTGCTCTGGATAGAACTTCAAGTTCTATATTGAATAAGTATGGGGAGAGTGGACAGCCTTGCCTTATTTCTAATTTTAGTGGAATCGCTTTGAGTTTCTCTCAATTTAATTTGATGTTGGCTGTTGGCTTGCTGTAAATTGACTTTATTATGTTTAGGTATGTTCCCTGTATTCCTGATCTCTCCAAGACCTTTATCATGAAGGGGTGTTGGATTTTGTCAAATGCCTTTTCTGCACCTAGTGAGATGATCATGTTTTTTTTTTTTTTCTTTCAGTTTGTTTATATGGTGTATTTCATTGATGGACTTTAGTATGTTGAACCACCTTTGCATTCCTTGGATGAAGCCTACTTGATCATAGTGTATTGATATAGATATAATTGGATGAAAGTGTAGATTAATGAACTTACTTCTAAAGAGTAACAACTTATTTAAAATGTTTTACGTTGGTATAGATTTTAGTCTATTGATACAAACAAAGTTAATTTTGTTATTCTGTGTGCATATTTCTACTCTTGTTTAAGGTATTATGTTTGTACAGCTCATTTAAAATTGTAATGGATAATTAAAAATAGATTAATAATTAATCATCTATGATAATCATACTTGTAGCCATGTTAGTTAAGTCTTCTAGGTATACATAGATATATTTCAGATAGATAGGCAATCTTCAAATACTTCAAAGACCTACAGAATATGGCATTTAAAATATTTTTAAAAATTTAGACTTTCTGGACAGTGAGTCACGTCTGCTCCTGGAAGCACTGACTTACTTCAGAGAGGAGGATGGGCATCAAAGACACTCCATTATGTAGTTTATCTTCTTATTGGTGAAAATAGCCATTTAGACAGGAAACTGTTCTTTCCTGGACTGCTTAAAAAATGTATCGACTGGACATGCAGGACCCATAAGAAGGTGACAACTGAACATTGCCTAGCAAAATGGTCCTTCAGATACCTGCTTCTCAGAGGAAACTGCCAGACATTCTACAGGACAATGAGAGAAATAACTGAGAGACTCTAGCCCTGTGGGCTGAAGACAAATGCCCCAACTTTACAGAAGAACTTTAGATGACTGTCCAGGCTGCCAGCTGTCTCTGTCTATTCTTTTTTTTTTCCCCCGGAGCTGAGGATCTAACCCAGGGCCTTGCACACACTAGGCAAGTGCTCTACCACTGAGCTAAATTCCCAACCATCTCTGTCTCTTCTTACAAGACTCCTGAATGTTGATTACATCCTTTTCCCATTTCTCAGGTAATATTATATCCTTCTGAGGTCTTTGATGTTGTTGAAGCTAGATAGTGACAATTTTCCTTAGTTATTAAAAAAGGTAAGTTAGATATGAAACCTTAGACTCACAAATGTAGGATAGATAGAATGTCTTCTTTAATTTTGCCAAATAAAAATAGACTAGATATTGTAACTGTAATTCTTGCTTGGTAATTATTTTGTTATATGTAATTTGATTATGTAAAAGTTAAAACCTTCCTTTAAAAAAAAAGAAAAGGGGAAGTTCTGTGGATATGCCTCTATGAAAATAAAATGCTGATTAGCCAGTAGCCAGGCAGGAAGTATAGGTGGGACAAGCAGAGAAGAGAATGCTGGGAAGTGGAAGGATGAGGCAGAGAGACCTGCCAGCCACCGCCATGACAAGGAGGATGTAAGGTACTGGTAAGCCAAAAGCCATGTGGCAAAGTATAGATTAATAGAAATGGTCGGAATATAAGAGTAAGAGCTAGACAATGGCAGGCCTGAGCTATTGGCCAACCAGTTTAAATAATATAAGCGTCTGTGTGTTCATTTTATAAGTGGGCTACCAGACTGCTGGGGCTTAGTGGGACCTGGAGAAAAGCTCTCCAACTACAGTGGATAATTGTTTTGATGTGTTCTTGGAGTCTATTTGCCAGTATTTTATTGAATATTTTTGCAACAATGTTTGTGAGGAAGATCAGTCTGTAGTTCTCTTTCTTTGTTGCCTCATTGTTTGGCTTAGGAATCAGGGTAATTGTAGCCTCAGAGAAGGAGTTTGGTAATGTTCCTTCTGTTTCTTTGTGTGGAACAATTTAAAGAGTATTGGTATTAACTCTTCTTTGCAGATCTGGTAGTATTCTGTATTGAAACCATCTGGTCCTGGGGTTTTTTTGCTTGGAAGACTTTTAATGACTGATTCTTTTTCTTTAGGGGTTATTGGACTCATTAAATAGTTTATCTGGTCTTGGTTTAACTTAGGTATATATAGAAAATTATCCTTTTCTTTTAGATTTTCTAGTTTTGTGGAGTAGAGGTTTTTGAAGTATGACCTGATGATTTTCTGGATTTTCTCAGTGTTAGTTGTTATGTATCTCTTTTCATTTCTAATTTTTGTTAATTTGGATGCTCTCTCTCTGCCTTTTCATTTGTTTGGATAAGGGCTTGTGTATCTTGTTGATTTTCTCAAAGAACCAACTCTTTGTTTCATTAAATTTTTGTATTGTTCTTTGTTTCTATTTTGTTGATTTCATCTCTCAATTTGATAATTTCCTGGCATCTATTCTTCTTGGGAGACTTTGCTTCCTTTTGTTCTAGAGCTTTCGGGTGTGTTTTTAAGTCACTAGTGTGAGATTTCTCCAACTTATTCATGTGGGCATTTAGTGCTATGAATTTCCCTCTTAGTACTGCTTTCATAGTGTCTCATAAGTTTGGGTATATGATATATTAATTTTCATTGATCTCTAGGAAGTCATTAATTTCTTTCTTTATTTCTTTCTTAACCCATTGGTGATTCACTAAACAGCAAAAATGCCTGAACAATTTCTGTCTCAGATCCATGCTTGCAACAAAATTTATGAACACACCAGAAAACACAGACAAAACTTTCCAAAAATAAAAGGGAGACACAACTTTTGAGAGGATAAGACAAAACTTTCCAACAAGACAAAGAAAGCAACAGAACTTCAGACACACCAGAAAACACAGAAAGACAAAACTTCTCAAAAAATAAGTGTACATAACTTGCTTGAGAAATAGACAAACCTTTCCAACAAGACAAACAGAATTTTCCATGGGAAACAAAAACTTTCCAATCATCACCAGAACCAGATAATCGGACAGCATCTCCCTATATGTCCTGCATGGAAGAATATTGAGATCTTTATTGTACTCTCTCCATGTCCCAGACAGGGATCCCACAAAACAGATCCATACTATGACTCACCAGGATGCCTTCATAGATGCTTGCTGCATGTCTACACATGGCAGTTCACTCTGATAGTCTGAGAACAGAAGGGAGCCCTGGAGCCTTGAAATTCTCAAAGCATATGCCTCCTAATGCAAACCTACAGGCCCTCAGCCTGGCAATGCAGAGTGTAGATCTAGCTTTAAAAATTTCTGAATCTGGATCTTCTGAATCTCACTGGAGCCTCCAGAAAATGTTAAGCCCACCAATAGAGAATAAAATCACTACCACAATTTAAAGATAAAATTGAAGCAAGCTTTCATTAAATACTGGACAGATGAATGAGTTCTAGCCAGGTCCATACCAGTTTCCTAGGAAATGGCCCAGTATCATAGTTTACAGTGGCTTAAGAAGGAAAACACATAATTCATTGAATTTCCCATCAGATCCAATCAGGGGCAACCATACTTCCTGCCATGCCTCCAACCTACATTCAATCAGGGGCAAGGTACATTCTGACATATTTCCTGCCTGTGAACCTCCTGCCCACATGTGATCAAGCACATCTACTGAAGATAGTTCAAACAAACTTTTTTAGGGGAGTGAAAAACAGGTAGCTTGCTATCTCCCATAAACAATAGCCTCTAGCATTTCCATGTCCTTGAACAAGAGGCTTATAGATCAGAGACATTTTTGTTTCACAGATTTCTAAGACATATTAATTAAAATTTAAAATGTTACTTGGCTCTCACATTAAAAATTATTGCCTTTTTGGAGAAGGTATGTTGCTGAATGCCAGTTTTGAGAATTTAAAAACTTATGCCATTTTGAGTTCGCTTCCTCTACTTTCTGCTTGTAGTTCAGGATGTTAGCTTTCAGTTTACCGCCAACTGTCACACCTAGCATGCTCCCTCTGCTGTTATGGGCTCTATCTATACTTCTGGAACCCTAAGTCCAGATAAACTCTTCTACAAGTGACTTTTGTCATGGCTTTTTATCACAGCAGTTGAAATGTAACTAATATTTTGGGGATTTTTTTCCATTCAAAATAGTAATTACAAATGACAATTTTAAGTAAAAATGAAATTTTAAGTGAATTAAATGTTTTTATTAAAATATACATTCCATGTGTTTTATAGAGGTATATAATCTTTCAAAACAGTTAGGTTTTATTCAGTTTGTAAATACAATAAGAAACATGACCTTTAGTGCAGGAAGCTATTGTTTGTATAAAAATCTAGGAGAATCAACACAAGCACGTTTCCCACTCAACAGCCTTAAATACATTATCTGGAACTCAGACATGGTTTACGGTTTGGGCAGTAAAAAATTTTTTAGCAATTACATAATTTTTAGATAAATAGAAGATATATTTAAAAATATGATTGATTTATTAAACGGAATGAAAAAAATCCCAATACAATGTCTTATCCTCTTTGGAAACTCCCAATGACTATCATTTTTACAAATATCCTTTTGGACATTAAGTCTAAGAGCATTATAATCCATTGTTATAAAATACTTTAGCTCCTTCATCCAGAGAAAGTTGGGGATATCAATAGGATCAAGTTCTAGAACTTGGTGAATTTTTACTTTTAAACTCATATGAAGGCTTTTAATTGTTCTCTTCCCCATCCTCCTCCTTGCATGCTTGCTCAAGGGCAATTAACATGACACTCAATATTAACAGTTACCTTATATCATACCTTCCTACATCAGAGCTGTGATGAGCACAATAGAGAAAGCACAGAGAAAACCTGATGCCCATTCCATATTCAATTTTTACTTTCTCTTCTATATAAGGATAAAACTCAAATTTAATAAATATCTTAAACTCAAGAAGGCAATGTCTCTCCCTTACATGATTTGAATGTCTCATTCCTAACATGATATTTCCTCTATACAAATTTAATTCCTTAAACATGCTTGTCTTGCTGTATACTGACTTGTATTGTTCACACATTTTCTTAAGTGAAACTCTGATCCCTAAACCTAAATTTAATCTAACAGAAGTTTACTTTTTCTTTTTCATATAAGCACAATGCATGACTTGAAGAATTCCAACTTCCAGATGGATATCAACCATTCTCCTCTGGTTTCAAGGAAGTGTCTTCTATCTTTGGATACGTTTCAGTTTCACATAATCAATCACAGTGGTAGTCAGTCTTAATCTCTCTCCCTCCCTCCCTCTCTCCTTCCTCACTTAAGAGTAGAAGCAGTAGTTTATCTTGTCTTTCATAGTAAATACCCCCCTCTAAAACTGTTATGAGCATATATAAATTAATAAACTTCTGGGCATTCATTTAAAATCTGCAATGTAAAGTCTTTTACAGCAGAACAAGGTGTGAAGGTTTTGAAAGCCATTGCTTTTTTCAGCTTAGATAAGAAAATAAAGTGGTTTGTGTTAATGTCCTTTTGTTAGAAAATTTCAATAAAAATTTTTAAGTAAAAATTTGATAAACTCATTTTTTATATTTATCCTTTGTGCCTTTCATGCAATATTTGATTGCTTTTATATTAAAATAATTTATCTCTCACTTTCCCCATCCTGCTTTTAAAACAGTGACAAAAAGTGTACAGCCTGTCCTTGAGGCTATGCATAACTTGAATGATAAAAGACTTGCAGTTGTCATTTTTGACAATTGGATTTAATTAAAATGGTTACATACTATATTATTATTGTCTTCATTGATTGCTGTTCAGATTTTAGATGCCATATGGAGAATAATTATTAAATGATTTTCTCAGTATATTCTTTTCCCTAGATAGTCAATCTTCCTAAGTTTCTATTAGTTGGTTCTATTTCCTTTGGAAAGTCAGAATATTTCAGATTTGATTTTATGTTCTCAGAGCCACATGTTGTTTACTACCTTTCCATTGTTAAAATGTGTTCTCTGACTTCACTAGTAGGCCAGATCTGGTTGATTCTTTGTGCTGAACGGGATAGACAAATAGCAGTCTATTATCTTCACAGATAATTGGCCTTCCTAAGTGATTTACCAGCTCTTATTAGCATAAATATAGAAGTAATTGAAATTCTGCTATCACCCAGTTAAGGGACATGAATTCTTCCTTGTGATACTTTTCTATCTCTTCTTATTATTCAATAACTTCTGAAAGTTTATGAAAACTTATGTCAGTTGAATTTTGTTAGGTATGTGTTACACTACTGATGTTTTACAATGCTGCCACAAAGTATTTTATACTAAGGAATGTAAATTTAATATGGAATATGCATATTATTCTTAGATTTGCTTCAATATATACAATGTATGGTTATGTAGAGGATGGATGGAAAGGCTTCATGATAATCTTTCTCTGCTTAGTAATGTGAAAATTCCTAATAAGTTTACCAAAATTTATATTGTATGGTATTATATTTTTTTCCAAACTGCTAGTTATGTAGACTTGGTAGAGGCTGAAAAATATAACACAAAAATTGTTTATCTGTAGCTCAGCAAAAATGTGTCTTCTATGCAAAGGGGTTGTACCTTGAAGTGCTAGCTTGTCCTTCCCTTCCAGCTAGTTATGTAAATATAATCCAGATAGGGGTTCTGGGCTCCTGTAAATAACTGTTGGATAGAGAGATGGCTCAGAGGTTAAGAGCACTAACTGCTCTTCCAGAGGTCCTGAGTTCAATTCCCAGCAACCACATGGTGGCTCACAACCATCTGTAATGAGATATGGCGCCCTCTTCTGTATACATAATAAATAAATAATTTTTTTAAAAAAAGGTGTGTGCCTCAATGCACAGACAAAAGATTACTTTAAAAAAAAATTATAGAAAGTTATGATTCCCAGATGTTCCTGTCCAAAATAATAAAAACAACCAACAATTACTGGGGAAGAGTAGGCTCTTCATGAGAGCCATTGTCAAATTGGACAGAGAGCCCCATGGATGAGCCTTTTGTGCTGTGTCACCCATGTTCAGGTGTACTATTCAGTGATGTAGCTGCCTTGAGTAACCCATTCTTATTAGGATCCCCTCAGTCATACTTCTGTAGATTCACCAGACTTTAGGTAGATTGTGTCTTTGGCCTGTTGTTCATTCTCTTTCTGAGATAAGGAGATGATTGCTCACATCTCCCCAGAAAATGTCAATCACAGCACAATAACGAATACATAACATATGGTCTACTTCCTACTCAAAAATACTCTCTGGTATTTTAGAAAAAATTAATTATCTCTCACTATACTAAAATTATTCATTGTTAATACTTCTAATATCACTCAACTATGTATTTTAATTTAGTTTAAATGAGCTTCTTGAGAACATAGGTGGTCTAAACAATCTTGAACTTGAAATCCGGCAAAACTTCTGTCACTTAACATATATTCAAGGAAATTTAAATGGAATCAGCATGATTTAACCAGTTCCTATTATTCCCCTATTTTGTGCTAGAAATTTGTTTTATGAATGTACTATAAGTGTGAAATAATCATATAGCATGCCACACATCCTTTTGTAATGCAACCTCTATACATCTCCTATGCATGCAAATTGTGACATAAAATTTATGTAAATTAACTTACTCCTTAAAAAAATGCAGACCCCCAACAACTGTTCCATTGTAGAAAATGCTGTGTATGCTGTGGAATCCTCAGCAATGAGGCCCTCCATTTTTATCTGCCATACCTGAACCTCTTCTCCACACTTGCTCCCTAGGTGAAACTTTGCAAAACATCCTTTCCAACTTCTTAATGTCAAAATCATGTTTTTATTCTTAGTTTTCCATTAAACATGCAAATTGATACCATTACTGACTATTTTAATAAGTGAGTAGTTTATTAAATTATGGAATTCATTTCTTACCCCAAACATAATATTAAATGATGAAATCTGCTACTTTATAGGTCTTCTTTTCAAACACTTGTTGCTTACCTAGAAAAAAACTTGTAATTATAAATGCTTCAATTAAAAAGATAAATTTGAGTTTCAAACAAATGATTTACAAGTAGACACATAATATATTTCTAATTAAAATATTGAATTTTTGTATAATTATTCAAAGTAAACATATAGTCATGAAATAAGAGATATATTAGAAACCATTTATTTAAACTATTAAATGTTGAAATAGAAAAGTCAAAAGATGAATATAGGTAGCTTAAAATTGCTGCCATAATCACCTATATAGTTAGAGAAGTCTAGAAGGAATATCTATTTTGAAAATTCCCCAATATAAAGAATCATTTAACATCATATAACCTTCTTGAAAAATAAAGGAGCAAGTCTGATCAGGAATGTGATCTGCATCTAAGTAAAAGGAAAGCTGTGCTCTAAATAATTAGAAAACATACTAATTTTCACCTGATGTCTGGAAAATGTCCCCTTGAACATGATTTTTTAAAATCATGAATGTATCCTACAGTTAAAATTTTGGTTGTTCTGAGAAAACAAATGTTCATTCATACTCACGTTTATATGCCATTTGCATGTTGAAGAAGATAGACATTGCCTTTTTGAAAATAAGTATAGCTTGAATGAGGCAGTAGACTATTGACTTGCTTTGATACAAACTTGTTTCATGTGAATTATGCAATTGCTCTTGGCAACTATCTGCAACTGAATTTATATGCTCTGTTAAGCATCCAATCATCAGCACAGCTCCTGCTACCCCTTCCATCAGAAAACTGTATTTCCCTCTCCTCACATTTAGTATGTGCTTTAAAACTCACATTTATTCAAGCTTGCTCAGGCCAAGTTTTACATCTCTTCTTAGCGCTGCACTGATTATTCACCCATGTAACTACACTGAGAATTAACATCAGAACGGAAATATGAGGACAGACCATAATAAAGATGTTATGAATACTCAATCTTCAGATCTGAAACTTTCTACTTTAAGAGTGTAGCACATAAATGTCACAGAAAAGCACTAACCCTTAGATTTATGAAGAGAACTCTAATGCCATCCGGTGGGAAGTTAAGGAAATTTTATTTTCCTTTTACTAGTGCAGTTATATTTGATGTCATGCAGACTAAAGTGACAAAGGTATATAAAGATTTCATAAATGTACTGCCACAGCACAAACATGTAGTATCTGTAATATGTATTTCATGTGAAAAGTTATTATACAATATATACTTACATGAATTTAAATATGCACACACATATATACCAAGAAGACTAAAATTTAAGAATATAAATCAAAAACGCTAACAATGGTTACATTTTAATGATAGTTTAAAAAGTGAATATCTATTATGGGTGAAATGATTTCTAGTTTGCATGAAAAGCTGGCAAAACACAAATTTGGAAATGATTTTTTATATTAAAAGTAGGTGGATTAACTAGGTGTCTAAATTTATCCTTTCTAGTAAAGTTAAACATATCCAAGAAGAAAAGGCATTTCTTAAAGAGTATAAACAAGAGGTTAGAGTGATACTTGTGTGTTATAAATTCTTAAAACTTTGTCATCTTGTATACTCTAAGTTGCAAGAACCAATAGACACTGATGTGCTAGGTACTAGAAACACAGAAATTCAATTCAAAACCTGTCACTAAGCAGCCCACCATATCATACAAAGACACCCAGAGGAAGAAAGTGCCATGGGGGTGGGTTATGCTAGATGCAGGCTGGCACAGGCAAAGCACCAAACTCAGGCCAGATGGAGGCACAAGGCACTGATTCAAGTGGCTCGAAAGGATCTATTTTCTGATCAAATTTTAGTAATCTAAAGTTCTGAAGTTATACATTTAGCTATCAAGAGAACAGATAGAATAAAGCAAATCTGAACAAATTTTAATAATCTGGTGGGAGTTATAGATTTAGTTATCACAAATACAGATGAAATAAAGCCAAAGCCTCTTTAGACAAAGGACATAGACACATGCTCTATGAAATGGATGCTGAGTGATGTTGTAATAATCTCTAAGGACCATGCTTTCTATCACAGCCAATGACCCCTTTCCATATTGGCTCTTTCAATTTCTGGGATAAATTAAATGTCAAACCAGTTGAATCACAGACTTAAAAGCTTTTATATTAACAGCATGTTTCTAAGACTCATGGGAACAAAGTGGTGATGCCTATTCCTGGACAAAAATCTCAAAATCAGCACAACAAAAGAGATGAGTTCTCTTTCTTTTATACTCCAATCCCATTCCAATTTCAACAGCCCACACAACAAACTTATTCTCTAATTGGGAGACTTGCACAAAATATTACTGTGTGATCAAAATTCTACTCTTGATTCATAGATCACTTTGGGGAAATGTCTTTTCTTCAGTGTGGGCGTCACATAGCATCTAACTTAAAAACTGAATATTCAAATGTTTCCATAAAGAATAAATAAAATTTGCTACAAAGAGTGGAAAATCTAATCATGGAATAATTGCCTGGGGTTTGCCTGCCATGTAAGATATCTAGAGCTAGGGGGGTGGATCATTGGTTGTAGCACTTGATGCACAAACAAGAGGGCCAGAGTTTGGATCATTAGAATTCATATAAATATCCAGGAAGGATGGTGACCAACCTGAAATTTCAGTTTCTGAAGATAGAAGTAGAATTCCTAAAGCAAGTGGGTTAGTCTGACTAGGCCTATCAGTGAGTTCTGGGTTTGAGTGAGAGACCCAGCCTCAAAGAATACAGTAGAGGAGCAATTGACAAAGAAGTTTCCCTAATACCAACCTCAAGCTCCCCCTCCCCGCCCACAAACACAGGTGCACATGCATACCACATACACATAAAGAGAAAATTAAGATATAAATCATACACACATGCATGCACATAAGAAAGAGAGAGAGAAAGAAGGAAGGAAGGAAGGAAGGAAGGAAGGAAGGAAGGAAGGAAGGAAGGAAGGAAGGAAGGAAGGAAGGAAGGAAAGAAAGAAAGAGAGAGAGAGAAAGAAAGAGAGAAAAGAAAGAAAAAAAGAAAAAAAACAAAAACAGGAACTTATTTTATATTACAACAAAGAGGATGGTAGCATAGTTCTCCCATTTTCCAGCCTAACTACATGTATTCCCGAAATTTTTACTATAAAAGACAGAAAGTTATCCAAAGAAAGGACAAACTTAGTCAAGCACAGTGGCACATGCCTTTAATGCCAGAATTTGGGAGGGAGAGGCAGCCTGATATCAGTGAGTTCAAGGCATGTCTGGTCTACATAGTAGGACTGGGAAAGCAGCACAATAAGACCCTGTTTCTAAGACAAACCAATCACCACACAGAAACAAGAATAAAACAAAGGGAAAACTTTATTGGCTGTTTCAATCAAAGGGAATATTAGCAGCCTGCTCATTAACATGCAGAAAAGTATCTCAACCATAGAAACTCAAAGAACAACTGCTTTCTGTGCTGTTAGATGCTGCATTCCAACTACACATTCTACATTCTTATACTGATAAACTTATATTAGTATATGGGGAGGAATAATGGTCATCAATTTATCTAGAGGCTAAGCCATATATGCAGTAGCAATGTGGCTTATTTTTATTTATTTATTTATTTGTTTGTTTGTTTGTTTGTTTTCCTGTTTTCTTTGTTCTTTTTTAAATTAAATATATTTATTAATTTTTTTTTCATTTTACATATCAACCACAGTTCCCCCTCCCTCTCCTTCCGGAGCCTCTTCACCTCCCTCACACTCTACCCCCATCCACTCCTCAGAGTGGGTAAGGCCTCCCATGATAGTCAACAAAGTCTGGCATACCAAGTTGAAGGAGAGCCTAGTCCCCCCAGGGACCCCACAAACAGGTCAAGCCACACAACTGTCACCCACATTCAGCAGGCCTAGTTCCATCCCATGCAGGTTCCCGAGCTGTCAGTCCAGAGTCAGGCATCTGTCAGCTGTCTCTGTGGGTTTCCCCATCATGATCTTGATTCCCCCCCACTTTTTTTTTGAATGTCGAATGCCATTTATTGAAGAAGGTCTTAAATACAGGCTTACAGCACAATAGGAGAATGCTGTAGGGCAGAAGTTTGCTTCTGATTTTTTTTTTTTTTGAGCCTAGGATCTAACCCCGGGCCTTGCACTTGCTAGGCAAGCACTCTACCATTGAGCTAAATCCCCACCCCTGCTCCTGATATTTTAGAATCTTGCATCTAAGCTGTCAATGCCCAATATGCTGGATACACAGACAAGGAGCTTCCCTTAAGCATTCAGGAGGGTGGAATCTCGCAGGGAATTACCATAGGGGGGATATCAAGGTCAAGGTTGGCAAGCAAGACAAGTTACCCAAAACGGGGGCCAGGGACCTACAGGTCCCCCCTTTGACTAAAAAAATAAGCTTCTGGCTTAGGTTGCATGGGACTTCAGCAAGCAACTGTATTTATAATGGCTAGTCTTCATACTACTCTCTAATAGAAGCCAATGTAGGGCACTCAGCCTTGGCGAATGGCATGTTGTTGTCTTAATTACTTTTCTGTTGCTGTGTCAAAACACCATGACCAAAAGGATGTAGAAAAGAAAACCTTTAATTTGTGGGCTTACTGTTCCAGAGTGTTAGAATCCATGACAGTCATGGCAGGCAGCATGGCAGGAGAGAGGAAGTCATGGTGTTGGAGCAGTAGCAGCAAGCTTATATCTGATCTACAAACAGGAGTCAGAAAGAAAGCCAGCCAGAATGGTTGTAACCTCAACATTCACAGGCAGTGGCAGACACAGTCCTCCAACAAGGCCTCATCTTCTAATTCTTCACAAACAGTTTCACCATCTTCAGAAACAAGCATCCAAACATGTGTGTACCATTCTCCTTCAAACCACCACAGTTGAGTGAAAATTCAAGGTTTTGATTGGGATAGCCATTTTTGTATCATTATGGGAACATGACCTGTTTTAGCTGATCTACCTAATTCTTTTGTCTTAGATTTACTGCCTCTGAAATAAAGGCTACTACTACTACTATTAGTTTAATTATGAAAACACTATGCAAAGGAGTAATACTCTCTAATATTAAATATTGAAGTATGCAAACATTGATGCTTTGGGCACTTTCCATTATTTTCTTTTCAAGGGAAACTTCTAGAGATGTGTTTCAGTCCAAAGTTGTGGAAACTTCTGACAAGTAGGAAAGATTGCTTGACCTTTTAGCAATTTTATAGTCTCCAGAGGAAATTTCTTACAACCTTCTGTGAAAGCCTGTCCTGCTTATAGGTGGTTAAATTTACACACCTCACTAAGGTAGAGACCCAATTATTTAGAACTAGATCTTCAACTAAGAAAAGCAGCCTAGGAGCTAATACAAGCAGAGTATGAACCTTCAAAATAACAAAAGAATTCAATACTACCTGACTATTTTTTAATTTGCAATTCTTTTGATGGTGTCTCACTATGTGAACAGGCTGTCCTCAACTCACAGAGAGATCCATCTGCCTTTGTTACCCAAGTGCTGGAACTAAAAACAAACACCACCAAACTTGGCTTTAACAAATGTATTTATTTATTTATTTTAATAATGTTTTAGACTTTAGATTATAACACAATTAGATCAGTCTCCCTTCTATTTCTTCTTTCGTCACAGTTGGATAGATGCTTGTGTGTGTGTGTTTGTGTGTGTGTGTGCATTTCTAAATATATAAATACAACCTGCTCAGTACATACAGTGTTACTTATATGCATATGCTTTTAGTACTGACCATTTAGTATTGTATAATTAATTGTTGTTCTCTTCTCAGGGGAACACTGTTTTGTCTGCTCTCATCTACCTTGGCTGCCTATAGAACTTTGTCTACAGTTGAGGCCTCAGGAGCTTTTCTCCTTCCGTGTTAGCGTGTGTATTGGTGTAACCTTTGTTCAGGTCATGCTTTGGCAGCCATGCATATTAGATTGCATGGGCATAGATCTCTAACATTTCTTAGAGACAGAATCTCATAGCAAAATTCATGTTTCTCTGGTTTTTATCGTTTCTGCATTCTCGAGCCTTTAAGTACAGGAGTTGGGCTACAGATCTTATGGTTGGGACTAAGGTCTACACTGCCATTTTTGATCCATCATGACTTGCTGTAAGAGAAATTTTCTTGATGAAGCTGGGAATTATGTTTTTATGTAGATATAATGATAAATATTTAGAATTTAGTTAGGGATTATGTTGGTTTAGTAAAGGGGTAGTTGTAGATTCTTCAAGATTCATAACTTCACTAAGTTTGGGAAATTGGCAAGGTTTCCAGTACTGGGTATGTTTTCCCTCTTGTTGACTGAGCCTTAAGTCCAGTCAGAGAGCTGCTGTTAATCTCCATGGTACACGACCACTACCTTACCTTTAGTGTTATTATGCCATGTTGGACATTGTTGTGGTTGATAGACATCATAGCTGAGAAGGAATGTTGGTTGATTTCCTCCTTTGTAAGTTTACATGGCAGCTTCTGGTACCATGAAAGCTAGTTCTCAGAGGAGGAACTTTCAGGTCAGGTCACAGTTGACATACTGGTTCTCAGGATAATCTTTCCATTCCTTCTTCCATTCTATTAGCCTTAGTGCATGGGTTGTGTTTGAGGTATACCAACTACAGATTAAACACTATGGTCACTCAGTGTTTTACATTTTGACCATGTGTTCATCTCTATAATAATCTTCATTTGTTGCAAAAAGAAGCTTCTTTGATGCAGGATAAGAGCTACACTTACCTGTGGGAATCAGGATAAGCATTTAGAATATAATTAAAAATTATTTTGGCTTAGAAAAATAGCAATAGTAGGTTTTCCTCTAGGGTTCATGATGTCACCAGCCATGGTTAGTTGTATAGGTTTACATTATCAGGCATGAAATCCCCAAACTCAGAAGTGAGCTTTTATTTTGTAGGGCAGATGATAGGTCTAACAGTAAGAATTAAAGATAAAAAGACAAATGCAATGTAAAAGTTAATTGATCATCCACATACAATGATGTGTTTTTCCAATCAGAAAAGAGCATATAAAATTTAGAATGTGTAATTGTGAATTTTTTAGGTGCATTGTTAGGAAAATGATAAAGAAAGATGTGAACAATTGTGAATATCAAAGTAGTTTGAGTATCTTATGGATATAATCTAACAGTAGTCCATTAGAGAGACAAAAAGCTCTGAATGGTCAGGTCTCTTTAATTTGCAATTTTCTTTGGTGTCAAATAAAAGCTTGTCTTCAAGGATACATCACTTCTTTGTTTTGACACACATTCTTCAGCTGCCAATGAGTAGTAGCAGTTATGCTTTTGGAATAGCCAGACAAGGCATCATTCATGAGCTGTGTAACTCTTACCAATGAATTAGTGACTGTAAACTATGCATATCTAAGATTAATTTACATAAATCCAAATTCTTTGTATTGAAAACCAATTAAATTCCAGTTTCCTGTGGATTTTCCAAGGATGAAGATTAACTGTCTCTTTCCAGCAGCTATCCATATTAATCACACATTACATGCATATGTGCACACACGCTAGACTGGGCCAAGAGGTGAAAAAAACAAACTAGCTCTACTAAGGTACTTCAATACATTTAGACAGTGCTTCACAATGTAAGTCGGCTTAGTTATTTCAGCTCATAGAAGCAGCAACATGAGGGATACTGACAGTTCCTCCTGAGGCAACAGTAGTACGACTAGAGTAGCTTCTTGCTTTATTTGTGGTTTTGCTACCTACAGCTGTATTATTAAATGTTTTTATTTTTCTCTTTCATAACTAAATAAAAACTGATTTATTCTTTGTTAATGTTTTTGATATTGGCTCTTTTCCAAGTTTATTTTTTGAGTCATCCATATCATTGTAGTCATAGGACAGGAAGACTAATCAGTAAATATCTGGTAGTACTTCAAAAAGTTGCTTTGTAAATAGAAACTCAGACTATACAAAAAGACTGATTGCCCTTGGTAACTGAATGAGAAGATATTGGGTTTTCCTTCCTTCTATGTTAATCTTCCAAATCAGAGTAAGTCTACTTCTACTTAGGAGTTGGCTTACACAGCTCAAATGTACTTTTTTTTCCATTTTTGTTATCCTTTGAGGATGAAGGCCACATATTCCAGGGTTTGTACTGCACTGCCAGCTGGCTTTTAGTTCAACTCCCTGGCAAGAATGAACACTGTGAATTATAAGCCTGGAAGCAAACTTTGAAGTAGGTCTCCTTGCTCTAGAGGGCAAATATCAAAGCTGATTTAGTTGGCAACCCAAAGGTATAAAATTTTACAAAGGTTCTCACATATGGGTGAGTTCTAGCTTGTATGATATCTCTTAGCTCCTTTGGGTTGAAAGAAAAGTACAAACGTTACTAACAAATATTCTCAGTATAAACATATGTTATTATTTATTAAAAGTTGATATCAAAAAATCTCTCCCATTCCCTCTCTTTAAGTCTCCAGGCATTTTGAGTTTGGGTATAATAAGCAAAATTCTCATGAAATTATGCCAAGTTAAAGGTTTTCTGTCATGAGTAAACCCTTCTGTTACAAATTTGCATCAGTATTGTGGATATAAGAAAAACTATAACATACTCAATGTATTTTCTTCTCTGATGAGGAGATATATCAGGCATGCATACTAGAATTAAGACTAGAAATTGAAAAGAGTAGCCAGTTCTAAGTTTCTCTTAAATTATTTCCTGAAAATACATTATTTTTGTTTTTCTTTATATGTTATCTGAGTTGTGACATGATTACATAAAAGAGGCAAAATAATAAAACTAGCCATGAAATGAAGCAATGACAAGCAATTAAAGTAACATCACTGAACAATACTCATTTTAAATTTTATTATTTTATGGAAAAATATTATTAAGCCTGAGAATGCCATACGACACTTATTTGAAAATATATCCACTTATTTTGAAAATGTATTTGTATATATTTGTTATAACACATTGAAGGCATTAACTTTAGTTTATTTTGTTTTTCATTTGTGTGTATTCATATATAAAATGGAAAGTGATTAAGAGAGAAGTATTAATTGGTTCACTATTTAGGTGATGCCATATGCATATCTGTTGTGTTAATGTGTTCAGGAGAGGCATGAACAAATGTCTATTCACACCAGGTAGAGCCCTAATGACAGACACAAAGCAAGAATTTTACAAAATTCCAATTTGAGTACATACCATGTTTGTCTTTCTGAGTCTGAGTTACCTCACTCAGGATGATTTTTTCTAGATCCATCTATTTGCCTGCAAACCTCATGATGTCATTGTTTTTCTCTGCTGAGCAGTACTCCATTGTGTATATGTATCCCATTTTCTTTATCAGTTCTTCAGTTGAAGGGCATCTAGGTTGTTTCCAGGTTCTGGCTATTACAAACAATGCTGATATGAACATAGCTGAGCAAATGCCCTTATGGTGTGATTGAGCATTCCTTGGATATATGCCCAAGAGTGCTATAGCTGGGTCTTGGGAGAGATGGATTCCCAATTTTCTAAGGAAGCACCATATTGATTTCCAAAGTGGCTGTACAAGTTTGCATTCCCACCAGCAGTGGAGGAGAGTTCCCCTTGCTCCACATCCTCTCCAGCATAAGCTGTCTTCTGTGTTTTGGTCTTAGCCAGTCTGACAGGTGTAAGGTGGTATCTCAGAGCCATTTTGATTTGCATTTCCCTGATGATTAGGGATGTTGAGCAATTCCTTAAATGTCTTTCAGCCATTTGAGCTTCCTCTGTTCAATTCTCTGTTTAGTTCTATAGCCCATTTCTTAATTGGACTGTTGGGCATTTTGATGTCTAATTGAAGGACCCATGAGTTTATTGAACTAACTTACAGAGTACAGGTGGAGGGTTATTTAAAACAGCAAGGGTGATTCAAAAACAGCCATACCACTGGAATATACTCCACCATCATGGTCGATGACTACATAGAAGCTGCCTCACAGAGTCTCACTCCCAGTGAATCTTCTACTAATAATCTAGTCTAGACTCTCCCAAGAGTATTTGCAACTGGGGGAGTGCAGGAGTTAACAATAGTTGGGACACCAGAAGAAAGCCTTTAGACACACTTCTCTTTCCTTGTACTAGGAAGAGCAAAAATAGCTTTATCACTATTTCTAGCCCACAATCTCTACACTCTTCATCCATTAGTTGCCATAGGCACTGTAATTTCTACTATCAAAGATCAATGATGGTCTTTTTCCCCCCAGGAAATCAGCTATATTACAGTACCTGTCTCTTTTTTCCTCCAGACAACCCCATCCATCAGACAGAGACTATTCAGCAAATGTTTAATGGATGTTATCCAATCATGTATCATATATTTTATTATAAATTTTTTGTTAAACTTTATTACAAAAAACACTAGCAAGTAAATAAAAGAAACCCAAATCTATACATCTTAATTGCCTTATATACAATTATAATTGGTATTTGAAACAGAAACTGTAAATCTTTATATTAAATTTATATATATAATAAAATTTACCCTGAACTAAAAATTGGTGTGTTATTGTTTGTTTTTCTGTTGCTACAATAAACTTTTCTGACTAAATGCAAATTAGGAAACAAATGACTTATTTTAGCTTACAGTCAACTATTTAGAGAATATAATATAGTCTACTGTTGAGGGAATCCAGGGCAAGAATTCAAGCAGAATCCATGTGGGAACACTTTCACTGGCTTGTTTCTGTCCTGCTCAATTGTATTTCTTATACAGCCCTGCAGCCCCTGCCTAGTGGTGCCACTGTCTATAATGGGCTCAGCCTTCTACACAAACTAGTAATGGTGAAAATGCCCCACAGACATGCTCATAAGCCAATATGATGGGAAGGAATTTCTCAACTGAGGTTCTTTCTTCCAAGATGTGTCAAGGTGACAACCACTATTAAGCAAGTCAAAGTAATGAAGTCATAGGATGGAAACTGGTTAGGCAGTATTAGGGAGAAAGACCTAAATCCTTTAGTTATCCTTTGCGATCATTCAGGTATGTCTTTAGTATTGTTCTGTCCATAGGACAGAAATGCCAGAAGTGTTTGTGGGTTCTAGTTTATGGTACGGATTTGTTTGTTTGTTTATGTATATATATATATATGTGTGTGTGTGTGTGTGTGTGTGTGTGTGTGTGTGTGTATTTATATATACATATATGTATGTTTATATGTGTGTGTGTGTATATTTGTGTGTGTGTGTGTGTGTGTTTGTGTGTGTGTGTGTGTGTGTATTAGTACTTTCATACAGTTTCCCAGAAGTCAGTGTTCTGTTCACATAGGCACTGTATGAGTGGTCCAACTGAACTGACCCTGACCAATTTGTCACCCATGCCTCAGCCCAGATTATTTCCGAGGACCTATGAAAAGAAAAAAAAAAAAAAAAACTGAACTGACATCTTGATGGAACTTGTTTCTTTGGAATGGCTCTTACTGCGCAGAAGCTCTGCTTGCTTTATGTCTCACAAGCTCTCACTGAGACCTTACAGTGAACTTCATTCCTAAAATCACTGTCCTTGTTGTCTGGATAAGTCCTTCTTTGAGTCTGTGAGACAAAAACTCCACTCTGCTTCCAATCCTATATTGAATAGACAAACTATAGCACCCATATGCTTTATTGGATGACTGTAATTATCAAATGAAGCACAGGTGAATTAAAGGTTTTTTATGTAACAATGAAAATAACCTTAAAATTTTAAAATAGCATGCTTGTTTTCTTCTTCTAAACTTTTCATTTTATTGCTATTTCTAGTAAAAACACTATCCATTTTCTTTTATGTTAAAGGCTTACTATTTCTTCCATCTATTTAGAAAGCATTATCATTTTGTTGGAACAAATAAGATACTTTTCCATGATCTATAGCACTGATATATGATGAGAATCCCAGAGAAAATGGCATGTAGCTTTGTGAAATGGGTCTGCAGTCTCCATGTGATAATTTTATGTTGTTTTATTGTCATTGATATACTGATTGTTTGTATTGCTGTGTTCTCTTCCTCTGCCAATTAGAAAAGAAATATTGGATTCATAATGATTCTAATCTTCCTAGCCTGGGGATGTTTTAATCTTTATTTATTCTCTTTTATCCAGTGTGACATTTCCCCCACAGGTTTAGTTATCATTTTTAAAGTGCAATAAAATTGTAAATAGAACATTTTAATCCTCTTTTTTTATAAGACATAAACCAAAGACAAAAATTAGACAGATCTTTACCCTGCACTGAGTTCTATCTAAAGTGGCTAAACTCTATGCAGAGATTGAAAGTTTTAGTACCTTCTGATAGGGCTGAGAACATTAATGATTGCAGCTTATATGTTATTTATAAATTTATAACATTATATTTTATAAATATCACATAACATGTTCAATGATCATACTGATTTTATGTGAAATAAATGTGGCCTTAGTTTTACCATTCAAAGCTCTGCCTCTGTGGATTACCTGAGCAAAATGAGTGGTAAAAATGCTACTCCACAGAGACAGACAAGGGAAGCATGTGGGACTTGAAGGTTTGTTTTGTTTTTAGAATATATTTCTATTGCTGGAAGAACCATACATCAAATCAGCTTTGAAATGCACAGAAGCAAATGTTTGGGTTTTATTCAAGATTTTTTATGTATTTTTCATCAGGATCTGTGAAAAACAAAAGAATTAATGGATATGTATACCTTACTTCCACGAGATAACAATGACTGTTGCTATAATTAAGGAAAAAAAATTTCTATGGTCCCCAGTAATTTTCAGAGATTCTTAGTAATAAAACTTACAGAGGATAGGATTCCCTGTTAACATACAGCATGATCTCATCTATTCTATAGTTCTTCACACCAGGATTGGAAAGCCTCCTGAGAACTAATTCTATTGCTGTGACTTTCTCAAAATAAAAATAAGAAAATCTTTAAGAAGTCAGAAACAGAAAGGAGGTGGAGACTTAGGTACTTTTCTGGTGCTGGGATATAAATAAATAAATAAATAAATAAATAAATAAATAAACAAACAAACAAATAAATGAAACAAAACAACATCAAAACCCCACATGATCAAGGAAATTTATGAAGGAAAATACTCTATCAGAGGCTTGTTTATAGTTTCAGGAAATGACTGCATGGCTATCATAGGAAGAGGTATAGCAGTAGCCAGGCAGACATAGTTGTGGAACAGTGTGTGAATGCTTCCATTTGATCCATAAGCACAAAGTAGAGAGAGAGCTACATGGTATTGGAATGGGCTATTAAAATCTCAAAGCCAACTCCCAGTAACACACTTCCTCCCAAAGCTAAACTACCTAATCCTTCCTAAACAGTCCCACAAATTGGGGACCAGGTATTTCAATATATGAACATATGAGGGCTATTCTCATTCAAAACAACACACACACACACACACACACACACACACACACACACACACACACACACACACACACACACCAAATCAAACAAATATAAAAACACAAATTCCTTTATATTAAGAGAGGAAGGATTTTATTTTTAACTAGAATGGCTAAAAATAATGTCTGGAGACCTGTCTGGAAGCAAAGGAAGAAGGGAAAAACCAAATATATTTGGCCACAGATGTCCTCATCTTGAACCTTGATTTGGTGTGCCACCATGTAAGAGTAATGACCTCTCCAGAAAGTAAATGTGAATAAATAAGGTTCTCTTTAATATTCCACACAACTTCCAAACCTCAAGAGGAACTCACTGTATTTGGCGGAGGGTTAGTCTACTAACCTCTTGTCCTTAGTTCTTAACTTTTCCCTATATTTTCCAACACAAAAATCATTTTTCTCTTCTTACAAATATTAGGCAGTGTGTAACTTAAAACGCTAAAAATGTTCAGCTTTTGTTACCTAAGATTATGACATCTACCCAAAATATGTGTTTGTTTTCTCCCTTATAAATAGAAAGTAAAATTTAAAAAAAAAACCCTCTTCTTTGTTAAACCATATGTTGTTTAAATTAAAGGAATTGCATTGGCTTTCTGTATATTAACATTAACACACTGCACAAGAATTCAGGATCAGAAAGACCAAGAACAACTACCTATTGAGTTCAGGCTGTGTCCTGCTCAAATTCACTGCATACTGAGTAAAATAATAATTTTTTTCAGACTGTGACATGTCCTGAACGGCTTCCAGCATTTGACTTCACTTGGAGGACAGAGGTTGTCTCTGCAGCATGGCTAACCTGTTAATGCTCCATGTTTCTGTCATTGCCTACTAGGCACAAACTGATAAGTGACCAAAAAGTTTAGAAAAGTTGCCACTCTACAAATTTATAATAGTAAATTTGGCCTATGAAACACATGTGTATGTTAAATTTTCATACAGAAAATTAACACCAAGCACTTATTGGACATATAATGCCCTCACTTGACTCCAGAAAGAGGAAGTCAAATAATGTTGAAATAGGTGGTGATTAAATACAACTGACCTGTCATGTGGGCACTCAGTGAATGTGTCAATGACTTCCCAGCAGAGCAATCCTGTTTGTGCCAGAGACTTCAGTTCACTTGAAACTTACTGTGACATAGACTACTTAAATTGATGTCCATCCACATGTCCATTTTTTTTCTATCTGGGTCTGTTATCCACAATATGCCTGTTTGTTCTCCTGGGTCTGAACCAGTTCTTCTCCTTTCCAGCCTCCAAGTCTCACTTGTTTGGCTCAACTGTGACCTTACAGTTGACTATAGCCACAGTGGCAGGAGATGCCCATCCTGGATGTGTTCCTTTATTCTTTGAGTGGTTTTATTTGCATTCCTGTCAGTTGTCTTTGAAATCCTTGAACTCTGTGGTATCCCCTTTGATTCATTTGGGACCATTCTGCCATTCTGTAGTCTCCATATAAGCATCGATATGGATATATATATATATATATATATATATATATATATATATATATATATATATAATGTGATGAGAATGTGTTAATAATGGTAATTAAAATTGCAATAAAGGAATTCATTCTTATCAACTAGAGTTATGAAAGAAAGTAGGACTACTTGGCAGATAGTTGCCAATGAAACCACAGCACCTTGTGAATTTGTGATTATTCAATAAGGTTCAACATTGTAGAAAGACAGAGCCATGTCATGTATTTATGACACAGAACACTGATGACAAAATCTTTGAGAAGTATGGGCTGGAGAGATGGCTCAGCCATTAAAGGATAGGCTCACAACCAAAAATATAAGAGAAGTAACTAGTTCCTTTTAGAGGAGAATGATTTTATATAAATGTAATTATACCCAGAGATAAGCAAATAATTCATCAATAGACTGTGGCATGCTTAGGAAAACAGATTAAACAGTGAATATGTACAGTTACAGATTCATCATGGGGTAAAATAATAGTTTCCAGAGATGAAAAACATAGACAAAAGCTTCAATGTATGAAAAAAAAACCTTCTGTAATTAGATGTGGTAGTGAAGGACTATAATCTCAGCTGCTCTGAGCTTGAGGCAGGAGCCTGAAGTCCTGCCTGGTCTTGAAAGACAGTTTAAGGTCAAAGTGGACAATCTTAGCAAGGCTCTAAAAATTTGTAAGAGAAAAGAAGAGGAAGAAAAGGGGGTTACCTGGGCATTTATCTCAGCCATTATGTGCTTACCTAGCATTTATGGGTCTCTGGATTCGACCACTGTAGACTTCTTAAAAGAAAAAAAAAATCTATTACATCAAACATTTGTTCCCAGTTAAACCAAGTTCCTTTATTTTAATATAATATACATAGCAAACCCGTGGGAGAATAGGGGGACAGCAGAGGGCTGAAGCTGAGAGAGAAAGGAAATTAAACAGAAGTGGGATAGAATGAAGTGTTAGTCACCATCCCAGGCCACTCTTTGCTCTCTCTGATCCAGAGTGACTCCTGGTGTTGTGTGACCATCTCTCATCACTTTGACTTTCCCTAGTTAATGCAGAGCTAGGAGCACTTGGGATGCACCGCTCTCACTACATTGTTGTCTTCTTCTCATTTGTCAGAAAGGAGCAGCTCTTGTTCATTTCTGAGCAGGTAGGTCAGAAGCATCAGGAGTTTATAGACTTGCAATACCCCTCCTCAGTCATGGACTGAAAATAGCTTAGTTCCAAAGCATTTCAGCAGATCACACTGTGGGAAGAGGCAGAACTATTTGTGAATGGTGAATGGAAGCACTGAACTAAGATTCTCTAAACTGTTTCTTTTTTTTTTTTTTAGTTGATTTTTTTTTATTATGTGTTTTAATTTTATACATCAGCCATGGGTTCCCTGTCTTCCCCCCTCCCGCCCCCACTCCCACTTTCCCCCCAGCCCCTCCCCTCCATTCCCATGTCCTCCAGGACCAAGACACCCCTGGGGATTCATTTAAACCTGGTGGATTCAGTACAGACAGGTCCTGTCACATCCTTCCAGGCTGAGCATGTGTCCCTGCGTAAGCCCAAGGTTCCAAACAGCCAGCTCATGCACTAAGGACAGGTCCAATTCCCACAGCCTGAGTGCTTCCCAAACAGATCAAGCTATTCAATGGTCTCACTTATCCAGAGGGTCTCCCTAGCTAGGGGCTCCACAGCTGTTGGTTCATAATTCATGTGCTTCCATTCAATTGGCTGTTTGTCCCTGGGCTTTTTGCAATCTTGGATTCAACCATTCACGCTCTTGCAGTCCCTCCTCTTTCTCGACAGTTGGACTCCTGGAGCTCCACCAGGGGCCTGGCTGAGGATCTCTGCATCCACTTCCATCAGTTATTGGATGAGAATTCCAAGATGACTGTTAGGGTGTTTAGTCATCTGATCACCAGACTATGTCAGATGAGGCTTTCCCTCGACCATTACCAGCAGTCTACAGAGGATATATCATTGTGGATTTCTTGGGACCTCTCAAGCACTCCTGTTCTCATGTGGTCTTCATTTATCATGGTCTGTTATTCCTCATTCTCCCTTTCTGTTCTTGATCCAACTAGGATCTCCTGCTCCCCTAAGCTTTCTTTCCCTCAAATCTTGCCCTTCATTACTCCCACTGTTCATGTGGATCTCATCCATTTCTCTGTCATTGAGTGATCCCTGGGTCTTTCCTAGGGTCCCGTTTTCTAGGTAGCCTCCCTGGAGTTGTGTAGCAGGCTAGTCATCTTTGTTTTACATCTAATATCCTCCTATGAGTGAGTACATACCATGTTTGTTATTCTGAGTCTGGGTTACCTCACTCAGGATGATTTTTTCTAGATCCATCTATTTGCCTGCAAACCTCATGATGTCATTGTTTTTCTCTGCTGAGCAGTACTCCATTGTATATATGTACCCCATTTTCTTTATCCATTCTTCAGTTGAAGGGCATCTAGGTTGTTTCCAGGTTATGGCTATTACAAACAAAGCTGATATGAACATAGCTGAGCAAATGCCCTTGTGGTATGATTGAGCATTCCTTGGGCATATGCCCAAGAATGCTATAGCTGGGTCTTGGGGGAGATGGATTCCCAATTTTCTAAGGAAGCACCATATTGATTTCCAAAGTGGCTGTACAAGTTTGCATTCCCACCAGCAGTGGAGGGGAGTTCCCCTTGCTCCACATCCTCTCCAACCTAAGTTGACTTCTGTGTTTTTGAGCTTAGCCATTCTGACAGGTGTAAGGTGGTATCTCAGAGTCTTTTTGATTTGCATTTCCCGGATAATTAGGGATGTTGAGCATATGGAAATTTGTTTTTAAATTTACATTCATCAAATTATAACTCCTAGTTAAAAGCAAGAAATTGTTTTGTATGAGTACAACTTTGGAACCAAATTTAACTGTGTGGTATAATCTAGTGGATAATAATTATGATGACCCTCACAGAAAATAGAACACTTATTTGTCAGAAAACGAAGACTTGCATGTTAGACATTTTCCTGCAACAAATGATGTTAAATTAACTCTCAGAATGTAGAGGCAAAGAGTGAAGGAAGCCACTCAAAAGAGGCAGAATGCTCACAAATTCACATGCAAACAGAAGTACAAGATTACTTTGCACTCTGTTCACATTAATGTTATTTATTATATAACTTTATATATCAATAAGACTATCTACATAAAAATGATATAATCCTAATGTAACCAAGTAACATTGATTTGCAAAAGAAAAGACGCTCCCAAAAGTTATATTTTTTTATCTGATTAAACAGGAAGAAAATTCTGGCTCTATTTGGCTAAAGGTTCTAGCTCAGTGGTAGAGCACTTGCCTGGCAAGCACAAGGCTCTGGGTTCAATCCTCAGCTCAAAAACAAAAACAAAAAAATGAAAACAAAACACACCTAAGGGCTGAGGTTATAATCACAAGGGTAAAAGCATTTATTGAAAAGTTATAAGGAACAGAGTCCAAAACACAAGCACCAATATAAAGTGTTGAGTGTAGCCATGTGTGCACCTGGAATACAGATATGGAGAGAGGGGACACAGGAGGCTTGCTGAGGCTTCCTGGTCACAAGCCTAGCTCCAGATTAAATGCAAGACTGTCTCTCGGGGATGGGGATTTAGCTCAGTGGTACCACACTTGCCTAGCAAGCTCAAGGCCCTGGGTTCAGTCCTCAGCTCTGGCAAAAAAAAAAAAGACTATCTCTGTCTCTCAAGAATAAGGCAGAAAGTGACAGAGCAGGACAACTGATGTTGTCCTCTGGCCTCCACGTGTATACACAAGTACAAGCACATACATGTGAGCATACACCTTACACAGAAACATACAGCACATACACACACAGAGATTTATTTTCAAGTATTAACTATGCACAAATTACATATATACATAATTAGTCATAAATTTTATATGAAAATTGTACTAAAATTACCTCATTTCAGAGACAACATATTAAATAAAAATTTTAACATTGTCATATCAATTTCTGTTGTCCTTCCTCAGACCATGTTTAAGCAATCATGTTGATGAGACTTTGTGGGTGTAGTTTCTGATGTTCTTATGAAATACAGTCTTATAGTCAACCCCCTGATCTTCTGGCTCTTAAAATCTTCTGCAGTGATTCCTCAGCCTTAGGTTCTGGTAGTTGTTATGTAGACATATCCATTGGGACTGGGCTAAACAGAAAGAGGGAAATTATGTATTACATTATAATATCAAAAATAAATAAACAGTTTAAAATATTTTCAAGATGTTTTTGCCTCAGTGCTTTTGCAAGATTCTTGCTCATTCATTTATGAAAAACCCCAGTTTTCTATAAGATTTGGGGTTAGTGGACATTTAAAAGCCCAGAATTTGCAATCTTGAAGATAAATTTTGAGTTTTTTTAATATTTCATGTATTTTATTTAGAGTTAGGAGGGGTCAGAGAGAACTTTATGGAATGAGTTCTCCCCTTCCACCATGGGATCATACAAAACTCAGGTTTTCAGGCATGGTAGCAAGGTCTCTTCCCACTCACTCATCTCATTGGTCTGAATTTAAAATTTTTATGATTTTTTTCTACTTTTTGATTCTCTGTGATTTTACAGATAGATAAAAACATTCTGTTTTAATGTTTTGAGATGATAAAACAAATTCCCCTCCTAGTCTCAATATTCTCTCTGAGTGTTTCTGTTATTTTGTTATTCAACATGTAAGCCAAGGGAATTGAGGTTGGGGAGAGAGTGTTATTATCATGTATCTCCATACAAATATTGCATAAAATAAAAATATGTCCATTAATTCTGTATATTTGCGGAAAGCAATTTCTCTTTACACACTTTTGGCTTTAAAAAATTTCCACTTTTCTCTATAGTAATAACTGATATATTTGGTAAAAAATTAAATTGTCATTGATGCAAGTTGATATTGGAATTCTGGGAATATAAGAGCATTATGCAAATAAAATATGCTACCCATAACTAAGGGATACATCAAAATGCTGCTAACTAGTATGAAACAAAAATTACACATATGTTGCAGATACAAACATCAATCTGAGAAACTGGAAGGTTTCGATGAATATCTTCATTGATTATTTTCTTTCTTTTTTTATTTGTATGCAACTCTGTAGCCTGTTAGGAAAAGAGTTTGTTGCACACATGAGCTTCTTTATGTGATCTCCCACCTTAAACTATAGTAACTATAGCTTTGTCAAAAAAAAATTCAGGAGAGGAAATCCTTTCTTATATATCATGTTTCATAAAATGACAAAAAAATGTGTCTATCTTGTCCTTAACTGTTCATTTCTCAGAAGTTTGGAATATGTCTGTGTTTACAAGCATGTCACCTATTCAGAGACACAAATACAAAATAAGTCTAGAATTTTGCCACAGCATGGAGATTGAATGTTGCCTAAAGACACACATATAAGCACATATGACTTGTTCCACAAGGAGGTGTGCTATGGACCTATGGAAGGTAGGAACTAATAAAAGACTTTATGTCATACAGAATTGCTAAAGAGTAGGTTTATTGGTGAAATTATTAAGGCCACTCCACGTAGTTAAAAGGGAGGTTTATTTTGTGGGCTAACTTACAAATGAAGGGGTAGGTTGCAGGGTCTGGCAAAGGTATAACGCAGTCCGGCAGTGTTCTCTGGAGAACTCTGCTCGGTCTACCTCCCGCGTCCAGCATCCCGGAACCAAGAGGGCTGCCTCTTCTTCATCCTCGGTCTTCTGCTCCCTCCTCTGCCCTGCCTTGTGGGCGTGATCATTACCGAAGCCTCAATGGGGGTTGGAACTTCCAGGCCAATGCTGGGATGGCTACCCACTACATAGGTTTTTAAACTTTTGTTTCATTCTGCCTCATGCTTCACTCCCTGATTTATGAGGTGAACAATATACTCTTCTAAGTGCCTCTGCAATATTATGATGCCTCATCTAGGGCCAAAGCAAATGAAGCAATTTGTCCTGGAACTACAAACCCCAGAACCAAGAACCAAAACAACCCAATTCTTCTTATAAGTAATTCTGTCAGACATTTCCTTATAGCAATGGGAATGTGATTAGCAAATGATCTCTTAAATATTAAAACATAATAGAACATGGTATCACCCACAGATCCCTTCTACACTACATCCAACCTTTACATCTAGCTAGTCCTCCCGCATCCTTCTGCAAAGTCTAGCCTGATAAGGCTTTCTCAGCCTTGCCATTCACACATCCCCCTAAACCTGTTAGAACAAATTCTGATCCCACACTCTGTGCCCCACCTTTGGTCATCACTGCTTGTTGCAAAACTCCAGCAGGACCCACTCTTCCTGTCCCCACCAACAGGTCCCTTATCCACAGCATCCAGCCTCTCCATCCAGCCATATTTCCCACTTCTTTCTCCAGGCCTAGCCATGAGAGTCTCTTTGAGCCTCCCCATCAAGGCCTTCTCACCAACTGGCCAGTGCTTCAGCCTATTTTGGCCACACCCCTCCTATATAGCTCTTAAAATCATTCTACCACCTGATTTATGAGGTTCCCTGAGCCTTAAGTGAGGGTGTTGTTTTGCAAATGTATAGACTGGGACTGTGATCCACCGCTCTATGGTTTGATTGATTATATCTTTCTGTAAGGTCCTTGTCTATTACAAAGAGAAGTTTGTTTGATGAGGAGTGCAACACACTTACCTATGGAAATAAAGACTAATGTGTATAGAGTAGTTAGAAACACACTGCTTTAGTAAGTGGTGGATGTGCATTCTCTTCCAAAATAAAAGACTTTAATATTTCTAGGAAGGTAGAGTAAGTTTCCAGTACCAGCATGATTTCCCCTTTATAGAGCTGTTCTTAAGTCTCATTTATTAGCTCTTGGTTGCTGCCAAATATGTGTGCCACTATATGTAAAGCCACTTTAGTGTTACCATGCCATGTTGATCATTTTGTGGTTTATAGGTGTCATAGCTGACTAGGACTATTGTGTGCTTAGTTTCTTTGGAAGCTTGCATGGCATCGGGAAAGCTGATTCTAAAAGAGGAGGCATTCACATCAGGTCCAGTTCAGGGGTCTCCTGGGCTCTGCTTCTGGAATGCATAGTGTCTTTAGAAACAGGAACTTACCATCCAATTCTAGGGAGCAAGAAAATATAATAATAACAGCTTGTAATATTATGGGGTCTCATGGACATCCTTGACCAACAATTAAAAAAACAAGGCTTCTCATGGCTAGTGTTGGGGTTTTGTTGGGTGGTCTTTGGCTGTTGGAGAGAACACTATCAGCTCAGATGAGAAATTTTCATTTAAACTCTATATGTTTATTTATCCATAGACTTATAAGTATTATAGTTTTCTAATAGTTAATAGTGTGATTCCTTATTACTGTTTCAGACATCATTGCTTATTCTGTATTTATCTCCCTATTTTCTTAATTGGAGACCCTCTTTTTCCCATTTCTGCTATCAGATCACCTCTACCATGCTATTTATCTCTCTGTTGCTTCCCCATACCTCTACACAGGCAATGGTCCCTTTTCACTTCCTTAGTTTCTGCAGTTACTACAAGTTATGTACTCATATCTGAAGATGTGGGGCTAGGAGCCTCAGATTAGAGAGAAAATGTGGTATTTGTCTTTTTGAATCTTGGTTACCTCACTCAGTAGGATGTTCTAGTTCCTTCCATTTAGCTGCAAAATTCATGATTTTATTTTTCTCTATAGCTGAATAGTATTGTGTAGTATATACGTATCACATTTTTGTTATCACTCATCTTTCTTTCAGTTAGTTGGGAGAGGAGTCTGTCAATACTTTTTATCTTTTCCAAGAACCAGCTCTTAGATTCATTGATTTGTATTTCACTGAATTCTTCTCTAATATTTATTATTTTTTGCTATTGACTATTAATTTGGTTTAATCTTATTTTTCTAACATTGGATTTCATCATTAAGTCACTTATTTCTTTTATTCATTAATTTTTAATATAGTTCATTGGAGCTATAAATTTCTATGTAGGAATACTTTCAATTTTTTCTCTTGGGTTTCCTTGTGTTGTGTTGTCATTTTCAATTAGTTACAGGAATTTTCTTTATTTATTTCTTAATTTCTTCCTCTACTCATTGATCATTCAGTAATGAGTAGTTTAATCTCTATGAGTCTGTGTATTCACTAGAGATTTGCTAGCTGCTCATTTTGATTTTCATTGCATTTGTGCTCAGATAGGACACAAGGAGTGATTTCAATCTTTTTTGACTTTTAAAAGATTTGTTCTATGTGGTTTTTCTTAGAGAAGCTTTCTTGTGCTGCTGTGTAGAATGTGTATTCTTTGGTGTTTGGGTGGAATATTCTGTATATAACTGTTAAGTCCATTCATTTGATATATAATGTTAATTAATTCTGATAATTCTCTGTTAATTCTTTGTCCAGATAACTTGTCTGTTGGAGAAAGTGGGGTACAGAAATCACCTACTTTTAATGGATTGATACTAATTTGTGGGATTTGGTTGTGTGCAGATATTTTATTTGATGCAGAAAGGATCTGTCAGTGATTGCATTTAGGGAAGGTCTGAGCTAGACCCTAGAGAAAGATGTTGGAAATCTGGTTGTTTGAAGAGGTTATTGTAGCACTGAAGGGATCTATGGGTGGTTGTAAGTAAAGGATGCTCCTGATGTAATTTCACAGCTAGGTTTTTGCATAAGCATAGCTGGCCATACTAGGCTGGGCACTAGATGTAGGCCTTGGGCCAGATCATGCATGTTAGGAAAAAGATGTGGGTGGAGATAGTCAGGGAAATTCACTGAGCAGGACTCTGGAGATGGATGTGGGCTATGTCTCTCTTGTCTTAATAGTTCCACTGGTATTCAAAAGTCCCAAGTTTTTTTCTCGAACACAGGGAAAACTCTTAACTCTGGATCCTGATAAAATAAATATACAAATAGCATGCTTCTACTATGGAATGGCACAGGATCATTAACATTTCTATTCCAAAAAAGATGATCAAAAGGCTAACAAGAAGAGATTCATAGAAGTTTCTAACTTAGCAGTTGGTAATTCTGAATGCCCTTTTATGCTCACTGTGCTCTGCTGGCTCTTAGAAGTATTCACATGATTCTATCATAGAAATGTGCTTCTTTTATTGAATCCTGTTTCTTTACTTTTTCTTCTCAAGTAGAGATCTTGAGATAAATCTCTGATAAATTTTCTACAATCTAATTTCTATCAAATATACTGCATAAAAGCAGCTGTGACATGCAGACACAAAAGGAAGGCATTGAATCATTTATTTGTCAATTTCTGTTATCTAGAGCTTTACAGTTTATAATAGACATATATTATCTCACATAATTTCTGAATATCAGAAATATAGAATTAGACTCCCTATTTGGCTCTGCTTAGGGTCCCTCATCACACTTTGTCAAACAGTTGGACTAAAGCTAAAGATACTAAAGTTTTCCTAGATGATTGTTAGGCAACCTCAGTGTCTCATTGACTGCTGGCTAGAGAACTCAGTTTCTTGTCACACAGTTCTTCCCCAGAACTTGCTTATGAAACCATGATACCTACCATGAATGAAGTAAGCAAAGAAGATAGAAATAACAAGTGTGTGAGGGGTGAATGTGAGATGTTGATAGTGAAGCAACACTGTGTCATAACCCAGTCTTAGCAGTGGCACCTTCATTTCTGCTAGACACAATGAATCTCATGCAATCTTTGGACAATACAAGAACAAATTAGATAATTGGAGACAGAAATGTTTTAGGGCAATCTTGAAGACCTTTCATGATTTCTCAACTCAAGCTTGATATATTAGCTAAACATTTCTGTATAGTAAATTATCCCCAAATGGAATTGAATTGCAATATTTGTTATCAAATGTCTGTAAGTTCAGTGGTTTTGGCCACAGCATATATGAATCCTCAAGCTTGGACTCACTTAAAAAGTTGATGGTAACTTAAAACTTAAGAGAAAACAAATTTGCTTTCAAGCTGAGACACATTGTTGTGGGCAAGAGTTGGTCCCATACAACTTGTTTAACTAAGATTTTGGTTTTTTTACAGGCTGAGGACTGAAAATCTTCTTTATTTTTTTTTCTATACCATGTCTGGCTATCCATTTATGTTATCAGAGCACCCAAGAGTGAATGTCAGCTAATCTAAGCTTATAGTCTGCAATAAGTGAAATTGTACCCACTACTTTCTATATTATAATGATAAAAACAAGTGATAACTTCATGTGACACTTGATGTAGAGGATTATACAAATGCATGAATACTCAGAGATGGTCTCTTTGAGAGTCTAAGTATAGCAAGAAATTTGTACATTAGGCTATAAAGGCTTCTCAGAAAAGTTAGCTGCCAACACAAGATGACTATACAATGGTTGAAACTTGCTGCTGGTGAATTAGAAAACACATTTGCAGAAGGAAACATGTTGTCAATCCTCCGACGTTCAAGTGTTGAATACTTACTCCTCAGTAAAACAGTATTGGAAAATGGAGTCTGAACGTGATTAGGTCATGAAGGCTTTATCTCTTAAATAGGTGAAAGTAATAGCTGACATGTGTTCATAATGGAAAAGTAGATTGTAGCCAAGGAAAATTCAGCTCCTATTTTTTTCTTTCCCTGTCTTGCTAGTTCCTTCTGTGAAGAGATTACATGGGGTGAGGTCCCTCACCAGATGCTGCTGCCATGCACTTAGATTTCCCAGTCTCCAGAATGTAAGAAGGACAAGGACATTTCTGTTCATTATAAATTACTCAGTTTTAGGGAATTCTATTACAGAGTAAAATCAGACCATGACATGGGTATCAATCAAGCATTTGGAAAATATGCAGTATATAGATATGATAATTATAAAATAACAGAAATAAATGATTGCTACTGCATACAATTGAGTATAATTGATGCCTCAGAGACCTGAAGTATAGGACTAAAAATTATTAACTATCAGTTAATGCTAATTGGGAGGCTAGTATGCCTGCTTGGCAGCATGCAAGACATATTGTCTACAGCTAAAGGGCAAAAATCTATATGGAGGTTCAGGCCCATGAAAAAAGTCACAGCAGTGACAGCTCTAAAGATGTTCAAGCCCCTAACATAGGCAGGTTTATTAAGTCAAGTTCAGTTCCTTGACAGAAAAATTATTGAACAGTGAATGGGCGTGCCACTTATGTTGAGTAATATTCAAGGGTGGCTTATTAATCAAGAAATATAGAAAATCTTGATATAATTGTAGGGATTTCTGAGCAGTGTCTTCTATGGAGCAACAATTCCATTGCCTGCTACTCCAGCAGTGCATCTTTAATTATCTCAATAGTAAGTTGCCTTTTCCAATGCATGGTTCTGGCTTGCATGCTATCGTCAGTAAATCCTAGTCAGTAAGCACCAAATTTAGTACTCAAACCTTACAAGTGATTGGCATATCACCAACTGAGAACAAGATATTTTTCCCCTCAGGAAGGAAAATGGAACAGAAATTCAAGGAAGAAGAAAATGAATGGAATTTTGTCAAAGGCAAACTGTCAACTTTCATCATAATTTTTGCAGCTACTACTAACATGTAAAGGCCAATAGATATCTAAAGTCAAGTTCATAAACATGCACAAATATTACCACTGCAAAATAACTACTTTTTGGGTTTCGGTGACCTTGTCCTTAACACAGGATAATACAACTTTCACCATGTGCATTGAACAGAAGTCCATAAGCCACTTATTTTATAAAAAGTTCTAGTCTTAGTATAAGAGTGAGGAAAAGTGTTGTTCAAATGTCGACTTGCAAAAAAATAGAGGCATGTGTCAGAGGAAACTGTCTTTGAGACAAGTTTTGGGAAATGTTAAAACAAAGGTGAGCAAAGGTTATAGAATGCTGAGAAACAGCAAAACTCATGAAGACTACAGATGTCAACCTTTATTGCCTGCCCCCTTGGAAGAGTCTTTCACATTGTACAAACTTACATTTGCTACTTTTATGTTTTTTCTTTAATAGAAAAAAGAAATGTGCAGAAATGTAAGCTCCAATAATCAGTTCTTCCCATCTCATAGAAGCAGGCCCTGGAGCAATTCTCCAATTGTATTCTTTGAGTTCAGCAATGAGTCCCCTGGACACCCATCTGTTTACTCCTACCAGGTCAGAAAGTCTTAGCCTCACCAGAGAGCCTTGCCTTCAGGCCTCTCCTCAGGATTTCTGGTCCAGGAATGCATGCAGTTGTACCTTGGGTCATTCTGCTCTTGCTGGCCTCTGTTTCTCATGAATCCTCCAGCTCCTCATCACACCCTTGGCTACAAACTGTTAACCATTTCCTCTGAAGTAAATCAACCCAGGAAAAAATCCATTCAAGCTTTACTGTGTGGCGATGGTAAATTAAAACACTATGACAATTTCTGTAGTTGAGTGATCTGCATTATCTCCAGTTCCATCAGCTGTTCTAATCACAACCATTCACACTGATCAATGGATCACAATTCTATCTGTCCTTGTCCCCATAAAAAGCCCACATCATTTCATAAGCACAGATTCATTACATACATGGATCAATTAATACACATAAATTAATTACTGGTGATTAAAGAAATAAATAACCTCTTTGAGTCTTTTATTAAGATAAATTCTGTAACTAACGGGCCTTTGAACATGCTGTGTGACTGAGGATGACCTTGAATTACTGACCCTCCTGGCTCTACTTCTGAAGTACTAAGAATGTAGGCAAGAGCCACAATACCTTGCAAAAAGAAAACTTATGAAGGACATTTTATTTTTTATGTTATTTCCCCATTCTTCTCTCTCTGACAGGAGCAGCATGACAGATCTTTTTGTCCTTTTGATGTGAGAAGGAAACTTTTGGCTAGCTGCTTCCTTGAAGACATCTTTTCCTGTGATTCTATTACTCTGCTAAGCTTTTTAAAAAGTTAAGTATTGTTAACTAGTACTCTTTACTAATAGAATCTCATCTTCTCACTGGTTGAGAATAGTTAGTGGATTCTGAGTCTGGAGGGAATGCTTTTCTAAGGCTCTCCTATGGGCTGTCATCTTCCTCTGTTTCTGTCATCTTCCCTGAGCATCAGTCTTTGTGTTCACATTTCCTCTTTGACAAGGACATGGGTCATATTGATTGGAAGCCATCTTACTCTTATATGACCTCATCCAAACTTAATCAGTTGCATTTATAATGACATTATCTCCCAAATGTCAAGTCTAGAGGCAGTAATGGTTAGAATTTCACTATTTGAATTTTGCAAGAGACAGTTTAACCCTTAAAATGATATTAAGACTTTATGTTACTTTTACAATTATCTTTAATGATAATGACAAAATATAGATTAAAGCATATGATCTGAAGAAATAAATTTCTAACTCTATTATTTTGAATCTCTAGGTTTACAACCTTATAAATCTCCTAAAAACAAGAGTTATACAATTTATAATAGCATAAATTTTATGTACTTGCTGTGGTTTGATTTGTGAAGGTCTTCAATAGGCTCAGAGGCTTGAATATGTTTTCCAGAGCAGGTAGCATTGTTCTGACAGGTTGTAAAATTATTTTGTTTGTTTGTTTGTTTGTTTATTTTTGAGATAGTGTTTCTCTATAGCCCTGCTGTCCTGGAACTCACTCTGTAGACCAGGCTGGACTTGAACTCAGAGACCCACCTGCCTCTGCCTCCTAAATATTGGGATTAAAGGTGTTTGCCACCACCTCCCAGCTAAATTTTGCCTAAAAAAGAGAGCCTTTGGAAGGAGTGTAATGTTTAATAGCTTGTCTGAGTTTCTATGCTCTACAATAGCCAGCAGCTTCATGCTGTTGCCACCATATCTTTCCCATGGGAGGGAATGTACTCTAAACTATGGGTCAAAATAAACTCTGCCTCCCTTAACTGGCTTACTGTCTGATATTTGGTCCCAACCATGAGAAAAGTAATTAACCACAATATCTTCGTGTGGATTTTAGGCTATAAAACATGTCAATCACTTAGCAGCTCAAAAGAAATGCAAGAGTCACCAAAGTGTTTGGAAAATGCATTGTAATTCTTGTGTTTCTTTAGGTTAATTAATATTCTACTTTATTTTTATTTTGTACACATAACAATTATCCAGTAATTCATAGAGCACACTGTGATATTTTGATTCATGTGTGTATTAGATATTGATCAAATCAGTGTAATTAACACATCCATCAACTGAATTATCATTTATTTTTGGTGCACATTTTCAAAATCCTTTTATTCAGCTATTTTGAGATACGCAAAGCCCCACTGTGCTATGGAAAGTTACATTTCCATAAAGTCACACAAAAAAGCATCTAGTTACTACATTAAAACAGATCAATGATGGTAACAGCACGAGTCATTCAATATTAGCAAATGGATCTTCTGTCTCTAGACGACAAAATCTAATTAACACTCGTAGATTGTTTCTATATGGCATATGCAAAAGGCCACCACCACAGCTTCTATTATTTCCAGGGTTTATTTGAACAGGTGATGGAGGTTAACATTTTTAACCCCTTTTCCTCTAAATTAATTAAGCATCCAGTTATTTGTATGACATAAAATCATAAAAACATAATAAATATGCATTATTAAGGTAAAGCCTCTTAAAAGTGCAATCTGATGATTAAAAGAGTGGAAAAAAACTATCCACTTGCACTAATACCTATTCCACGCAAATTGTAGAAAGAACAAGATCAGAGACAGGCTGACAGACATCTGAGATAAATGCTTAATAGGTGAAGTATAGTGTTGTTATTCAATTTAGGTGACATCTTAATGATACTGATCTCACTTTCTTTTCACTGAAAGTGTCTGTAGATTAAGCATTATTATGAGGAGGTCATTTTAGGTTCCCATCACACAGACGTCAGGAACAGACCCTGTTTTCCCTTCCCCTTCTATGTGTTTATATTAATTCTGATACTAGAAACATTATCTACCATAAATCGTGTTATTCCTAACTTCTCTGCTACACAAAATTGATTCTTTTAAAACACAAAATGTTTTCTAGAATGTAGTTTTTATCATAATGACAAATGAAGCAAATCTAGCTTGTATCTATGTTGGGTTAAAATGTGTGCTTCCTAACTACATGTCATGATTAGCTAGGACATTGTTGAGCTAATATCCTCTGTGTTAGTTCTTTAGGAGGCTACTATAGTTATAGAATTCTGAATTGAGAATGATATTTCCCACTCATTAAGTAGCTGTTTTGCATTCAGCTTTATGGGTTGTTCTTTAATCCTTAAAATATACCAGTCAGTTAGCCCTTTGATTAAACAAGCAACAACTTAAATAATAGGCCTCTCTAAATAAGCTAACAATGTACAAACTAATTACATATAACATTGAAAGGTAGATATGACTTTAGACTAGTTAAAGATTGCAACTCAAATTTCCATGATCCTCTCTCTTCCATGCATTTTCATGTGAGGTTTTCATTTATACACTGGTTCTATGCAGTGTACAAATCATTACTGTAGATTTCCCAGAGTTTATTTGAGGAATAAAATCACATGTATCATAATCTGGAGGACAAGCAATATCTCTCTGGGCAACTTAAGTGAAAGAAAAGGAGACATCTTTCCCAGATTGTGCACACTGTCCCCTCTTTCTTCTTCATGAAAACACAATCATTTTCTCTCCTTCATAGGGATGAGTAATACATTTAAAGTAGTCTGATCTCCAGCACAACCAACCAATGAGTCTCTACCTTATCCAAGTAAATCTCTGAGAATAAAGAGAGGGACTCAATAGAATTGTGAACATCAGAAGTAAAAATAGACTGAATATTTGAGCAATAAATGTCTTAATAAGGAGGATATGGTGATCTCCATACAGTAGATGAAGAAATGGAGATGAAAAGACATATACACAATGCTTAAATCAAGATTCTGTAACTACTAAGTGACAATATCATACAGTGATATACATTTCTAGGATAATAAAAGCTTCAACTACAAAATTACATTCTAATATACTGTACTACAAAGACTAGCTTTTACTTTGCTAATATAAACTTGGATCAACCTCAGTATATCTACTCATAGTTTAAAAATTTATATATGGCAAAATAGCTACTCTATACAACTTTTTGCAGCCATTTCATTGTTTTTGTTAGTCATACTGCCCTTACAGCTTCTGGGACATCAAGTTCCAAGTCATATCTACCAAAAAATTTTGACTACAAGCATCACTTTTATTGGTTCATTATTTCAAAGGTACTAAAATGTGCCATATTGTCACTGGAAACCTTCTGAATTTTCAAAACACAAAGAGGAATCTCTTTGAAATACAAATGAGAAAGTTATTTCATGAAAGCATTCAAACCAGGTAAGCAACATGAAATTAAAAGCACATTTTTAAAGGTAATAGTTAATAACATCCACTCTGCCTTTGAAGTTCTAGAACAAGTGAGAAATTGACACAGAAACCCTCAGAGGAAGAACCATCACTGGTTGATTAATGATAAGCAGGTTGTAGAACTCAGGTACAACCAAGACGAAATGGAGCTTGCTGTGCCCTGACACCTGCTTTAATAATTTAAGAATTGAGAACCTGTAAATACAACTAACCCAACAAGTTATCAAAAGAAAACCTTGGTTGCTTTTTCCATTCCTTCTCAGGAAATAGCAAGGATACTGAGAACAAATGAGCAGATTTTTGTCAGATTTTGTGAGTGAACATAGGGATTAAATTATTTTATTTAATATGTTTTATAAGATAGGTGTACACACTCCTTTAATCACAACACTCCAAAGGAAGAAGAAGGATCTCTGAAAGATAGAGGCCAGAATTGTGGTGATATTTTCTTTGTGCACCCCAATAAAGTTTATCTGAGGATGAGAGGAAAAAGCCAGGCACTATATTAAACATAGAAGTCAGGCAATTAGAGCACATGCTTTTAATCTTCGCATTCAGGGGGCAGATTCCTCTAGATCTCTGTGAGTTCAAGGCCACACTAGGAACAGAGCCAGGCTTGGTGGCACATGCCTTGAATTCCAACACTAGTTAACCATAAAGGTCTGGAAATCTGTACAGACAGACACTCAGTGACAGATCTGGGCAGAAAGAGGAAGTGATGTAGCTGGGTGGAGAGAGGAAGTGAGATGGCAGAACAGAAAGGCATATAGGCATAGGTATACAGGAAGTAGGTCTCTTTGGAAGCTGAGGAGTTGATGAGGTAAGGTTGGCTATAACTTGTCCTATTCCCTGATCTCTCAGCTTTCACCCCAATATCTGGCTCTGGGTTTTTATTAATAAGACTGTTTAGCAATTCATCTTACACAGAATGATCTACACAGCAGGACATCCATGAACACATAGAGAGACCCAACTCATAAACAACAAACAAACAAAACAAAAATGTGTGCACATATGCATATATGTACATATATGTACATATACATATATGTACACATACACACACACACACACACATATACATCTAAGGAATATAGGAAATGCTTCTACCTTTAAAAATTAGATACATACTCTTCCAAATGGCACATGTTATATGCAGATCAATGGATTTTTCTCTTCCTATGAAAGCTGCATATAGCTCTTCTCCAAGGACAGAAATTACTCATAGTGTAGCATCCCATAAATTTTTACCCATGTTCCTGTATGGAACCCTTCATCCATGTTTCAGCAAGAGAGCCAGATCAAGCTAACAGGCTCCCTAAGCTTGAGTGGGATTAAATAATTTCTTTGATCTTTCCCTAGAGATATTTGTTCACTATTCCACAAAAAGAGACCCTCAATCCTATGGTCAGCAGACAAGCTAAGCACAAAGAGCACAAGTCTCCTTTTGTGTTTGCTCAGGTTTGGGAATAAAGAAATCTTAGGGATCTGTAAAATGGAGGAACCTGCTTAAGTTAGATCAGGACAATATAGGGACTATAAGATATGAACCTTATGGACAGCTGTTCACCTCCTAAACTCCAATTCCAAGTGATGCCAAAGGCCTTTCTTTATCCAGACTGGAAGTCTTCTTGTCCCACAAACTCCATGCTTATACTAGTGCAGTTATGAATACAAGTAGCTGTTGGTTCCTCCTACAACTTGTAGCACCTGTGCTGAAAAGAATACCCACTGAGATTCCTACTGGAATGCAATAGACAAACAATTCTGCATACTATGTTGTCTTTCCACCTCACAGAACCACTTCCTGCTGCACTCCATTGAAAACAGTAAACTTTTGTAAAGTGTTCCTATTTCAACCAATGCTCTCATTTGAGATTTTCCTGTGGAATCTATAGGCTAAAGAAATAGCTTAGTGGATTCCAAATGTAGGCAATCCCTTTTCCTTATAACTTTATGAAAGGATCTCTCACTCTAGCAAATAACATCATCCCTAAAAGGGACTGATTACATGGACAGTGGCTTCATTGTAAATGACAACAGAACTCAGAGCCACAGAGTCCTGATGACCAAATCAAATAATGCCCCTAATGGTCAATGGTTACCAGACAGCTTTCTTGATTTTTGGCCTGATTTCTAATTCATCAACTCAAGGACAATAAGACTTCCCTCTTAGCACTGCTTTCATAGGATCCCATAAGTTTGGGTATGTGGTGTATTCATTTTCATTGATCTCTAGGAAGTCTTTAATTTCTTTCTTTATTTCTTCCTTAACCTATTGGTGATTCAGTTGAGCATTATTCAGTTTCCATGAGATTATAGGATTTCTGTAGTTTTTTTCTGTTGTTGAAATCTAACTTTAAACCATGGTGGTCTGATAGAACACAGGAGGTTATTCCAATTGCTTTGTATCTGTTGAGATTTGCTTTGTGGCCAAGTATGTGGTCTATTTTAGAGAAGGTTCCATGGGGTGCTGAGAAGAAAGTATATGCTTTTTTGTTTGGGTGGAATGTTCTGTAGATATCGATTAATTCCATTTGAGCCATAACATCAGTTAAGTCCATTATGTCTCTGTTAAGTTTCAATTTGGGCAATCTGTCCAGAGATGAAAGTGGGTTGTTGAAGTCTCCCACTATTAATGTGTGGGGTTTTATATGTGATTTAAGCTTTAGTAGTGTTTCTTTTACATATGTGAGTGCCCTTGTGTTTGGGGCATAAATGTTCAGAATTGAGACTTCATCTTGGTGGATCTTTCCTGCAATGAGTATGTAATGTCCTTCATCATCTCTTTTGATTTATTTTAGTTTGAAGTCTATTTTGCTGGATATTAGGATGGCTACACCAGCTTGCTTCTTAAGACCATTTGATTGGAAAGTCTTTTCCCAGCCTTTTATTCTTAGGAGGTGTCTGTCTTTGAATTTGAGGTATGTTTCTTGTATGCAGCAGAAAGATGGATCCTGTTTTCATATCCATTCTGTTAGTTTGTGTCTTTTTATAGGTGAATTAAGTCCATTGATATTAAGGGATATTAATGATCAGTGATTGTTTGTTCCTGTTATTATTTTTATTTTTTTGGTGGTAGTGTGTGTGTACTTCTCTTCTTTGGGGTTTATTGCTGTGGTGTTATGTATTGCCTGTGTTTTCATAGGTGTATCTGCCTTCCTTATGTTGGAATTTTCCTTCTAGTGCTTTCTGTAGGGCTGAGTTTGTGGATAAGTATTGTTTAAATCTGGTTTTGTCTTGGAAGGTCTTGTTCACTCCATCTATGATGACTGAAAGTTTTGCTGGGTATATTAGTCTAGGCTGGCATGCATGGTCTCTTAGTGTCTGCATTATATCTGTCCAGGTGTTTCTTATTTAAAAAGACTATTTTAGAAATTCGTCTACAAATGACACCCAACAGCTCAAGTTTCCACCTAAAACCAGAGAATACTTAATAAGCAATTCTAAACAGAAGTAAAAACAGGTTTCTGCTTCATGTCTCATGATGGTAGCAAGGCACCACATGTGGGCTTGAGCTACTCTGTGGCGGGTTCCTGGCTTGCAGGCTTAACTTGCAGCATGGCAGAAATGAGGTGTCTCCAAGATGCACATTCTGCTGTGTGGTGGATTTAGCCTTTGCTAGTAGAGACAAAAAAAGTTTCTGGGCTACACACTGCTGGATGGAAGCATATACCCACTGCTTATCAGAGACAGCAGTGAGCATGGTTCCCAGATCTGGCTGTAAATGTACCACCCCCATATTAGAAAGCTTAGGTAGATGGAGCCAGCAGCCAAAGCTGTCATTTCAGCCCTAGTCATGCTACAGTTTAAAGCAATAGAGTCACAATAAGGCAGATTCAGATGGATTATGATTTTAAATGGTTTACAGTGTATGTGAAAATATACGTAGCCTTAGAAGAAAGAGGAAAAGAAATATAGACAGTTATATAAAGAAATGGTTTTTTAAAAAAGACTTTAAAGAGACAGTAAAGGTAATATAAAAAATAAGCAACGTAAAGATGGATATTATACAGAGAGTCTGTATTATATTGTCTTTGGGATTTTTAAGTGCAGAGAGACATTTGATTGTAAAAGCTGCTGAGTTAAATCAATATGTATATTTTAAAGATATCTCAATTTCAAAATTAATGCCTAATGCAACAGTGTGTTGGAAAAGAAAATGAGAACCTATGGATTGCTTCCAGGCTGATATGGTTTGGTCAAGGAAGACCCCTGAGAGGCCCAGATGATCCAACATCCAAACAGCTTCAAGGCAACTCACTCAGAAAATACTACATCACAGACTATTCCAGTCAGGACTACTTGACCATAATTCTTAATTTTCTCAGGATCCCTCTAAGAATACAGTGCCCTCTATGAACAGGAAGTAGCCTAGAAAACTATACCCACATTCCCCAAAAAAATGAATTATGGGTGTTTGTCTTTGTTTGGGTTATTGGTTACAAATTGTTATTGATCATAGTCAATCTCTTTCTAAAAGAAGAAATGAGGATATTATATAGAAATATAAGGTAAATATTTTACATTGGTATAGATTTTAGTTTATTGATACAAATTTAAATTTAATTTTGTTATACTGTATATATATTTCTGCTCTTGTTTAAAGTATTTTGTTTGTGCAACTCATATGAAATTGTAGTGTATAATTAAGAAATACAGATTAATAATTAGTCATCTATGATAATCAAACATAGAGTAATGTTAGTTAAATTTTCTAGGTATACATAGGTGTATTGCAATTAGATAGGTAATCTTCAAACACTACAAGACCTACAGAATTTTGCATTTACAATGTTTTAAAAATTTAGACTTTGTGGACAGTGAGACACATCTGCTCCTGACAGCACCAATTTACTTCAAAGAGAAAGATGGGTGTCAAAGACACTCCATATGTAGTTTATCTTCTTTTTGGCAAAAATAGCCATTTTGGCAGGAAACTCTTCTTGCCTGGACTGCTTGACAAAATGTTGTATCAACGGGACATGCAGGACCCATAGGTAGGTGACCCCAAAACTTTGTAAGGCAAGATGGTCCTTCAGGTTCCTGCTTCAAAGAAGAAACTGCCAGACATTCTACAGGACACCAAGAGAAGCCACTGAAAGACTCTAGGCCTATAGGCTGAAGAATGGATGCCCCAACATTGCAGAAAAACTTTTGGTAACTGTCCAGGTAGCCAGCTCTCTCTGTCATTCTAGATTTTTGGAAGCTGCTTATAATGTTCTTCCTGTTTACTTAGTTAATATTATATCCTTCTGAGGTCTTTGATGTAGTTGAAGACTAGATAGTTATAATTTTCCCTGGTTCATGATAAAAGATAAATTAGATAAGAAACCTTAGATTCACAAATACAGGATAGAGTATTTTCTTTAATTTTACAAAATACAAATAGACTAGATATTTTAACCATAATTCTTGCTTGATAATCTGTTTCGCTATATGTAGTTTTAATAGCTTAAAGTTAAAACCTTCCTTTTGTTTGGACAGAAAAGGGGAAATGATGGTGGAATGTCTTTCTGTACACTGCAAATATGTGTTACTCTGATTGGTTGATAAATAAAGCCTTTTGGTCTATGGCAAGGTAGCTTAGAGGCATACAGGAAAGTCAAGGGGAGAAACAGGACAGAGAAAGGCAGAGTCTGGAGGAGCAACACGAGCCTACCACCCAAGGAACAGCATGCCAGCAAACTGGTAAGCTATGGAACATATGGCAAAACATAGATTATAGCTAACGTTTTCCTGATCCTGCCAGGCTAGTTCAGTCAGTAAAACATGAGACTTTTAATCCCGGGGTTGTGGGTTCGAGCCCCACATTAGACGCCATTTATAGCTGAAGTTTTTCTGTGTCCCACCCAGTCCTCAGCCACTCAGACCCAAGTAAACAAACAGAGGCTTATATAAAGTATAACTGCACAGCCATGGCTCAAGCCTTTTGTTAACTAGCTCTTATATCTTTAATTAGCCCATAACTATTAATCTATGTATCAATGCATGTTCCATGTCTGTACTTGGGTCCCATTACATGTTGCTCCTTGGGCAACTCACTAGTGTCTCTCTCTTTCTGCCTTTTTCCTGTTTCTCCTCTAACTAACCACTCACTAGCAGCTCAGTTCATGTTGGTCAGCATGAGCTTCAGAATCTTCTATGGAATCCTCTCACACAGAGCCCCACAAAAGCCCCAGCTCCATGGAGAATATGTGCTGAAGCTCTATGGAGAATATATGCTGACTGTAGGCCTTCCAGCTGCTTGAGTGCCTTGGGGCTCACCTCTGTGAAGGCCTCTTGTTGTGACAATTGTAAACAATGCTTTAAGCCCCTCTCTTCTCTGATGTTTCTCTAATCTTGATAAATTTTCAACAAGCCTTTTGAAATTTTTAAGCTTAATTCTGCTGAAATGAATCAGAGGAGAGCTGCCACGAGAGAAGCTCTTACAAGGAAAACACTTTCTGGTGGCTTATGTAGGATTACTTGTAAAGGGGAGTATAGATTCCTATGGTAAGGACAGGATCAAAATTCTGCAGGAGCCAGGGGTGCCGAGCCCATTATGCCATTCTTTGTGTTACTGTTAGCATGACAAAGTCAATCAATACTTGTTGGCCAATAATCCTCCAGACTATTAACAGGGAAAAGTGTTAGCCTCTAAATGAAAAATATCGTGAGCTAGATAAGGTGCCTATTACACTGAGAGGAGCAATTTGCATGTTAGCACTAGAAAAAGCTAGGGTTTTTAAAACCCTCTTCACTCTTCTAGTCATCTTAATTATGAAGGCTATAATCATTGCCTCCTTTCTGTAAATTACATTTAGTAATTTTGCATTTTTCCTCATCGTTACCAGAAGAAAGAGATAAATGATATATATAAAAAAAAAAAGAAATCAAGTCAGCAAAGGATTTTTCCAATTGAAAAATTTGTCAGTCTTTCAGAGATACACAAGGCAATGGGGATAACAGAGGTCTTTCAAAAATTCACTAAAATCTCAAAGGTCAATAATAAACTAAAAACCCTAGAAAAGGGAAAACTGCTTACAGTTAGGTTCAAGGCCAGAAAGCAAAGACTGCACAAATAAAGTCACGGAGAAAATACATTCACAACAGCCTTCTCTCTCACAAGTGCAGATCTAATCTGTTCACAGGCAGAGGGCAGGGTGGGGAGAGAAGCAATGGCTGCTACTCTTGTAATCCATCTCATCCTATGCATTTACCCATTTTATGGTTTAAAGAGAAGAGGGGGAGTGCAGGAGGGCTCCTCGGGTGTCCTTGAGGCTCCAATGAGAATTCATTGGCACACAGTATTCTGTGATGATGGATAAATTTAACTCTTATTTACCAGTGACCACCCTACCCCAAAGGGTCTAAAACAGAAAGATGAAACTTGTATTAAAATTACTTCATAAAATTAGAGAGATTTTCTAATGAATTTAATTTCTACATGATTAGAGAGGGATTGTAGGTTTTCCTCCGTTAATCCTATAGTAATCAATATTCGTCAACAATACTGCCCAATGAATGTTTGCTTGTCTGAAAAGGGGTCAGGTCTCTTCATGAATACATGAAAGTTTTCTACTAGATTTTACATGAGAGAACTCCTTACATGACAGAACACATTACAAGAGAAAACCTTTTAACTTTTAAGCACAATCTTCCTGAAGAGAAAAGTGGCTAAAATTTAAAACAAGAAAGATCAAAGCAGATTTAAAAATGTACGAGCGCCATCTGGTGTTAGAAATAAAAATATTCAGCCTGTAGTCCTCAAGCAGGTATCCCTTTGTGGGCTCGGCACAGTGCAAGCAAGAGGTTATGCTATAATGAAGCAGTCATTCTTGGAATAGAAGAATCCATGACTAATACGAAGAAGTCACTATTTACTATTAATGCTGGGGATCTATGAATCTGCAAGTGAGACTGGCTGGCAATAGTGAGCTCATCATTCCACCATTAATATTTCAATTCTTCTCACCCAAAACCTGTATATTTCAACTCAAGGAGTCACACGAGTGCCTCAGTTTTCCAGTTTTGTAAGTGAAATGCCTTGAGATAGGAAAAGCATTCCCATGCATTTAGAAGCAATTTCTGCATAAAAATACAGCAGAAGCAGATGGGAAGTACATTTTTAAAGAAGAAACTTGAGGATTATAATGCTAATGTGCCAAGATAAAATTAGCAATATATTAAAAAAGAGCTATCTAAGGAATGGTAGTTAAGTGGTAGTTAAGTGAAACTTGTGCACCAGTCTATTAATAGAGCTGAAAAAGTACTCTGTCTCCTGATCAGCAACCAGCTTTTCCCACAGCTATAGGATAAGTCAGTATCTCATGCTATTCCCATCTATCCTTAGGATATTTTAGCTACACAGGTTGATGGTGATTAGGAAGACCAATAGAGTAATCCACCAATGATGGCACTGTAGGTCAAAAGGCTTCAGGCTTTAGGTCTGGTCGTGTTGTTTTAATGACTCCTAAACAGCCTTACATTTATTTCTAGAATAAATGCCCAATATAACATTTCAGCCATGCTACTTCTGTGCAGGTAGCTAAGTAAAATGCAGCATACAATGCAGCTATAAAAACAGGGAAAGCAAGTAACCCTTCCCTGTCCAATAGAAGAAGAAATGTGTGTAGAATAAGCTGTGTCTCTTTAGTTTCCTTTTTAAACTTAGATTTTTATTGAAAACCATAAACATTCAAACAATAAAAAGTTTGGTCTATGTAATATTATTTTAAATATCTAACATGTAACTGAGATTATCACTGAAATAAAACCGTTTCACAAGATTTCAGCCAGTTGTTGGCATCTAATTTTCAAGCAATGGTGAGAAATTACATGTGCTTTCCATCTGTAGCCCCAAGCAATTATCCCTACCAGAGAGAAACAGGACAAAGAGACAAGAGGGCACCAGGCACTTAGCTTCCTTGTACCCCAGGAGAGAATAGAGAATATGGTCCAGAAAGGGACTGGCAGGACCCAGGTGTTTTAGCACCTGACAACCTACGTCTCCTGCAGTGATGGCTGGCTAGGCAGAGTGGGTGCAGGGGGGTGGGGCGACTTTAATACAATACTGGTACCCAAAAAGCTTCAGAGAAAGACACTATTCACACCGACTCTTGAATTTCCAAAGTCCTCCTGGGGGAGTTTATGTCTTGACTTACAGGGAAAGGAGAACAAAATTTGCTCTGAAACATAAGAATAATCGTTAGCCACACTGCACTAAATGTCTACTGTGTTTTAAGAGTTTCTTCAGGAAAGAACAGATAGACCCTAAAATAAAAACACCCATAAGTCAAGGCAGTAATCAACAAAAACACCAAAAATAGCTTCTCGGAGTATATAAGTTTGGAAAAATGTAATGTAAATTTTTAGCTCTGAAACATGTATTCATTCTTTAATGAAAAGCTTTTGTCCATTTTTTTTCATTTTTATTTTCCTCAAACATAATGATATCTGTACTCTAGCACAAAATATTCAATGGCTTGAATTTTATTAGACCCTGGAAACGTGGCAGCAACCATTTTCAGTCATGTCACAAAATCATGAATTCTTCCATCTCTTCTCTTTTGAAAAGTTACAAATCCTAAAGATGTTTTACTGAGTATTTTATCCCCTGGGAGTAGTGTCTCTTGTGGGAGAGCTGGCCCTAAGGTCATAAGAGCGGGAGAGCTATCCCTGACCACATCTATGGGCACAGCCCTTATGCCATGCCAGGGCAACACAGTAGAGCTGGCCCTGAAGGTGTAGACATGGAAGATATGACCCTAAGGACATGAAAGCAAGAGAACTGGTCCTGTTCTTGTCCATTGCTGCAAAGGGTGAACTTGCCAAGGCAATAAGGCAATGCAGGAGGGCTCACCCTGGTGGTGAGGACAAGGGAGAACTGGCAGGCTGACCAACCCTGCATACCCAGGCCCAGAAACAGGGTTATTTGTTGATCCACCCAAATATCCACTCCATCTGTGATCTGCTGGAGTACAGGAAGGAACTGGTCCTGCCCACTCAAAGCTGCAGGATTTGCACAACACAGGGCAACAGCAGGGTAACCAAGAGGAGTCCCAGTGAAGGCCCGGCATTGATAGTGTAGCAGAAACCAGAGGCCTCAAACCAGACCAATGATTCTTTGCAATGAACACTTGCAAGTGAAAATATATGAACAAAAGGATTTACTGTGTAACTCACTATGTCACATTATAGCCTCCATGATGAGATTTTCCCTCTCTTTTTGTCTTTTCTTTTTTCTCTTAAATTTTATCTAGTGAGTAGGGTGCACTACAAGGGCACAGGGCAGTTACTCAGGGGTGGGAAATGAAGGGGACTGAGATACTTAAAGTGATAGACATGAAGAATAAACAAGAAAGTTAAAAAAAGAAATCCTTGTCAAAATGAATGTGTAAATAAAACTGCTTTGAAATTTAAAAAGAGAGAGAGAACTTTTACCTCCAGGAGCAGCAGCTGGGCATTCTCATTGATTCCTTAATATGCTGGTTCTGGGTGGTTGCAGGGTTGCTACTCCTTTCTTTAAGATTTAACACTGAAAATACACACACTCATACACAGAGAGAGAGAGGAGAGAGAGAGAAAGAAAGAGAGGATAATGTATATTTCAATATGATAGTATAGGGCACTGGAAATTGGTCCCATAATTTCATTACAGAAGCCATGTTTCATAGACTAAGAACAAGAATGCACTTTAGCCTCAACATTTCCCAAGCATCTACCATGTTCCCGAAACTAGCCAGGTATTGCATACAGAAGAATCCACATAGGATTGGTTTCAGTCTGATGAGTCAGGAATGTGAGTTACTAACAAACAATAACCAATGAATAGTAGTAACTTGGATAATGTTTAATCCAAACGTTATAAAGAAGCAATTACTACAAACTTTTCTGCTGGAGAGGAGTACCGTTTAAGAACAGGTCTTCCCAAACTAGATGTGATAGTGTATGACTGTTATAACAGTGTTCATAAGTTCGAGACAGGAAAATTGCATGTTAAAGCCAGCCTGAACCATGTAGCTACTTCCAGGTCAGCCTCAGCCATATCCTCACTACCTGCTTGCCACTCACATAAAAAAAAAATTAAAAAAGGATAAAATGAAATATCACAGAACTACTGAAAAACAGTACTAATCTATAAGAATCATGCAGACAAAGAGGAGGGGATGTTCAAGTCAGAGGAAAATGGCACCTGAGTGTCGCCACTGTGAGAGCAGAGGGGACAGAGGTAGAACCACAGTGCCAGGCAGCCACTGTTTAGGATGTGTTAAGGGTAGCAGGAGACAAAGCAAGGGACAGGCATAAGCTGGGGAGGCAGGAAGGGATCTTGCATATCTAAGACAATTTAGAAGTATGAAATATTTTACTCAGAAACTAGAGGATCATTTTGACAAGAATGAAAAGGAAATTATTAATGGGGGCACAAATGGGAGATGAACAATTTGATTTTTAAATTAGTCAAAAAAGGGGTGAACCTTTGACTAACAATTTAAAAAGGCATGGCATATTAATATACTATTTTCATATTAATGAGTCTCCAGTGTCCTGTGTTTGTTTTTAGTATTCTATAATAGTTCTTATGAAAATATTTTTAACATACTACTTTCCAATTTTGTTTTTCTTCATTTTCATTTCAATGCTATAAGAAACATTATCAGATATATTAATAAATTAGGATGGTTATTTTTATATACATAAAGATTCTGACAGTTATTATCATATTGGATATAGTATTATATTTAAAACAAATTTTATAAAAATTTTCACAGGATGCTAAATAAACAAAATATTAAAACTCAGTAAGACTTTAAATTTTTACTTAGTATGCGTGGGGATGTTCTCTATGCTGTGAATGTGTTGCTCTGATTGGTTAATAAAGTGCTTATTGGCCAGTAGCCAGGCAAGAAGTATAGGTGGGACAAAGAGAGAGGAGAATTCTGAAAACAGGAAGGCTGGGTCAGGAGACACTGCCAGCTGCCACCATGAGAAGCAGATGTTTTGATACCCATAAGCCATGAGCCATGTGGCAACATATAGATAAATAGAAATGGGTTAATTTAAGATATAAGAACTAGATAGCAAGAAGCCTGCCATGACCATACAGATTATAGGTAATATAAGCTTCTGAGTGATTGTTTGATAAGTGGGCTTCAAGACTGCCAGGGCTTGGTGGGACCTGGAGAGAAACTCTCTAGCTACAAATGGCACCCAATGGCTCAAGTATCCACCTAAAACCTGAGAATACTGAATAAGCAATTCTAAACAGAGCCCAAAACAGATTCCTACTTCATGTCTCATGCAGGTGGCTAGATGCCACAACATGTAGGCTTGAGCTACTCTATGGCAGGTTTGCAACATGCAGGCTTGACCCACACCCAACATGGCAGATTCCAAGCCACACAGTATGCTGAGGGGTGGATATAGCTTTTGTTAGTTTTTAAAAAAAGGTTCTGGGCTACACACTGCTTTGATTGAGACATAGACAACCAGTGCCTCTGGAAGTGAGTGAGCATGGAGCATGGTGCCTCCAAAGCTGGGGGTAAACTTACCATCTCCATGTTGGGAAGCTGAGGTAGGTGGAACCACCAGCCAAAGCTGCTATTTTAGCCCTAATCATGCTGCACTGTAAAGCAATAGTTACACAATAAGACAGATTCAGATGAGCTAAACCTCTAAACAGTTTACAATGTGTGCAAAAATGTATATCGGCTTGGAAGAGAAAAAAAAAGTAGTGATTGCAGTTACATAAAGAAATACAGATTAATAATTAGTCTTCTATGATAGTCAAACTTATAGTCATGTTAAGTTTTCCAGGTATACATAGATACAATTCAATTAGGTAGGTAATCTTCAAACACTTCAAAGACCTACAGAATATAGCATTTAAATGTTTTAAAAATTTAGATTTTCTGGACAGTGAGACATGACTGCTCCTGGAAGCACCGATTTACTTCAGAGAGGAGGATGGGCATTGAAGACACTCTATATGGAGTTTATCTTCTTCTTGGCAAAAATAGCCATTTGGGCAAGAAACTGTCCTTGCCTAGACTGTTTGATCGAATGAACATGCAAGACCCATAGGAAGGTGACCACTGAACCTTCAGGTTCCTGCTTCACAGAGGAAACTGCCAGACATTCTACAAGACACAGAAAAAAATGGCCAAGAGACTCTAGTCCTATGGACTAAAGACAGATGCCCCAACTTTACAGAGAAACTTTGGATGACTGTCCAGACAGCTGGCTGTCTCTGTCATTCTAGATATTTTAAAGTTGCTTATAATGCACTTCCTGTTTACTTAGGTAATATTATATTCTTCTGAGGCCTTTGATGTAGTTTAAGACTAGATAGTTATAATTTTTCTCAGTTATGATAAAAGATAAGTGAGATATAAAACCTTAGACTCACAAATATAGGCTAGATAAAATATTTTCTTTAATTTTGCCAAATAAAAATGGACTAGATATTATAACTGTAATTCTTGCTTGATAACTGTTTTGTTATATGTAATTTTACTATGTGAAAGTTAAAACCTTCCTTTTGAAAAAAAAGAAAAGAAAAGGAAAGGGCAAGTGCTGTGGGATGTTCTCTATGCTGTGACTGTGTCAGTTGGATTGGTTAATAAATAAAATGCTGATTGGCCAGTAGCCAGGCAGAAAGCATAGGCAGGACAAAGAACAAGAATCCTGCCATGGCCATACAGTTAATAAATAATATAAGCTTCTGAGTGATTATTTTATAAGTGGGCTGTGGGACTGCAGAGGATTGGCAGGACCTGGAGAGAAACTCTCCAACTACATTTAGTACTAAGTACATGGCTGGTGGTGGTCCATGCCTTTAATCCCAGCACTCAGGAGTCAGATTTTGAGGCCAGACTGGTCTACAGGGGGCGTTCCAGAACAGTAAGGGCTACACAGAGGAACCCTGTCTGGAAAAACAAAAAACAAAAATAAAATAAAATAAAATAAAATGATGGATAATCTGTGGCAGTGCACAGAATTTGGGGAAAGATCTCACATGTAAATTTGTCTTTAAGTGAAAATTCCAGTACCAGGGTTGGGCAACCTCTCTTTGATGTGTTTGGTCAGGAAGGTCCAATGTCCCCAAAACAATACCAGCACCTCCCTGGCCATCCATTCCTACTGGAACTAGATAGCAAGGTGCTGTGGCTAAAGACACCACTGGCTGTACTCAGATGGCATAGAGAAATCAAGCTGAAAACTAAGATGGGAGCTTACTTCCTGCTGATAAACCCTCCAATTGCTGGAAAGTTCTGTGCTGGCTATTCAGGGGTTGGGTATTGCCAGTTTTACTCACTTTGTATCCTTTGTGCATACTACCTACCTGCCAAACAAGACATGCCCACTGCTGCCAAAATGGCAAGTATATTAAGAAGGCTACCAACCTCTCTGTTCTTGATCCAGCTGGTATCTCCCACTCCCCTAAGCTCTCTTTTTCTTGACCCTTGCCCTTCATTATGCCCCCTCCATGTCCAGTTTGATCATGTATATCTCATCCATTTCTCTGTCATTGGGGAATCCCTGTGGCTTTCTTAGGGTCCTGTTTAAAGAGACCATGATAAATGAAGACCCCCCATGGGAATAGGAAGAAGCAAAGTACTAGAGAGTTCCCCAGAAATCCACAAAGATACCTCTACAATTGACTACTGGCAATTGTCTAGAGAAAGCCCAAACTGACCTACTCTGGTGATCTGGATGGCCAAACACCCTAACTGTCATGGTAGAACTCTCTTCCAATGACTGATGGAAGCAGATGCAGAGATCCACGGCCAAGTCCCAGGTAGAGCTCCAGGAGTGCAATTAGCGAGAAAGAAGAGGGATTGTATGATTGAGAACAGTTGAGACCAAGATTGGAAAAAGCACAAGGAAAAATAGCCAAACTAGTGGAAACATGTGAACTATGAACCAATAGCCAAGGAGCCCCCAACTGGATCAGGCCCTCTGGATAAGTGAGACAATTGATTAGCTTCAACTGTTTGGGAGGCACCCAGGCAGTGGGAGCTGCTGTTTGGAACATGGGGCCTATGTAGGGACACTTTGTTCAGCCTGGGAGGAGGGGACTGGACCTACCTGGACTGAATCTACCAGGTTGAGCCAAATCTCTAGTGGAGTCCTTGTCCTGGGGATGATGGGAATAAGGGGTAGGCTGGGGAGAGGGGATGGCCAGAGGAGGGAGGATGGGGAATTTGTGGCTAATATGTAAAATTAAATTAAATTATAAAATTTTAAAAAATACAATAACAACCAGCCCCCAGCTCCCATCCAGCTGGGAACTCCTATCTGGACCAGAGGTGAGTGCCTGAGGTCATACCCAGAGAGGCCTGCCCTTAGGTCCCATCCCTGGGCACCAGCAATTCCAGGAAGACTGGGCCAACTTGGCCTCAGGTTCTGGCCATCTGGCAGGACCCTCCCCCCACTAGGAAGGTTCCCCTTCTCCAAGAACCCCAACAGACCCTGCAATCTCCATGCCCTGCCCCTACACCCATCTGCCTGAGACCCCATCTGCCTGAGACTCAGAGACCAGCCCCCAGCTCCCATCTGGCCCAGAGATTCCATCTGGACCAGAGAGAATCTTCCTGAATCTGTCAGCTCTGTCTGGACCAAGAGTGCTGATAAGACCAAGAATGAATCCACAATGATATGGGCAGATGTCAAGGCAGAAGTACATATAACAAAATAAAGAGCAATACAGCATCACCAGAACCTAGCCCTCCTCCAACAGCTAGACGTGAACATCACAAAATGGAAGGAGCAGAAGAAAACAACCTCATGAATAACATCATGAAGATGCTAGAGGCTTATATAGAAGAAATAAAAAATGAAATGGAGGAACAGAAACCAAAAAAAAATAAAAAATGACAAATAGAGCAGAAGAAAACAATAAATCCCTAAAAGAAAACCATGAAAAAGCAATGAAACAGATGAGGGAACCAGTCAAAGACCTGAAAAGAGAAATATAAAAAATGAAGAAGATGCAAGCAGAGGGAACGCTGGAAATAGAATATCTGAGTAAATGAACAGGAACTTCAGATGCAAGTATAAGCAACATAATGCAAGAAATGAAAGAGAGGATGTCTGGCCTTGAAGATACAGTAGAAGAAATCAGTCAAAGAAAATACTAAAGCCAAGGAAGTCATGACCCAAAAGATCCAAGAAATTTGGGACACCATGAAAAGATTAAACCTACGAATAATAGGGATAGAGGAAGGAGAAGAATACCAACTCAAAGGTACAGAAAATATATTTAACAAGATCATAGAAGAAAACTTTCCCAACTTGAAGAAGAAAGTGCCTATGAAGATACAAGAAGACTATAAAACACCAAAGAGACTAGACCAAAAAAAAAAAGTCCCCTCTACACATAATAATTAAACAACTAAATGTACAGAATCATAAAAGAATACTAAGAACTGCAAAGGAAAAGGGCCAAGTGACTTAAAAAGGCAAACCCATCAGAATAACACCCAATTCTCAATAGAGACTTTGAAAGCCAGAAGGACCTAGACAGATGTAATGCAGATGCTAAGAGTCCATGGATGCCAGCCTAGACTTATATAGCCAGCAAAACTCAGTCATCACAGATGGAGTAAACAAGACATTCCAAGACAACGCCAGTTTTAAACAATACTTATCCACAAACCCAGCCCTACAGGAAGCACTAGAAGGAAAATTCCAATGTAAGGAAGTCAGATACACCCTCGAAAACACAGGCAACAGATAACACCACAGCAGTAAACCCCAGAGAAGAGAAGCACACACACATTACCACCAAAAAATAAAAATCATAACAGGAATGAACAATCACTGGTCATTAATATCCCTTAATATCAATGGATTTAATTCACCTATAAAAAGACACAGGCTACCAGAATGGATACAAAAGCAGGACCCAACTTTCTGCTGCATACAAGAAACACACCTCAAATTCAAAGGTAGGCACCACCTAAGAATAAAAGGTTGGGAAAAGACTTTCCAATCAAACGGCCTTAAGAAGCAAGCAGGGATAGCCATCCTAATATCCAGCAAAGTAGACCTCAAACTAAAATCAATCAAAAGAGAAGATGAAGGTCATTACATAATCATCACAGGGAAGATCCACCAAGATGAAGTTTCAATTCTGAACATTTATGCCCCAAACACAAGGGCACCCACATATGTAAAAGAAACATTACTAAAGCTTAAATCACACATAAAAACCCACACATTAATAGTGGGAGATTTCAACACCCCACTTTCACCACTGGACAGATATGCCAATTTGAAACTTAACACAGAAATAAAGGACTTAACAGATGTTATGACTCAAATGGACTTAATCGATATCTACAGAACATTCCATTCTAACAAAAAATAATATACCTTCTTCTTAGCTCCCCATGGAACCAACTATAAAATCAACGACATACTTGGCCACAAAGCAAATCTCAACAGATTAAAAACAATTGGAATAACCTCCTGTGTTCTATCAGACCACCATGGTTTATAGTTAGATTTCAACAATGACAAAAACTACAGAAAACCTACCATCTCATTGAAATTGAATAATGCTCAACTGAATCACCAATGGGTTGAGGAAGAAATAAAGAAAGAAAGAAATGAATTGCTAGAGATCAACAAAAATGAAGACACCACATACCCCAAATTATGGGACACTATGAAAGCAGTGCTAAGAAGAAAATTCATAGCACTAAATGCCCACATAAATAAGTTGGAGAAATCTCACACTAGTGACTTAACCCCACACCTGAAAGCTCTACAACAAGAACAAGCAAAGTCTTCCAGGAAGAATAGACTCCAGGAAATTATCAAATTGAGAGTTGAAATCAATAAAATAGAAACAAAGAGAACAATACAAAAAATTAATGAAACAAAGAGTTGGGTCTTTGAGAAAATCAACAAGATAGACAAGCCCTTATCCAAACTAACCAAAAGACAGAGAGAGCATCCAAATTAACAAAATCAGAAGTGAAAAGGGGGACATAACAACAGACAATGAGGAAATCCAGAGAATCATCAGGTCATACTTCAAAAACTTCTACTCCACGTAACTGGAAAATTTAAAAGAAATGGGTAATTTTCTGCACAGGAACCACAAACCAAAGTTAATCAGGACCAGATAAACTATTTAAATAGTCCAATAACCCCTAAGGAAATAGAATCAGTCATTAAAAATCTCCCAATCAAAAAAAGCCCAAGACCAGATGGTTTCAGCACAGAATACTACCAGATCTTCAAAAAACAGTTAATACCAATACTCTTTAAATTGTTCCACACAATAGAAGCAGAAGGAACATTACAAATCTCCTTCTGTGAGGCTACAATTACCCTGATTCCTAAGCCAAACAATGAAGCAACAAAGAAAGAGAATTACAGACCAATCTCCCACATGAACATTGATGCAAAAATACTCAATAAAATATTGGCAAACAAACACCAAGAACACATCAAAACAATTATCCACCATAATCAAGTAGGCTTCATCCTAGGAATTCAAGGTTGGTTCAACATTCAAAAGTCCATCAATGTAATACACCATATAAACAAACTCAAAGAAAAAATCCACATGATCATCTCACTAGATACAGAAAAGGCATTTGACTAAATCCAACACACCTTCATGATAAAGGTCTTGGAGTGATCAGGAATACAGGTAACATACCTAAACATAATAAAGGCAATCTACAGCAAGCCAACAGCCAACATCAAATTAAATGGAGAGAAACTCAAAGTGAATTCACTAAAATCAGGAACAAAGCAAGGCTGTCTGCTCTCCCCATACTTATTCAATATAGTACTTTGAGTTCTAGCCAGAGCAATAAGACAACATAAGGGGATACAAATTGGAAAGGATGAAGTCAAATATTCCCTATTTTCAAATTACATGATAGTATACATGGGTGACACCAAAAATTCAACCAAGGAACTGATACAGCTTATAAACACCTTCACCAATATAGAAGGATACAAGATCAACTCAAAAAAAAAAAAAAAAATCAATAGCCTTCCTATATACAATAGACAGGCTGAGAAGGAAATCAGAAGTATATCACCCTTTACAATAGTCACAAATGATATAAAATACCTTGGGGTGACTCTAACTAAGCAAGTGAAGGACCTATATGACAAGAACTTTAAGTTCCTGAAAAAAGAAATTGAAGAAGATGTCAGAAAATGGAAAGATCTCCCATGCACATGGATAGGCAGGATTAACATAGTAAAAAGGCAGTCTGACCAAAAGCAATCTACAGAGTCAATGCAATCTCCATCAAAATACCAACACAATTCTTCACAGAAAGAATAATACTCAACTTCATATGGAAAAATAAAAAACCCAGGATAGCCAAAAGAATCCTGTACAATAAAACAACCTCTGGAGGCATCACGATCCCCAACTTCAAGCTCTACTATAGAGCTACAGTAATAAAAACAGCTTGGTACTAGCATAAAAACCCACATGTGGATCAATGGAAACAAATTGAAGACCCTGACATTAATGTGCATACCTATGAACATATAATTTTCAACAAAGAAGCCAAAAATGTACAATGGAAAAAAGAAAGCATCTTCAACAAATGGTGCTGGCATAAGTGGATGTCAATGTGTAGAAAGCTGCAAATAGATCCATATCTGTCACAGTGAAAAAAACTTAAGTCCAAGTGGATCAAAGACCTGAACATAAATCCAGTTACTCTGAACCTGATAGAAGAGAAAGTCGGAAGTAGTCTTAAACACATTGGCATAGGAGATCACTTCCTAAATATAACACCACTAGCACAGACACTGAAAGAAACAATCAATTCATGGGACCTCTTGGAACTGAGAAGCTTTTGTAGAGCAAAGGACACGGTCACGAGACAAAGCAACAGCCTACTGAATGGGAAAAGATTTTCATCAACCCCACATGTGACAGAGAGCTCATATCCAGAATATATAAAGAACTCAAGAAATTAGACATCAAAATGTCCAACAGTCCAATTAAGAAATGGGCTATAGAACTAAACAGAGAATTCTCAACAGAGGAAGCACAATTGGCTGAAAGACATCTAAGGAATTGCTCAACATCCCTAATCATCAGGGAAATGCAAATCAAAACAACTCTGAGATACCACCTTATACCTGTCAGAATGGCTAAGATCAAAATCACTGAAGACAGCTTATGTTGGAGAGGATATGTAACAAGGGTCCTCTTCTCCACTGCTGGAGGGAATGAAAGCTTGTACAGCCACTTTGAAAATCAATATGGCACTTTCTTAGAAAACTGGGAATCCATCTCCCCAAGACCCAGTTATACCACTCTTGGGCATATACCCAAGGAATGCTCAATCATACCACAAGGGCATTTGCTCAGCTATGTTCATATCAGCATTGTTTGTCATAGCCAGAACCTGGAAACATCCTAGATGCCCTTCAACTGAAAATTGATAAAGAAAATGGGGTGCATATACACAATGGAGTACTGCTCGGCAGAGAAAAAAAATGAAATCATGAGGTTTGCAGGCAAATGGATGGATCTAGAAAAAAATCATCCTAAGTGAGGTAACTCAGACTCAGAAAGACAAATACGGTATGTACTCACTCATAAAAGGATACTAATTGTAAAACAAAGATGACTAGACTTCTACTCACAACTCAAAGGAGGGTACCTAGTAAAGAGGACCCTAAGAAAGACACAGGGATCAACCAATGACAGAGAAATGGATAAGATCTACATGAATAACCTATAGGTAAGTGGGGGTAATGAAGAGAAAGATTTGAGGGAAAGAGAGCTTAGGGGAGTGGGAGATTCCAGCTGGATCAAAACCAGAGGGAGAACAAGGAATAACAGACCATGATAAATGAAGACCACATGAGAATAGGAAGAAGCAAAGTGTTAGAGAGGTCCCCAGAAATTCACAAAGATACCCCCACTGTAGACTATTGGCAATGGTGGAGAGAAAGCCAGAATTGACCTACTCTGGTGATTGGATGGCCAAACACTCTAACTCTTGTGCTAGAAATCTCATCAAATGACTGAGGGAAGTGGATGCAAAGATCCACGGCCAGGCCCCAGGTAGAGCTCCAGGACTCTAATGGGTGAGAAAGAGGAGGGATTGTATGAGTGAGAATTGTTGAGACAAAGATTGGAAAAAGCACAGGGACAAATAGCCAAATAATGGAAACACATCAACTATGAACCAAAAACTGAGGATCCCCCAATTGGACCAGGCCCTCTGGATAAGTGAGACAATTGAATAGCTTGAACTGTTTGGGAGGCACCCAGGCAGTGGGACCCAGACCTGTCCTTAGTGCCTGAGCTAGCTGTTTGGAACCTAGGACCTATGCAGGGACACTTTGCTCAGCCTGGGAGGAGGGGACTGGACCTACCTGCACTGAATCTACCTGATTGAGCTGAATACTCAGGGGATTCTTTGCCCTGGAGGATATGGGAATGAGGAGTGGGCTGTGGGGACTGTCAGGGTTGCAGGGGCTGGAGGGGGGAGTATAGGGGAATCCATGTCTGATATGTAAAATTAAATTAAATTATAAAAGAAAATAAACAAATTTTAAAAATCAATTCAAGAAAAAAGAAAGAAAATACAATAAAAAAGAAAACACACACCAAAACCACTATGCTTGGATTTGAGACCCACCCCACAAGAAAGACTTCAAATGTCGTGCCATTAGCCCAGACAAAAACCTGTGACTATAGAGATCATAGGTCCTAATGGAGAAGCTACTGCCATTGCATTTCTAAGTAAAAACAATATACTGAACAAATTGCCTTCTAAATAATTGTTCCCATAGGTTACTGTTCGGCTGAGTTTTGGTCAGTAAACTTCTTTCTGCAGTGGTCAGGGGTAACTGTAGAGACTCACAATTATCCAAACTGCTGAAAGTAGTGACTGTAAAATGACCTGTATTTCCACCCTTTCAGGACCCAGAGAACTTCACAGAAGAGAAGGCAAAAAAAAAAAAAATAGATAGATAGATATGGATAACTGCCCTTTGGTCCTAATGTGGCTGTTGCTCTCTTGAACACACAGCATCTATATTTACCTGCATGGTATCTGTGTAAAACTTGTCAACATCCTATAATGTATGTTGAAGGACCTGATGAGGTTCCACTCCTCCCCAAGGTTGTATATGAAGTTAATAGTTGATAGGGAGAGAGAGCTTTTCTTCAGCAGAATAGCCACATTTAAGATGAATATGCTCCTGTCAACAATCCTTCAACTGTGTTCATGTAAGCATTGGGTCATCTCAAACAAGTCATTAAAGTAGAAGTCAGCTAATGAATTAAAAAAAAAAATGAAGAGGATCAGTAGAGGCAGAAGGGGAATAAGAGAGGAAAATGGGAGCTAAATTTGAGGAAAATATGTCATATTGTTGGGAGCACAAAGGTCCTTGAGCACACATATCACCAGGGAAACCAGAAATGTTAATCACACAGAGTTGCCATCTCAAAGGAGGAAATGAATACCTGTTTTTCAATCATAAGGCTGGGGGTAGATGTTGTTAATGACCTGTTGACCTTGTTATCTATAGATCCAGATCTCAACCAAATCCCCCAGAATGTTGATCCCAGCCTCTTCCTCCCTAGACCTTTAGCCTTTAGCTTTGTGTGTCAGGCAGTAGAAGCCATCCTTAGGGATGCCTTAGTTAGGGTTTCTATTGCTTGAAGAGGCACCATGACCACAGCAACTCTTATAAAGGAAAAACATTTAATTGGGGCTGGCTTACAGTTTCAGAGGTTTAGTTCATTATCATCATATCAAAAAGCATGGCAGCATGCAGGCAGACACGGTGCTGGGGAAGGAGCTGCAAGTTCTACATCTTGATCCACAGGCAACAGGAAGTGAACTATGTAGTGGGCATAGCTTGAGCATATATGAGACCTGAAAGCCCATCCCCACAGTGACATGCTTTCTCCAGTAAGGGCACACCTACTCCAACAAGGGCATACCTCCTAATGGTGCCACTCTTTATGAGCCAAACACTCGAACACATGAGTCTGTGAGGACCACTCCTATTCAAACCATCACTGGGAGATGCCTTATGTACATTATAGATTGCTGACCTATGTGCTATTTATGTTACAGACTATGTAAGTCCATAGGCCCTTAAGCTATAAAACACATCTTCCTGGTTACATGTTTTTTGAGTTGAGTTTCAATGTAAATTATGCCTCCTTGTGTATTGGGGCAGTGTCTGCTCAATGGCATATATCTAAGCAGCTACAGATAAAATAGAATCACAAATGTGGTCACAAGAATATTGTCTTTTTAAACAAAACTTCATGTCATATTACCTATATGTATCAAGTTAAGAACTGTGTTAGAATGAGGATAAATACTTGCTAAGGTTATAGTATTTGATGGGTTAATATCCAAGTTGTGTTAAAAGTATGACTATTTTAATAATAGTACTTAAAATCTTTAGAAAATCAAATCATAACACTGTGAATAATTAAATATTAATGTTAATAAGGAAAACATTTAAACAAAATGATGCCTTTCAGAATCAGAAAAGCAATCACTGAATATATTGAATATTAGGCAGTGCTATGGCAGTGGAAAGTGCACCCTGTAAAGTCACTGGCTGTGGTTAAGGTGTATTGGTAAACCATGTTAGGATTTCAACTGGTGAAAATGCCAATCTTGTTCATTATTTTATCCAAGTCTCTCATTTGTATATATTTTCATGAGCAAAAAGTACTATGAGAAATAGAAATTTCAAATGTGCTCTATGATCTCCTTCTTACATCAGCCAAACAGGAAACATGATAGAGATGGCTCCTCTGTGCTGTGGATAAGTGCTTCTGAGTACCTACAAAATGAGATTTGCATTTAAAAGATTTACAAAATATGAAGTCTTGCATCTGAATTAGGAGACTTCAGGATACAAGTGTCTGGTTCCCCTGTGTGGTTGTTGGTTCTCCACTGGGCAATAATCTCTATATTCCATTGAGTAATACAAGAAATCCACTAGAACTGTCTCAAAGTCACTGCCTGGCACTCAGGCAGGGGCCACAGTCAGAGAATCTTCTCCTGCTGACTCCAGGGAGAATGTCAGACATTAATACAAAACATCTACTGTGCTTTTACTAATGCACATTAATACTAAGACCTGAATACCAAATTTAACAAAAGGCAGGATTCAACAGGAAACAAGAACTAAAGTTTGTCATCAAATAAACATTAGTTGTATGAATAATGAAAGAAAGGGAAAGGCCATTGTACTACAATTAAGCAATTCAAAGTTGTACAACGTGTTACAGTGAATTGGGCATTCCCACCGAGCCTGAGGATCTGATCAAATCACTGTAATATACATGATAGAAGAGAACTGACCCTTAGACATTGTACACACACACACACACACACACACACACACACACACACACACACGTGAATAAATTAATAAAATGTAATTTTTAAAAGTTGTACAATTTGGGACAAATTCTTTCGTATTTCTCATTTTCAGGACTTGTGGGTTTAAAATATCTTGTGGTGAACCAATATAATAACTCTTAAATTTCTGTATTCATGCTGCCTCCTACCATAAAAATCTAATCTGTGAACAATAAATATAGGAGTTACATAGAGAACTCAAGGAATGTAAGCAAATGCTACTGTAAACATGAAATTTGGCAAGAGAAAATTCAAAGAGGAGAACTGAACCAGGGTTCACAATGTAGCCATAGTGTTCCCATAATAAAAACCAAGTTCTGTTGACCTGTTGCTTTTTTATTTTTTTCTTTAAGTTTTCAATTATTTATATTTGCTGTCATTGTCATAGTTTCTATACACAGCCATAGTGTGGAGAAAGCACAGCTTGATTTACAAAGCGAAAATGCAGAGTGATTGTACGTTCAGTTCAATGTCAACTGTCTGAGAAGGAACTGTGAACACACCACACTCTCGATTTGTGACACTGAGTTTGCCTGCACCTTAGTTTCTTTCTCTAATCAAGGAGAAATCATAATAATAAGCACCTGATAATGGCACTGGGAAGACCAAACGTGCCAGTTTGCAAAAACTAAAATTTCTGGAAGAATGCCTAACACATAGATAATGTGGAGTCCACAAGTTTAAAGAGTTAAATTACTTTATCCTGGAGGTTAAAAATATAGAGGCATCATTGTAGTATCTGTCAAAATGCCTCGTATATAATAGTAATATAATAAATATGATATATAACTTATAGGATACTTACACATATGATAATGTACTAAACCTAAGTTCTAATGCTGATATAATCCTATGATTCCCTCTTCCCATTGCCAAATTTCACTTTTACAGTAGCATGTCAAAATAAAATATATTGTTTGAATGTTTTATATATTTATATTATATATTATATAGAAGTCCGTCTTTTCCTAGAAGGTGTGGATTGCTATTTCTGTGATTCAGCTGATGTTTCAGCCATTACCTCTACATAGACAGCCACATAAAATAAACTATCAAGGAGCAGGACTTAATATGGCCTCTGAAATGGAAGACAGAAAGAGCACTAAAAATTTGAGCAAATTTTGTCCCTTTAATAAGTGTCCATTATGAAAGAAGGTTACCTTGTCTGAGATAACAATAATTACTGGTGGCCTGCTCTTTTTTATCTGCATAAAATTCTATCCTGAAACATTTTCCTCACATCAGTATAGTTATCAACTTAGTTGTGGTGTTAATATAGACACCCTCATTGGAGATCTGTTCATTGAACTGAGTATATACACACAGATTACCAAAATGTACCATGACTAACAACCTAAAATCAAACAAAAAAACATTACCTTTATTTTCGATAGTGTCTTGGTTTCTTTCAAAGGAAAAACTGCTTCTTTATTATAGTTAAATGTATATATGGAAAAATCAGGCATTAGTGAAGCTGGACTTTAGTTTTTATACATTCATTTGAGTCATCCATGCGATATTTAAATGTTTCTACATAAAAATATATGATTTAAGAAAGAGTGTAGTATGGTGCAATATTGTATATGATATGCTATCAGCTCCATGTGTAAATAGGATTTGTTTCATAGCCTGTCTTTTATTTTCCCCTCTCATTAAAAGTATCTTTGTCACTGGGTGGTGGTGGTGGCACACACCTTTAATTCCAGCACTTGGGAGGCAAAGCCAGGTGGATCTCTATGAGTTGGAGGCTAGCCTGGTCTACAGAGTGAGATCCAGGACAGGCACCAAAACCACACAGAGAAACCCTGTCTTGAGAAAATAAACAAACAAACAAAGTATCTTTGTCTTGGTCAGGTGTAATGGTGGCATATAGCTTTAATTCCAACAGTGGAAGGCAGATAATAGAGGTGAGTCCAAGTGCATCCTGCCCTACATAGCAATTTCAAGGTTAGCCAGAACTCCATAGTGAGACCTTGTTATTAAATTAAAGAAATTAATTCTTTATCCTTAATATTACTTCACCCATGGCTTTGCAAGTTTCTCGGAACTCTCCACATGTAAATTATCCTGTGCAGAGACCATTTGTAGACACATAAAACAAGAAGTAAGTGCTTCTCTCATGTGGAGGAAGGATTATTCTATCATACTGTCAGGAATGTTGGGAACTTAATAGAAAAAAAAAAAAAGATCTAACATCTGTAACAAATCCCTTATTTTAATAGACAATCAAAGAGAAACACCTTTATTGAAGCTTTTATCTTTCCTTCATAAACTGAAATTTTATTTCCCTCAATTACTAAAGCTGTTTTCTTTTTAGTTTTTTAATTTTACTTTTATGTGTATGAATGTTTTGCTTGTGTTTTACATATGTGCCTGGTGCCTGCATTGGCCAAAGGGAACCAATCCCCTGAAATTAACATCACAGATCTGCCATACAGGTACCATGAAATGAACCTGAGCACTCTCCATGAGCATCTGTGCCCCCTTAACCACTGAGACCTCTCCTCCCCTCCCATGACTGCTTCTGATGGTCCTCATCTCCCTCCTAATACCTACCTTCTGCATTCATGTCATATGTAAAACCCCCTTTCTTAAAACTAGATTCTATTCTCATGTAATATATCCTGGTTGCATTTTCCCCTCTCTCTACTCCTACCAGTTCCTCCCTACCTCCCTTCCCACTCAGATCCACTCACTTTCTGTTTCTCATTAGAAAACAACAGGCTTCTAAGCAATACCAACAAAATATAACAAAATAAAATACAAGATAAAACAAAACCCATCACAATAAAGTTGGACAAGGCAAAACAACAGAAGAAAATAGCCCAAGAAATGCACAAGAATGGGAGACCCACATGTTCACATGCTCAGGAGTCCCATAAAAACACTAATCTTGAAGCCATAATATACACAGAGGAACTGGTGCAGACCCCACAGACCCTGTGCTTCAGTCTTTGTGAGCTCATATTAGCCTTGCTTAGTTGATTAAAAGGGTATAGTGGGTGATTTTGTGCATCAACTTGACACAAACTATAGAGTCATCAGAAGAAGGAGCCTCAGCTGAAGAAATGCCTCCTTGAGATCCAGCTGTATGGCATTTTCTCATTTAGTGATTAATGGTGGAGTGCCCAGTCCATGGTGGGTGGTGCCATCCATGGGCTGCTGGTCCTAGATCCTATAAGAAGATAGGCTGAGCAAACCATGGAAAGCAAGTCAGTGAGCAGCACCCCTCCATGGACTCTGCATCAGCCTCTGCTTCTGGGATCCTGTTCTATTTGAGTTGCTGTCCTGACTTCCTTCAGTGATGAACAGCAATGCTGAAGTGTAAGCCTAATATACTCTTTACTCCCCAACTTGCTTTTTGTTATGGTGTTTTCATCACAGCAATAGAAACCCTAACTGGGACAGAGGGCCTTGCTCTTCTGGTGTCCTCTATCACCTCTGGCTCTTAAACTCTTTCTGAGTCCTCTTCCTTGGGGTTTCTCAAGCTCCGAGGGGAGGGATTTGATGAAGAAATCATATTTAGGGCTATGGATTCCAAGATCTCTCTCCTTGTATAAGACTGTGGGTCTCTGTATTTGTTCCAATCTGCTGCAGTTGGAAGCTTCTCTGATGATGTATGAATAAGGTACTGATCTATGAATATAGCAGAATATCATTCGGGATCATTTTATCACTATTATTTTGTAAGACCAGAAGTATTTTGCTTTGCACTAGGTGCCTGGGCTATCTAGTCTCTGGTTCTTTGTCCTCAAGGCAATGCTGGCTGTGGGTTTCATCTTGTGAAGTGGAACTTAATTCAGACTAGATATTGGGTGGTTACTCTCACAAGCTCTGTGCCACAATTGCCCTAGCTTATTTTGCAGCTGGACCTAGTTGTAGATCAAAGGTTTTGTGGCTGGGTTGGTATGTACATTTCCCTTTTAGTAGCATGCAGAGAACCTTCCTATACCAAAGACACAGAAACATAGGGATAAAGGTTTGGTGTCAGCACCAGCTCACTCTCTATATGTTCAACAAGTTGTGTGGGTATTGTTCTAAATAATGGGTTCTTACTGTCAGTTTGAGAGAACAGCCTATTGTCTTGGCAACAGCCTGAGTTATTAGGTAATATCATGGGATCCCTTTGGCTACATCATCAGGTAGATGTAATTCAGTTGCAGTACTACAAACTTTGTTTGATGACAATAGATGGCTAGTTGGTTCTCAGTCTCCTCTATTATTTGAAGATGTTTGTAGACCACCTTCATATATTTCATTTATTTAATTATAAAGTTCTAGTGTTCTAGCTTTTCTTACCACCCCTCAAATGAGCCTCAGTTCTAGCTGTCTCTCACTGAATTTCCTCTCCCTCCCTACCTGTCCTTCTGTTCTTGCCTCTGCTCTGAGTCCACCCATAAAATCTATTTTATTTCTCCATCCCAGGGAGATCAATGTATCCCCCAATCCTTCTTCTATAACCATGGATGTTAGCTTGGTTACCATTATTTAACAGCTAACACCCAGATATAGTGAATGAATATTATATTTGTGTTTCTGGGTCTGGGTTATCTCACTCATGATGAGTTTTTCTAGTTCCATCTATTTGCCTGAAATTTTCATGATATCCTCTTTGTAGAGCAGCATAATACTCCATTGTACAAATATGCCACATTTTCTTTATTCATTCTTCTACTGAGGAACTTCTAGGTTGTATCCAATAATGGCTATTATAACTAGAGCAGCAATGAACATGGTTGAGTGGGTGTCCTTTTTGCAGGGTGTAGAATCCTTTGGGTATGTATTCAAACATGGTACAGCTGGGTCTTGAGGTAGAATAATTTCCATCCTTCTGAGAAAATGTCATACTGATTTCCATAGTGGATGTATGAGTTTGAATTCCCACCA